>NW_028249961.1:0-322507 GCF_964263255.1 Lissotriton vulgaris
AAGCACGAAGGATGAAGCTATTTGAAGTGAAGAGTAGTGCCCGATCACTGCGATAAAATGTTGTGAAGAAAAGTCATTTTTCCTAGTTGTTTTCGGTGAAATCAAAATGGCAGCTAAAGCATGAATAACGTCCTGAGGCTGCGTGAATAGCGTCTTCGACGTGATGATGCAGACGTTTGTCGTGTAGTAATCCTCAGTGTCGAGAATAGCGTCACAAAGATTCTTGAAAGCAGTTGTCACGAAGAAACGAATATCACAGAGTGAAGCACGCAGATGCCAAGTTTTAAAAGTAAACAGCTGCGCCACGGTGAGTTTTTTTGAAGATAAATAATCCAGAAAAGACGGGGTATAGCGTATGTTTCACTCTAGCATGCCAAATTAAAAATATTTGTGCGAGCGTCGGAGAGTGTAAAGCCAGCATCTACAGTACAGCAATATCATAAAATGGGCAGTACCTTTTTGTTTGTTTTCCTTCAACTCCTTTATAAGAACTCTGTTGAGATACAAAAGTAACATTTGAATGCCATAAAGATCACGAGTTGACAGCAGATCACGAGTTGAAAGCAACTTGAAGATATCCAAAATAAGATATATTTTCACAAACAGGCCATGGAGAGAACAAATATTTCACAATATTTCCAGAAATGAAATAAATAATTGATGAGGTTTCAATGAATTCCAAGGTCAGTGGGTCTTGTCAATCAATCAACAGAATTTGTATAGCGCGCTACTCACCCGTTAGGGTCTCAAGGCGCTGAGGAGGGGGGTTCGCTACTGCTCGAACAGCCAGGTCTTGAGTTGTTACCTGAAGGAGAGATGGTCCAGGGTCAGTCGTAGGTGGGTGGGGAGGCAGTTTCATGTCTTGGCTGCCAGGTAGGAGAAGGATCTACCTCCGACGGTGGATTTGCAGATTTGTGGGACGGAGGCGAGGGCGAGGCTGGCGGAACAGAGCTGGCGGGTGGGTGTGTAGAATGTGAGTCGGCCGTTGAGGTACTTCGGGCCTGTGTCATGGAGAGCCTTGTGTGCGTGGGTAAGGAGTCTGAACGTGATCCTCTTGTTGACTGCCAGTGCAGGTCTTTCAGGTGGGCAGTGATGTGGCTGTGGCGAGGGATGTCCAGGATGAGTCGTGCTGAGGCGTTCTGAATGCGCTGGAGTCTTTTCTGGAGTTTGGCTGTGGTTCCAGCGTAGAGGGTGTTCCTGTAGTCCAGACGGCTGGTGACGAGGGCCTGGGTGACCGTCTTCCTGGTTTCGGTGGGGATCCATCTGAAGATCTTTCGGAGCATGCGCAGGGTTTTGAAGCAGGATGACGAGACGGCGTTGACTTGCTTGGTCATCATGAGGGAGAAGTCCAGGATGAAGCCCAGGTTGCGTGCATGGTCGGTTGGCTTGGGTCCGGTGCCCAGGGCAAGGGGCCACCAGGAGTGGTCTCAGGCAGAGGGAGATGGTCTGAGGACTTCCGTCTAGTCTGAGTTCAGATTCGGACGGCTGATCTTCATCCATTCCACAACATCTTTCATTCCTTCTTGGAGGTTGGCTTTGGCGGAGGCGGGTTCGTTGGTGAGGGAGAGGATCAGCTGGGTGTCGTTGGCGTAGGAGATGATGTTGAGGTTGTTTTGGCATGCGATGGCTGCGAGAGGGCTCATGTAGACGTTGAAGAGGGTGGGGCTGAGCGAGGATCCTTGTGGAACGCCGCAGATGACTTCGGTGGCCGAGGAGCGGAACGGGGGGAGGCGGACTCTCTGGGTTCTTCCGTCGAGGAACGAGATGATCCACTCCAGGGCCGCTCCTTGTATTCCGGTGTTGCTGAGGCGCTGTTTCAGGGTGCGGTGGCATACGGTGTCGAAGGCTGCTGAGAGGTCCAGGAGGATGAGGGCAGCAGTTTCTCCGTTGTCGAGCAGGGACCTGATGTCGTTGGTGGCTGCGATGAGGGTGGTCTCGGTGCTGTGGTTTGCTCAGAACCCGGACTGTGAGGGGTTGAGGGATCCGTTGGTCTCAGAGTTGTCTGTTGACGGTCTTCTCGATGACTTTGGCTGGAAAGGGGAGGAGCGAGATGGGGCGGAAGTTCTTGAGGTCCGTGGGGTCCGTGGTGGGTTTCTTCAGGAGGGCGCTCAGCTCGGCATGTTTCCAACTCTCCGGGAAGGTGGCGGATGCGAAGGAGCTATCATCCCAGGAGTCTGAGGGACAACCTCCCATACGGACAATTTCTCCGTGTGAGAAGAAATTGTTCATCTACACAGCAGTTTGATCTTCATGGACAAGCACTCACGGACAAACTGCAGGAAAGAGGCTATCCCCATAAGCTGTTGAAGCATTCCATGAAAAGAGCAAGATGGACGCTTAGGGAGCACCTCTTAGAAAAAAGATCCAGACCTACAACCCAAAGGATGGTGTGCATATCTATGTCCGGCCCCCATACCAACCAACTCCAAAAAAACATCAGGAGGTGTTGGCACCTGGTTGAGGAAGTGCTACCAGATGTGGGAGTACCGCTCTTTGCTCTCAAAAAGAATCGGAGCATCGGCCAGATGATTACCTCGACACGGCCTCCTGTAAAAAGAGATACTCAAAGTACCATCTTCGGGTCCAACCCGTTAAGAGGCATCGGAAATGTGGGACATGCATAGTCTGTGACCTTACTATGGAGGGTTCCCTCTTTACAGACGGCAACAGATTTGGGAGACATGACGAACACACTAATTGCAAAACCAAAAACACAGTGTACGCCATCCAATGTCCTTGTAAAAAGGTGTACATTGGGAAGACAACTCAGGAGGTTCATCAACGAATCATACAACACCGATCCAGAATAAACAATAAGACTCTAACAGCTCCTCTGGTTTCCCACTTCATACAACATAAACACTCAGCCAATGATTTAAGATGGACCGTGCTTGCGGTCATCAGAGGTGGCAGTGTGGACCCGGATGCACGCCTCTCTCAAAAAGAGGCATATCTCATCCTGAAATTTGATACTTCAAATTCTGGCCTTAATGAAATGTCGGAACTCGGTAATCTCTAATTCTCTGGTTTTTTCTGCGTTTAGCTCTAGCCGTGCTGCTTGGATTGAGGTAAAGAACTGCGTTCTATTTATAATAAACCCCTTTTTTCTTTTTAAACACCTAACCATGCTACTGAGTCCCGGTCTTGGTGAGTGGTATCCTCTCCGTCAGTGGCAATGCCTAGTCTCACTGTTGTTCTTAACACCGATGAGGTCCTTGTCCATTGATACTATAAATGTGTGTAGATGCGGAGTGTGGGTTTGCACATACATACTATCCGTAATGGTTGATGTATTTATGACCTTAGTTCATTTGAAGATTCGATTTATGTTAATGAAATGTGAGATATTTTCAATCATGTGCCAGTGTACAAAACACAATGTTCGATTTTTCACACACTGAGGCTATGCCCGTAGACTCTGCAGGATAATGACAAATCATTGTTCAGATTTACGAGTGGGACCGGCGGTACTGACTCCAAGTACCAGCATCCTTAGAGCTTCCTGGCGCCCTCCCTCGCTTTCTGTGTTTTCATTGAGCCAGAATTTAGTCTCCCTCAAAAGAGCCCACGCCAGGGACTCTCTGAACGCCTTCGGCCGCTATCCGGATTGAATCCCCTTTGCACATGTAAGTTTTTCTTCCGAGACCTCCAGCTGACCCCAGCGGATTAAACACCCGCTGTCTCAGGCAATGTTACATGTGCCTCTCTTCTGCTTTTTGAAGAGCGGCTTTGTGCGGTAGAATAATTCTCCGCCTCACTTGATAAAGATTCTCCGACTTTGTCTCTACACAGCCGGTTCCCTTAACATACGGCGTGCAGGTAGGAGAAGCGCCACACATGATTGCATCGATATTCGTCCACTTTATTGGTGTTCGCTGTTTCATGCGGGCTTTTATTATTTTTCTTTCCCAGCTCATTCAAGGAATGTGAACCCTGAGACTTCCCAACAGCGCACCGCTTTGCGGGCGCCCCGTGTTTTTGACACCTTCAGGTACTTAAGCACCATTTAAAACATAAAAACACACAAGCCTGGTGAGTGTGCCCAAGTTTTAAATTGTATCGCCCTGATTTCCACTCATTTCACTCTTTTCACAGATTAATTGTCCTGTCTTACAGTCTACCTCCACTCCTGCAATTCCTTTTGCTCGTGGTGCAGGTAACTTACTTTTTATCGTATTTGTGGAGAGACAGGGAGGTTCCCCAAATTGTGACACAACTAGTTTGACACCACCCTTTCCAATTTTTTTACAGTGAAGATCGTACCCAGTCCCCGTCCTGAGGAGAACCTTTAATTATTTTGGTTCGAAACGCGTTGACCCCCAGCCTGTGACAAGAAAGAAGGGTGCAGCTAGGGATCAACTTACTCCACTGGTGTGGACCCTTGCGTGCAACCAGACTGAACATTTAGTCACAGGTCTTGTGAGACAGGCAGGCAGTTGTTTTCCATCCCTAATTTCTCCTGTCCACTGGTATTTTAGTCAAAGGACTGGTTTTTTCCTTTCATGTTGTATATGTTATTTGATTACAATTGATTTGGATTGTATGTATTGTATTTCAAGTTGCACTTTGGTGTCATGTGATTGTTTGAATATTTAGTATTCACGTTTGTATATTTTGTATTCATTGTGCACACAATTGTTTGTTTTTGCTTTTGACTTGATTGTTTTTGACAGTGCTTTTCTTTTGATGTCATGCTTTTATGAATTTTGAAACTTGCTTATGAACTAAAAGAAATGTTTTGCTAAACAAATGGCATGGTCACGCAGTACTCATGGGCTGTGTGAGTTCTAATTTGAAATCAAAGTATCCTGGCTAGCCATTTTGTTCTGTTTCGCACTTTGAAAACCTGCCACAGAAATCTGTGACACCGTCACCACCCTCTTCATCGATGTTACCTTCATCACCGAAATGTAGCTCAATCACTCCTCGAATCACAACATCACCACTGCCACTCCTAAGCGCTACTAGATGATACACTGTTACTGTGCCAAGAACAAAGCGGAGGGATAGCCATCGTATTCACGGAAACCATCAGATGCCCCACCACCAGCGACAAACAACATCGGCTCACCCACTTGGTCTGCACACCCACGCATGAAGCCGGACACACACTGGACCCCATTTTCACCTCCATCAACAGCCATACTATAGAACACTCCTGGACTGACCACACCATTGTACACTTCACCATCAATGAAGTCTAGTACACCATCACCTGGTATCAGATCTCCTCCCACAACAGCTGGAGAAAGGTCACTAAAACTCAGTTGGTATGTGTTCCCACCACTTCCCAGCCCAAGGCCTCGACAGACCTCAACCAGACAATCCAGAACTTTCCTGCCTGGATTACCGACAGCACTGACAGAGTCACCCAACTGAAACCTACAAAATCCAAAGAGAGCCCTAAACATGCCAACTGGAACACCCCAGAACTCAGGACCATTAAGTGCAACTCCTACCAAATGGAGAAATGATAGGTCACAAACAAAAACTCTGCTGACTTAGCAGCTCACAAAACAGCCCTTAGCAACTATCACCTGTACATCAAAGAAGCTAAGAAAGCAGCCATCAAAGAATTCTCCAACCGACAGCAATAGAGTACACCATCCATTCCTCCCTCACAAGAACTCTGCAACACTCTAGCAGACTGCTTCCACAGGAAGACCACCAACATCTACAGCAATTTCAACATCCAAAACTCACTGTTACCTTGGGTGGCGAAATTAGCGGAGGCCCACGCGAACAAAGTGCTGAATGACCATATGGCGAAGAATAACATCCTGGATCCTTCCCAACATGGGTTCAGACCGGGTCACAGCACGGAGTCCGCTCTCCTCACCTCCACAGAACACCTACGGAAAATCATGGACACTGGCAAAAGTGCCGCGCTGATACTGCTAGATCTCAGCGCGGCCTTTGATTAAGAGTGGGCGGCCAGCTACGCTCCGTGCACGGAGTTTGCGTAGTGCCGCCTACTCCGCATTTTGCGTAGCGGGCGTAGCCAGGCGGCACTACGCAAGCTCCGCAGACGGAGCGTAGCTGGCCGCCACCCGCCTCCCTCCCGCCCTCCCTAAATACGTTAAATTAAAAGTATTAAATAATTAAAAAGGCACTTACCTTGCCCGCCGCTGCCCGCCGCGTCCCCGGGGCTCGATATCTTCTTTGTTGCCGTCTTGTTTAATAATGCGCATGCGCGGGCGGCCGCGCATGCGCATTTCTCACGAGAAAATGCGCATGCGCGGCCGCCCGCGCATGCGCATTAGTAAACAAGACGGCAACAAAGAAGATAGCGAGCCCCGGGGACGCGGCGGGCAGCGGCGGGCAAGGTAAGTGCCTTTTCAATTATTTAATACTTTTAATTTAACGTATTTAGGGAGGGCGGGAGGGAGGCCTGTGGTGCGTAGTGGGGCTACGCGGAGTGCGGAGGTGGGCGTAGTTTCTCACCCACTTCGCGTAGCTCCGCGAAGCCCCACTACGCCCACTCCGCCCAGGGTTACCTTTGATACGGTCTCCCATGCCATTCTACTCAAACGACTGGAAAACGCAGGGATCATAGACTCAGCACTAGAATGGTTCCGTTCGTTTCTCACGAACAGATCCTTCCAGGTATCGGCCCCCCCCTTCATTTCCCAACCCCAAGATATAGGCCAAGGAGTCCCGCAGGGCTCTGCCCTCAGCCCATCCCTTTTTAATCTTTACATGCAACCTCTGGCGGAAGTTGCTAAAAAATGGGACCTCACAATGGTATCGTACGCCGACGACACTCAGCTGGTCATCAGCCTTAATGAGGCTCCCTCTCCCGATGCCACTAGATTCAGGGATGGACTGACCGCCGTCGCCAACTGGATGACAGCCAATTGCCTTCAACTTAATGGAGGTAAAACTGAGGTGTTGCTCATGGGCAAAAATTCCAACAGCTGGAGCAACCTTTGGTGGCCCCACTCATTGGGCCCAGCCCCCCCGCCTAAAAATCTGGCAAAAAACCTGGGAGTCTGGCTGGACTCGACACTCAGCTTCCAGGCTCACACAAAAAAAGTTGCCGCGACCTGCATTGGACTACTGAGAAGCCTTCATCCCATCTTAGGCTTCTTCGACTCCAAAATGAGACAACTCATCGTACAATCGACCATCTTGTCCAGGCTGGACTACGCGAGTGTCCTGCTACTAGGAGCTAACAAAGCGGAGATCAAGAGATTCCAACGAATTCAGAATTCCGCCGCCAGGGCTATAGTAGGTCTGCCGAGAAGGTGCTCCGCGAGAGCCACCATCCAACGACTACACTGGCTACCGGTAGAAGCCCGTATCCAATTCAAGGCCCTCATCTTTGCCTATAAAATTCTGAGTGCTGAGGGACCAGAGCTCCTTCGCCCGTTGCTAACGCCCTATAATCCCCAACGCAACCTCCGCTCCAAAGGGCAACACCTAGTACTGGTCCCCCACACGAAGTACTGTCGCATAGGAGGACGCTCCTTCAGATTGCTAGGGGCCAAACTATGGAACTCCCTCCCCCTCCACATCCGCTGCATTGACAACCTACTGGCTTTCCGCAAAGCTATCAAAACTCTTCTCTTCCCCCCCATGTAGGTTCTCTCCCTTCTCTTTTCTCCCAGCTGGTTATGATGGTTCTAGCGCCGGGACGCCCCGTTGCCAGGGCAGCTGTTGCGCTTTACAAAACTGCTAACATAACATAACATAACATCCTCATAACTGATTATATCTACAAACCATAGAACAGTAGCCAAACCATCACCACCTTGACATTATTCACCACCCTCACTACCTCAGCCATCATGTCTTCCATTCACTCTCGGGCGGCCGCTAACCACTGACCCCACCACTTGCACAACCTTCCAACAAACACTAACAGCATGCAAATCACCAGTATACTTAATACCTCCACTTAATACCTCCATCTCCACAACAACCTTCCTGGACAAATGAAAGCATGGAGACGTCAGACCCCTGCTAAAGAAAGCCCTCCCCTGACCAAACTCTCCTACTCAGCCAAAGTTCTCAAGAAGCCAACAAGCAGAAGCTCACAGAATTACAGGTGCAAAACCACCTACTGGATGCCTCTCAATCAGGATTCTGTGCCAACCACAGCACTGAGACTGTGCTGATCACTGTCAGTGACAACATCAGAACACTCCTCAACCCTGCAAAACCCATGGGCCTTATCATCCTCGACCTCTCAGCGGCGTTCAACACAGTCTGCTACAACACCCTCAACAACAGACTCCACAACATAGGCATTAACAAGATGCCCTCAGTTGAATCACCTCCTACCTCACAGGAAGCACACAGAGCATCCGACTGCCTCCCTTCACCTACGAACCAAAATACATCATATGCAGCATCCCACAAAGATCATGCCTCAGCCTCACCCTGTTCAACATCTGCATGACCCCCCCTCATTGATGTTGTCAGGTACCATGGACTCAACATATTCTCCTATGCAGATAACACTCAATTGATCCTCTCACTCACAGAGGACCCCTCCAACACCAAAACCAGCTTCTGCAACGGCATGACCAACGTAGCCAAATGGATGAAAGACAACTGCCTCCGACTCAACTCTGACAAAACTGAAGTGCTGATCTTCAGGAAGAACACTTCTGCATGGGATCACAGCTAGTGGCCTACAGAACTCAGACACCCTGTTGGGTGTCACAGAAATATTGCGCCAGCGTTTGGATGTAGGGGAGACTGTGGCCCTTATATTGTTAGATCTAATTGTCTCATTTGATACGGTTTCTCATACCGTATTAATAAAGTCTTTACATGCCATGGGCATTTCCGGATCAGCGCTGGGATGTCTGTCCTCCTTTCTATCTGAGCGAACTTCCAGGTATTCTCTTCTAGGGCCACCTCTACATCTTTTACCTCCCCGTATGGGGTGCCTCAAGGCTCAATTTTGAGTCCGTTCTTTTTTAACATCTATGTGCAACCTTTGGCACTGATTGCTGAAAAAGCAGGGTTGGCTATTTTTCTTGTACACCGATGACACTCAGATCATCTTCTCCTTATCAGCTGACAAGAAAGTGGGTCCTTCCACCCTACAATTGGGCTTTTGCAGTATTGCATCGTGGATGCAGTCTAACTTGCTCAAACTTAATGGGGAAAAGACAGAGGTGCTCATCTTTGGTAAAAATGTAGAACACTGGGGCCCTCAACATTGGCCCGCGGAAATGGGACCTTTACCTATGCCCTCCCACCAGGTCCGCAATCTTGGCTTCATTATCGACAATAAACTGTCGATGAAACAACAGGCAGTACAAACTGCTGCCACCTGTTTTACCATCCTCAAATGGTTAAAGAAAATCATTTGGATGCTCCCTGTTGCTACCCAGAGGACAGTAGTCCAGGTACTTGTAACATATCATCTGGACTATGGAAACATCTTGTTTCTGGGTGCAAACAGGGACATGCTGGGTAAGCTTCAAGTGGTGCAGAACTCTGCAGCCAGATTCCAGAGCTGTCTCCCTAGAATGGCCAGTATGTCTAACGCCTTGAGAGAACTGCATTGGCTCAGGGTTGAAACCCGTGCTAAATTTAAAACCCTGTGTTATATGTTCAGAATCAAGAATGGCTCTGCACCCAAATACTTGCAAGACCTGGTGCATCCATATCATCCTGCCTGCCTGTTACGCTCATCCACAGAAAAGAAATTTGAAATTCCCGGGTTCAAAATGGTGGGAATAGGTGGGCGCTCCTTCTCCTTCCTCTGCCCAACCCTGTGGAACTCCTTACCTGATACGATGCGGAAAGAGAACTTGTACTCCAACTTTCGCAAGCAATTAAAAACTTGGCTTTTTAGCCAATAATTCTAATTTGGGTTTTCAGAACTTTTTTTTCAGGACCTGCGCTGGGAAACCCTTGTTGGATAGCTGTGTGCACTAGAAAATTAAATTAACATAACATAACATAATACACAACCACTCCACCTGACAACGCACGCAATCTCATCATCATCCACAACAGCCAACTGGCCATGAACTGACAAGTTAACGCAGGCGCCACCTCCCACTTCCAAACACTTTGCATGCTCCTCATAATCTTCAGATGGATTCCAACAAACACTAGAAAGACCTTCACCCAGACCCTCATCACCAGCTGCCTCAACTACGGCAATACCCTCTATGCCTGCATCTCCACCCAGCTACTCAGAAGACTCTAGACCATCCAGAACACTGCAGACAGACTGATCCAGGACCTCCCCAAACAAACAAACGAGCCCCCCCCATTTGACTATAATCGCTGGATCTAGCATTGGGTCTAGCCCAATATATATGTCGAAGAGCAAAGTTTCTCCATTAATACTGGGGATCGCACAGTGACTAAAAAGCAGTTTTTAGCTTAATACTCCGTTATAGTGTTTTTGTTAAATGTATAAAATCCTTGGTTACATATTCTTTGTGGATTAGATCTTTAAAAAAATTATCCTATATGTTAATATTTAGTACCTTCATTGTTCTGTACATGGTATGTACAAAACTCATGATGTAGTATTCTCTTAGGTCAGGAATAGCTAGTCCCCTTCTGCACCGGGTCTATAAAGTGCATCCATAGCGAGTCTAGAAACCTTATTTGCCCAAACAAGAGTAGGAATAAAGCCTTGCACTTTTTTACATAATGGGGTAAGATCATCATACGGATTAAGGCTACTCGACCTATTATTGATATAGGAAGATATTTCCATTTCATCAGATCTTTTATCTTATTATAATGACGGATTTAATTTATGGCATTAAGATCATTAACATTCTCCATAACATACATGCCTAGATACTTCTTAGGCTGAGTATTAAACAATAGCATTAATTCTGCTAGTAAAGAGTCAGATGTACAATTATAGAGCGGTATCACCTAATACATTGAAATTTCTTAAATATATTAAATATTTAATTTTGGACTTCTATGTTATTTTTTTATAAAGAGAGCAATATCATCAGCATGAAGCTTGATGTTTCTCATATCCAGCATTGGCGATGTTGAGCTGCTAATTGAGCAAATGGCTATGGCAAGGGACTCTATAAAACACGCAAAAAGTACAGAAGATAGAGGCGGTTATAACCAAATGGAGAAGTCAGGGTTTTAGCAACATTGGGGACTTTCTAATTGGGGACTGGAAAACCTGGACTGAAATAGAGCAGTATTTTGAACATAGTAAAATAATCCTTCAATGATCCTTTGTCAGGGTTAGACATTTTCTGCAGGAACGTAACCTTTTACACAGTGCTTAATTTGACCCGGGCCTTTCCGGGTCTCGGCACTGACACCTAATTGTCAACACCACACTTAAAACAGTTTATCACATGGCGGCACTGCTCATCTAATTTAGAGATGAGCAGGACAACAATGGTTTAGCAATGCAATAAATTAAAATTGCTAATACCTGTTTCCCCAGCAACTCCATTAGCTTTGGAGACCTGTAATTATCTGAACTGGTGCAGTTACATGCAAGAGAGATGGTTAGTAGTTGTTTAGGCAGTGATGGCAAGGGCGATGGGTGGTGCAATCTGCTGTGCCCTTCTGGTCAGAGCCCTGGCCACTAATATTTTAAAAATTAAGCACCAGACTGCTTATACATGTCAATAAGGCCAGTGAATTAGGTGAGCATCCGCCAGGAAAGCCTTTCGGCCCACTTGCATGGGACTAGAATGATGTCAGGTTCCAGTGCCCCGTCAAGACTTTTCCGCTGCCAAGATTTTACTTGCGCGATAAGAAACCCTCAGGGGGGAAAAGGGTTTGGAACAGACAAGAGACTGCCAAGTCTTCACCAGGTTTTCTCCTTCTTCGAACTCTCGTCCTGTTTTCACAATCTTCTTTTGATTCACTTGATGGTACTGTAATACAGGTGTTAAAAATACATTACTCCTTCTAGTCCTATTCCAATAGACACTTATCACTCATCAGTGATGTCACTGATCATGTCATGAATGATGTAATATGTGACATCATCAGCAGTGGATTGCGGGCGAGCGAGTTATAGTGAGTACAACTAACTACAACGGGGGAAATTCAATGGTTTTGTATGAGTAAAATGTCCGGCTAACTATAACTGGTGTGAAACCTGTTTTTTTCAGTGCATTTCAAAGGTTTTTTAAATGCCAATTCCTAACTATAACAAGTGTGAAACCTATGGGGCCTTATTTACGAGCCCCTTGCACCTCCGGAACGTCACTTTTTGTGACGGTCCAGTGGCGCAGAAGACTGAGTGATATTTATTAGGCAGGACTAAGCCACTTTTTGTGGCGTAATCCTGCCTGATAAATATCAGTCCCTTTAACGCAGTGTCCTGCATTAAAGGGGCGTGCAATGGGTGTTGCCTGGGGCATTCCCAGCAGCATCCATGGACTTGAGTAATTTATAGCATCCTCAAAGTCAGTCTTTCAAAAATTCCAAAGTATTGGACATGATAATCCAAATCGAAATGCTTCTCAAGAAAAGTCATAAACCGTGTCCGTGGGTCATATCTGCCCAAACGTAGATATTCCGAACTATTGGAAATGACTTTTCTTGAGAAACATTTGGATTATCATGTCCTATACTTTGGAATTTTTGAAAGACTGACTTTGAGGATGCTATAAATTACTCAAGTCTGCCCGAATTGTGTGGGTAAAATTGATACCTAGTCACTTTGAATAAGAATTTACTTGCGACTCGTCTAACATTTGGAAGAAATATCTAGTTATATGACAACAGCATTTTCAACATAACTTGAAGGAAATAAGAACGCCCTGAAGAAGTTCTGTTATACAGAACGAAACGCGTCGGCTGGCTGTGGTACATAAACTTAAGGAAAATAAAAGCATTTGAATATACACCAAGATTCAGCGCTTCAATAAGGACTCTAAGTCATATGATTTGATTGAACTTGTTGTGCAAGTGGTGCTGTGCCAAACTTTGGAATATTCTCCACTACTCTCTACTACTCACTCTCTACTATTCCACTACTCTCTAATACTCACTCTCTACTCCTCATTCTCTACACTCTACTACTCTCTACTACTCTCTCTCTACTACTCACTCCCTACTACTCACTATCTACTACTCACTCTCTACTACTCTCTACTCTCTACTACTCTCTCTCTACTACTCTCTACTACTCACTCTCTACTACTCACTCTACTACTCACTCGCTACTACTCACTCTCTACTAATCTCTACTACTCACTCTCTACTACTCTCTCTACTACTCTCTACTACTCACTCTACTACTCACTCTCTACTACTCTACTATTCTCTCTCTCTGCTACTCACTCTCTACTACTAACTCTCTACTACTCACTCTCTACTACTCACTCTCTACTACTCACTACTACTCACTCTTTACTACTCTCTACTACTCACTCTCTACTGCTCTCTACTACTCACTCTACTACTTACTCTCTACTACTCTCTACTACTCACTCTCTACTACTCACTCTCTACTACTCTCTACTACTCACTCTACTATTCACTCTACTACTCACTCTACTATTCACTCTACTACTCTCTACTACTCACTCTACTACTTACTCTCTACTACTCTCTACTACTCACTCTCTACTACTCATTCTCTACTACTCTCTACTACTCACTCTACTATTCACTCTACTACTCTCTACTACTCACTCTCTGCTACTCTCTTTACTGTTCTCTACTACTCTCTACTACTCACTCTCTACTCTCTATTACTCACTCTCTACCTCTACCTCTCTACCTCTACACCTCTACCTCTACACCTCTACCTCTCTACCTCTCTCTACACGCAGACATATATATATGCATATACATGCATGTGCATTTATATATATGTGTGTATATATATATATATATATATATATACATACATATATAAGCATATATAATCTGCTTATCTATATAAATACAAATATAAAGGCATGCATACATATACATATATGCATAAATATGCATGTTATTTACATGAAAGTTTGAAAAACACTAATAAAAGCAAAGCTAAAAAACCACCTCATTACAAACAGAATAGCTTTAACTTAAACGAGGGCAAGATCTATTGCGAGAGCTATTTTCAATGCTTGTTTACTTTGGTTCCATCAAGAAGGCATTCAGATGTGTCACACATTTGCCATAAATTCTGAATGTTAGCACTCTAGTTGCTCATTAGATCACGGTAGTAAAGCTACTGCTCACCAGGGAAGTCTGCTGCTGGTATTCAAAGTGCATGTTTCAGTCTGCATGTTAGAATTTTTTTAATGAAATAGAAGAGGGTTCGAGAAGTCAAAATGTGCCCTAATTTTTCTTTCTTCAGCACTAATCATAATTTCTATGGCAAAATGAACCCCCTCATATTGTTCCTTTGCAAATTAAATGTTTTAAGTGTTACCAATTTATTCCAACCAAGATGACTTCAGGTGTGCCATACTTTTGTCATAAGTAAGACTGTTAGCGCTCTACTTGTTCTTTAGAACACTCTGGGACATTTTGACATTGGGCTAAACTTGGGCTACATCCGGGGGATATTTGTGCTACATTTGGGCTCTTTTGTCTCTGGTGGCCATCTTGGGAGACTTATTTGTTATGAAGTTTCCTAATTTCCTCATTTACCACAGTCTCCTCAGTAGGAAATACTTTCAGTTTTCTACTTTGATTCCATCAAAAAGGCATTCAGATGTGACACACATTTGCAATAAATTCAGAATGTTAGCACGCTAGTTGCTTATTAGATCACTGTAGTAAAGCCACTGCTCTCCAGGGAAGCCTGCTGCTGGTATTAAAAGTGCATGTTTCAGTCTGCATGTCAGAATTTTGAAATAGAAGAGGATTTGAGAAGTCACTCAAAATGTGCCCTAATTTTTCTTTCTGAAGCACTAATCATACTTTCTATGATTGTGTTCCTTTTTAAACTACATGTTTTAAGAGTTACCACTTTATTCCAATCAAGATGGCTTCAGGTGTGCCATACCTTTGTAATAAGCAGGTGTGTTTGTGCTCTAGTTGTTCTTTAGAACACTCTGGGAAGCTGCAGTAGAACACAAAGGAATCAACTGACAGTCTCTGTCCTTGTTGGATGTACATGTTTTACTGAGAATGTCAGACTTCATTCTCAAATGCTTATAGATCCCCTTCCAAACCACTGTGGGAAAAGCATGAGATCATAGTTTTCTTTCAAACATGATTCATGATATCCCAGCAGAAGGCTTTTTCACATGGTAAAATCACCTTAGAACACACCACAATTCCTAAAATGAGTATGGTACCATCAACAAATGATTTATAATGTAACTAAAGTCCTAAAACCTTCTATTAACTGCAATGCTTTTAATGAGGGGCTATCATGTATATTGGTCCCAAGATGGCTGCCAACACTTCTTGGATGAAGTGCTGACAGCCAATCAGATCTCACGATGAGATGTGTGGTTAGGCTCCGCCCAAATACATATTTTTTTTTCTTTTGATTTTCTCAGGAACTACTGGAGGGATTTACACCATTTAACCAAAAGCGTGATCTGCGTACCAGACCCAACTTTTTCCCAAATTTGGTGTAATTCCGTTCAGCGGTTCGGGCTGTAGCCGTGTCTAATCGTCCTACGGAAATTAACATGGGGAAAACACGTTTTGGGACCCCCCTTTTTTCTCGGCCCCCACTTGACGAATCTTCCCAAGACTTTTAGGGAGGGAGCGGAACGGAGCAGGCAATATTCTTTTAGAAATTCGCAAATATTCAACAACCGGCGCCAAAGTTATTCCCAATAGAAGGTTGCTGATTTCTTATGGAAACTAGGTCCTAACTATAATTACCTATTTTCGAATCTTTATTGAAACCAGCTTGTGGCAGACAGTTTCGCGCTGACATTCATCAAATATTGCAAACACAACAGGTGATGGACCGAGTGTGGATCAATGTCACACACTCACCCCAGTCCAAAGATCTGGGCCCAAATCCATCGTTTTTTTGCACTCCACACCACCCTGGGTTAGACAATGGCGATATGCAAATCAGCTCTGACCCTGTGCCCCATGGGAACAGTCCAGTCCGAACTACAAAAGCCATGTCCTTCCCAGAACGGAATCAAGCATCCGAGGACCGGACCGGTTTCGAGGTAACACCTCTCATCAGCCCGGCTAGCTTGACTCCAGTGGTGTGGAGTGCCTGGGACCCACGTCTGGGCATCCCCAGCGCACTTAGGACGGAATATGCAAACACAACAGGTGATGGACCGAGTGTGGATCAATGTCACACACTCACCCCAGTCCAAAGATCTGGGCCCAAATCCATCGTTTTTTTGCACTCCACACCACCCTGGGTTAGACAATGGCGATATGCAAATCAGCTCTGACCCTGTGCCCCATGGGAACAGTCCAGTCCGAACTACAAAAGCCATGTCCTTCCCAGAACGGAATCAAGCATCCGAGGACCAGACCGGTTTCGAGGTAACACCTCTCATCAGCCCGGCTAGCTTGACTCCAGTGGTGTGGAGTGCCTGGGACCCATGTCTGGGCATCCCCAGCGCACTTAGGACGGAATATGCAAACACAACAGGTGATGGACCGAGTGTGGATCAATGTCACACACTCACCCCAGTCCAAAGATCTGGGCCCAAATCCATCGTTTTTTTGCACTCCACACCACCCTGGGTTAGACAATGGCGATATGCAAATCAGCTCTGACCCTGTGCCCCATGGGAACAGTCCAGTCCGAACTACAAAAGCCATGTCCTTCCCAGAACGGAATCAAGCATCCGAGGACCGGACCGGTTTCGAGGTAACACCTCTCATCAGCCCGGCTAGCTTGACTCCAGTAGTGTGGAGTGCCTGGGACCCACGTCTGGGCATCCCCAGCGCACTTAGGGCGGAATATGCAAACACAACAGGTGATGGACCGAGTGTGGATCAATGTCACACTCACCCCAGTCCAAAGATCTGGGCCCAAATCCATCGTTTTTTTGCACTCCACACCACCCTGGGTTAGACAATGGCGATATGCAAATCAGCTCTGACCCTGTGCCCCATGGGAACAGTCCAGTCCGAACTACAAAAGCCATGTCCTTCCCAGAACGGAATCAAGCATCCGAGGACCGGACCGGTTTCGAGGTAACACCTCTCATCGGCCCGGCTAGCTTGACTCCAGTGGTGTGGAGTGCCTGGGACCCACGTCTGGGCATCCCCAGCGCACTTAGGGCGGAATATGCAAACACAACAGGTGATGGACCGAGTGTGGATCAATGTCACACACTCACCCCAGTCCAAAGATCTGGGCCCAAATCCATCGTTTTTTTGCACTCCACACCACCCTGGGTTAGACAATGGCGATATGCAAATCAGCTCTGACCCTGTGCCCCATGGGAACAGTCCAGTCCGAACTACAAAACCCATGTCCTTCCCAGAACGGAATCAAGGATCCGAGGACCAGACCGGTTTCGAGGTAACACCTCTCATCAGCCCGGCTAGCTTGACTTCAGTGGTGTGGAGTGCCTGGGACCCACGTCTGGGCATCCCCAGCGCACTTAGGGCGGAATATGCAAACACAACAGGTGATGGACCGAGTGTGGATCAATGTCACACACTCACCCCAGTCCAAAGATCTGGGCCCAAATCCATCATTTTTTTGCACTCCACACCACCCTGGGTTAGACAATGGCGATATGCAAATCAGCTCCGACCCTGTGCCCCATGGGAACAGTCCAGTCCGAACTACAAAAGCCATGTCCTTCCCAGAACGGAATCAAGCATCCGAGGAACAGACCGGTTTCGAGGTAACACCTCTCATCAGCCCGGCTAGCTTGACTCCAGTGGTGTGGAGTGCCTGGGACCCACGTCTGGGCATCCCCAGCGCACTTAGGGCGGAATATGCAAACACAACAGGTGATGGACCGAGTGTGGATCAATGTCACACACTCATCTCCCGGTCCAAAGATCTGGGCCCAAATCCATCGTTTTTTTGCACTCCACACCACCCTGGGTTACACAATGGCGATATGCAAATCAGCTCTGACCCTGTGCCCCATGGGAACAGTCCAGTCCAAACTACAAAAGCCATGTCCTTCCCAGAACGGAATCAAGCATCCGAGGACCGGACCGGTTTCGAGGTAACACCTCTCATCAGCCCGGCTAGCTTGACTCCAGTGGTGTGGAGTGCCTGGGACCCACGTCTGGGCATCCCCAGCGCACTTGCATATTCCGCACTAAGTGCGCTGGGGATGCCCAGACGTGGGTCCCAGGCACTCCACACCACTGAAGTCAAGCTAGCCGGGCTGATGAGAGGTGTTACCTCGAAACCGGTCCGGTCCTCGGATGCTTGATTCCGTTCTGGGAAGGATATGGCTTTTTTAGTTCGGACTGGACTGTTCCCATGGGGCACAGGGTCAGAGCTGATTTGCATATCGCCATTGTCTAACCCAGGGTGGTGTGGAGTGCAAATAAACGATGGATTTGGGCCCAGATCTTTGGACTGGGTTGAGTGTGTGACATTGATCCACATTCGGTCCATCACCTGTTGTGTTTGCATATTCCGCCCTAAGTGCGCTGGGGATGCCCAGACGTGGGTCCCAGGCACTCCACACCACTGGAGTCAAGCTTACCGGGCTGATGAGAGGTGTTACCTCGAAACCGGTCCGGTCCTCGGATGCTTGATTCCGTTCTGGGAAGGACATGGCTTTTGTAGTTCGGACTGGACTGTTCCCATGGGGCACAGGGTCAGAGCGAATTTGTATATCGCCATTGTCTAACCCAGGGTGGTGTGGAGTGCAAAAAAACGATGGATTTGGGCCCAGATCTTTGGACTGGGTTGAGTGTGTGACATTGATCCACATTCTGTCCATCACCTGTTGTGTATTCATCAAATAATGAGCCCTCCAGACGCGTTTCTGAAACATAAGTTCCCTTCATCAGTGGCTTGGCTCCTCTGCAACATCGAGCCCAGTCCTGCACCAAATATTTATAGGAACCTGCCCCAGTGGGCGTGGCCTGTACCATTGCCTTGTGGTCCTCGTAGTGTCAGGGAATAAAACCTCATGTGAGTTAAATTCGATGTGCAGAAAATAAAATGTTTGTATTTTCCAAGTGGGTTGATGAACTGCAGGCATCGGGCCTCGCTTCCATGCGGTGGGCTCTCTCGCGGATGAGCTCTAGCCGCATTACATCCAAATCAAAGAGGTGAGCCCCTGTGAGAGAGCCCCAGGTACGTGATGATTTTCGAATCTTTATTGAAACCAGCTTGTGGCAGACAGTTTCGCGCTGACATTCATTAAATAATGAGCCCTCAAGACGCATTTTTGAAACAAAAGTTCCCTTTGTATATATATACTTTTCCAATTAAACTTGCATGTGTTTATTATTTCTCTGCAATAGAACATTTCAATATTTAACTTCATGGTGATCTAATTGTGTTTTGAATCTTCTTATTTTTTCTTATTCCTATTCTCACCTAGCAAAAACCTTTTATGTACTTTGTATATTAACCTGTTTATCTTGTTGGATTCTTAACTTCTAATGTTGATTTATCTTTTCTTTCAGAAATAATTAACATGGAGCTGCTGAATATTTGGATTGAACTATGCTGCAGGTAAGTATTCTAGGGTAACTATAAATCTTACTCCTAATTACTGTCTGTTTATAACCCAAAACTCTTCACAGAATAACTCTCTATATTGCTATGTGAAATGACGATTCTTTAACTAATGTTCTAACTAGAAAATCAAAGTTATAATTATTTGTTACAATACTGCACTCTAGTGGTTAAACTGTTAATGCACAATGATCCACTCTGCAAATATTCCTCTTCAAACCCTTCCAAAACACTAGCGTAAAATAATAACAAGTATCTCCTTTATCACTGAAAACGTTTTAATACTTGTTACTCATGTCACAATGAAACCTTCAAGTTCCCTTAATGAGCGCTAACAGCTGCTCCCTCAATGAGCGCTCACCAACTCCCCGGACTCAGCTTCAAAAATCACAACAAAAGGAACAGTCTTACTTTTCTTTTTCGATTGAAGACCTCTCAAGGATTTTCTAGCACCGGAAAACACACAGCGATAATGACATGTAAACGATGCAGCTGCGACGCCTCTAACCCTGACTACAATTTGCACCGCTCCGAGAAATGCTGCCTACTCCTCTCCATTATCAGGTGAAGTGTGAAATTCCAGAAGCAATGTTCTGGCACATTCCAGTGGGTGCACCTGGGGACAGAAAGATACACTAGACCGCTGACCTTTTCTGCCTGCCGCCATTTTGAAGCCTCTCTTAACTGTACTTTGCTTCATTCTCACTACATCACTTGAGGTCTTTTGAATAAAGACATTCATTGGCCTCTTGCTCAACACAGAATTACAACGTGTTCTGATAGCATCTAATAGACGCTAAACACTACAGCAATAAGCCCATTGTGTCTCTGCTCTATGTGGACGACACAGTGTTATCGGCCAGAACCCAGCTAGGCCTACAGAGTGCCCGCAGACCATACACTGAATTCATGTATAGCCGTGGCCTAAAACTTAATGTCAAGAAGACATATGTGATGACATGTGGAAAGGGGAGAAATAATTCTAAAAGTTTGCCTCTATGGAACGATAGGATTAACGCAATCAATATTTTCTCCTATCTGGTTGTCTTGCTTAATAATACAGGGACATGGATCCCGGCGGTTAAGAATAGAACTCTTCAGGGGGCATCACTCCAGTGACTCGCTGGAGATGAGGGGCTCTCTGAGTGATTTTCTGGCTTCATTTGAGCTTTGTAGGTCGACGAAACTGCAGAAATCGAGGTCGGAATGTGAGCACCTCTAGATAGAAGTGTTTTTGTCTCTTTTCTGGCAAGCTCTGACCAGATACATTTCTGCAGTGATTTATGGCCTCATTTCGACAACTCCTCCGTGAATCCTATTACTTACTGACTCACATATTGGAAATTATATCTTTAAAGCAGTTTGCATGCTGAGGGAAATGTTTTCACTGCGCTGTGTCTTCAGAAAGAGTAATGCTTCTTTCTTTTACTGGCTTTAGCTTACTGACTTTTTATGTTCAATATTAGAAGCTACACAGGAAAGTGAATTTGGACCTTAATTCCATATGCTGGTACTAATATGATTTAGAAAGGCATTTCAGCAATCTTGTTTCTGTGTAGCCAGTCAGTGTATTTGAAATCATACGTATTTCTTAGTGCCTCTCTCAGAGCCTGCAATGTTACATGATTGTGCCACAAAATGATTTCTTTAAAATGGCTCTCTTGGCTATAATACCAAATTAAGCATGCTGTATGGTTTATTCAATCATAGTATTGCTTCTTATTGGTAAATTTATGTTTTGGCATCCTATCATGTGCCAAGTGCATGGAACTCTTATTACAATGTATTTTGTCCATTATTATCAGACGGAATTGCGCATCGAGCGCAAAAGCCACCTTTTGATGTCCCAACATGAGGTGAGCATAGAGCTCTGACTTTTGCCGCATTTGGATACCTTTTCACCTTTAAATTTGGCGCGACTCGGTTTTATCAATTTCGGCTGACATTTTGCTTTTGTTTCCCCGTTTTTCGCGCGATTCCTCCCCAGGAATGCGCTGTTTTATGGAACATTTTTCTCCTCAAAAACCCTCATGTTTCTGCATTTCATGACTTTCATTCTTTATTTTTGGGCTATGTACCATTTTTAATGCCGCTTTACTGCTTTGCGCACATTTAACTTCCTCAACATGCTCTCTGTCCTGGACTTGCCGCCATTTTGACTGGCTTTTGCATGTTTCTCCTCATTTTGAGCCACTGAAGTTCATTGACATCATTTTGTGGCGCGTAGCACAACATAACTAATTTGAGCTTCATTTGACAATATCTCTTGCTTCTGTATGGGGAAATTATGCAACCTTAAACTTTCTGCGGCTCATAAATCAACTGTCCATTCGGACTCTGACTCCACAATACAGGATAGGGACAAGAATCCCACTTCCAGATCAGATTTGCATCCTAATACATCTTCAAAAATGCAAAATACAAGCAAACTTCCAACAACGGCTGTCTCTACTAAACGCCTAAAAAAGGATCCCCCTTCTCCGAACTCTGCCTCAGCCTCATCCTCTATGGATCTCATTCTAGAGGAAATACGTGCACTTAAGCCTTTCATGGAAGTGACCACCAAAATTTTGCAGGCTTTACATGACAAATGGTCTTAATTAGATTCTCGAGTTCTGATTGTAGAACAGTCAACGGAATCTCTTCAAACTTCTTGTTCACATATCCCTTCTATGGAAGCTGATATACTTCAACTCAAATGTCAAACAAAATATTTGGAAAATCGTAACCGTTGGAACAACCTTCGCCTTTATGGTCTTCCGGAACTTTCGGAAGGGTCAAACCCTACTACTTTCTTTCAATCATTTCTCCCAAAGATTCTGGACTTACCTGTCTCATCTACTATCAACATTCAAAGAGCCCACAGACTTGGTCCCCAAATATCCGGCAAACCCCAAGGTGTCATCATGCTGTTTCTACAGTACACTGATCTTCTACAGGTTTTATCAGCGGCTAAAGCTAAAAAGCAAATTATGTGGGAACGTCATAGACTATATCTTTCACAAGATGTAGCTAAAACAACAGCTGATCACCGGAAAAAGTTTTTGGATATGCGTCCTCAGTTACCGGCTCTTAATGCCAGATATGGCCTGCTTCACCCTTGTCTCTTCAAGGTTACCTATAAGGACAAGACTACCACGTTTGAAGATCCAGTGGCTCTGCAAGAATTCCTTCGTCATCATGAAGCTTATGTTATGGACACCTCTGGAATTGTTTGATTGGTTCTATATTTGTTTAAATGGTTCTTCGTAGAGTTAGTCCTATGGTTGTGTTTTCTTGTCACATTGTTTTCTCATTTACTGCTTCATCTGTGTTCAATTAGGTTTCTTTTCTTGGGTTTCTTTTCCTATTTTATTTTACATTGGACCCTATAACAGTTTGGTCTTGTTGTTCTTGCTTCTTTCCTGTTGTTCCTGTTCTGATTGTTGTTATAATTTTTTTTACTCTTTATAATTACCCCTTGTTCAGAAATGTCCTGATTCAATGTTTCCTCTATTATGCTTTTCTCTCTTTTTTTACAGATGTCCTCTCCCCTTTCCTTTCCCGATGTGTCACATTGTTTTTGTGATTTTTTGGAATTATTATGGCAGAGGTCTGTTGTCCGGTCTCGTTGTTGTCGCTGTCGTCTTTTGGCGCCGTCACCCTCGTTTCTCGTTTGTTTTCGTAAGTATGTTTTTCAGTTGTCTGTCTTGGACCTGTACTGTCTTCTTGATCTTTACCTATTATTTATTTATTCCATCAACAATTCTTCCTCCTTCACTCCTTTATCCTCATCTTTGTTTTTCTTCTGCCTCTCTTTTTTCTTTCCTCTTCCTTCTCTCACTTTACTCCCTGGCTTATTTTTCTTTATTCTTGCATTGTTCTTTACACTTTCTCTTTTCAGTGCTAAGTAAGCATACTACTGCTTTATATACTTTTTCTTTGATTCACCTTTCGGGTTACTACTTGGAATGTTAAAGGTTTAAGTAATCCGATTAAAAGGCAACGGGTTTTATCCCATCTTGCCAGACTTAAAATTGGTGTTGCCCTCCTTCAAGAATCCTATCTCTCAGAGTCAGAAGCTTTGAAACTCAAACGCTGTTGGGTGGGACATGTATTTCTTTCTCCTGCTACGGGTAAGAAAAACGGAAATGTGATTTTGTTTCATAAAAAGTTAAATGTTTCTACAGTTTCTCATGAATGCAATGCTAATGGCCGTTGGGTCATTGTTAAATTACTTATAGATAAAATTCCTCTTGTTATATTCAATGTTTATGCTCCCACTGGCGTTGACAAATCCTTTTGGCCTTCCATTTCTCATAAGTTGGCTACACTTACTGATGAGTATATTATTTTAGGTGGTGACTGCAATCAAATTTATGACCCATCCTGGACAGATACTCCAAGGTTAAATTTTCGCCGTCTAGAATGCATTCCCAATTCACCAATGCTGTCCATCATAGGCATTAGTAGATATCTGGAGATTATGTAATCCTGACCTTAGAGAATACAGTTTTTATTCTCCTTCCCATCATTTACAATCCCGCATTGATTATATTTTTCTCAGCAAATCTTTAGCTCAACATGCCATACACTCTGACATTGGTTCCATTTTAATTTCAGATCATGCTCCTGTTCTTGTTGATATTGATCTCATCCCCTTTTCCCCTCATTCCGGCAGATGGAGATTCAATAATTGTTTACTTCTTGACCCCATTTTTTGTACTCAATTTACTACTTTTGCCACTGAATTTATTCTACTAAATCAAACTCCTGATACCTCCTATGTTATGGTGTGGGATTCCTTTAACGCAGCTTCTAGAGGTTTTATCGTAAACTTTTTGTCACAAAAGAAAAAACTCATGGAAGCTAAATCTGCTCAACTTCTTACTAAAATCAAACAACTCGAACTCACTTACCATTCCTCTAATACTGAATCCTCTCTCAAAGATCTCATTGAAGCCAAAATTTCATTCAATAAATTTACCACAGACGCTACCTCCAATCTTTTATTAAAATGTAATTCCTGTTACTATGGAGGTCAGAATAAAATGGGGAAATTGCTCACCAATTACTTGAAAATACGGAAAGAAAGTACGAAAATTGAGACAGTCCGGACTTCTTCTGGTGGCTCTTTATTCAAGGACAAAGATATTCTAAATGAATTTGTCAAATTTTACAAAATCCTCTATACTCCAGAATCCATCCCTACTTCAGCTGATCTTCTTTCCTATTTTCAATCTATCCCTCCACCTCCTTCTGACCATTTGGATTTTGGGGCTTTGGAACATGATATCTCGCTTGCAGAAATCTCCCATGCTGTCTCGAAATTACGTCATGGAAAAGCCCCTGGTCCTGGCGGATTCACTATTAAATTCTATAGCCATTTCGCTTCTCTTCTTTTACCAAAACTTTTACTTTTATTTCAATCTTTTCTTGATACGGGCTTGTTGTGTGGTACATTTCAAC
Organism: Lissotriton vulgaris; assembly: GCF_964263255.1. Classification (NCBI taxonomy): domain Eukaryota; kingdom Metazoa; phylum Chordata; class Amphibia; order Caudata; family Salamandridae; genus Lissotriton; species Lissotriton vulgaris. The sequence continues at coordinate 24,980 of NW_028249961.1, forward strand.
AAGCTTTAATATGTTTAATTCCTAAGGACGATAAGGATCACTCTTTATGTAAGAACTACTGACCCATTTCCCTGGTAAACACTGATTACAAAATTCTGGCCAAGATTTTGGCTCTTAGAATGGATCCTTTTTTACCTGACCTAATTGGACCTGAACAATCCGGTTTCGTTAAGGGACGTCTCTCTTCGGACAACTCTCGAGTCTATTTCAACATTCTCAGTAAGGCATCCTCTCTAGACCTCCCTCTAGCTGCTATTTCTTTAGACGCTGAGAAAGCTTTTGACAGGATTAGTTGGGATTTCATGTTTCAAGCTCTTAAATGGGCAGGATTCCCACCCAAATTCATTTCTATTATCTCCTTTCTGTATTCTGGTCCTCAAGCGTCAATCTTTGTTAACGGTACAGTTTCAGATTATTTTGATCTCCAAAGAGGTGTTTGAGAAGGCTGTCCATTGTCTCCTCTATTATTTGTCTTGGCTCTGGAACCTTTTCTTACCAAGATTCGACAGGACAATACCATTGCTGGTTTCCATTTAGGATCTCAACAAGTTAAACTCTCGGTTTATGCCGATGATATTCTTTTCTATTGTTCAGACCCGCTATCTTCTCTTCCTTCTTTTCTTCAACAAGTCTCTCCCTGTGTCTGGTTACCGTCTTAACGCCGACAAATGTGAAATTCTGCCTCTAAACCCTCTCTGTCAAAACACCTCTTTGACCACTCTGGTTTTTTGTGGCAACCATCCAAGATTAAATACTTAGGTGTTTGGTTTGCTCCCCTCTTGTCTGACACTCTCAAAATAAACTTTGATTGTATATCTAAGAAATTGGATGCTGCCATTACCCAATGGAACTCTCTCTTTTTATCCTGGTGGAGGCGCCTAAACTCTATAAAAATGATATTATCACCCCTTATACTATGTACCATTTCCATGATTCCTATTCATATACCGGACTATTATTTTAAGAAGATCGATTCTATTTTACTAAAATTCTTATGGAACGGTAAACGTTCCCGTATTACTCTTGCTTCCTTAAGGAAGGACAAAGCCCATGTTGGAGTTCGTTTCCCTAATTTTAGAGCTTACCATCATGCTTTTTCCTTGAAACAGGCATCCCGTTGGCTCTCAACCGATCTCCCCTTTTATCCTCCTCTTTGGCTGAAAATAGAATCCTTTTTTATTTCTCCCTTTGCTTTCCGTGAAATCTTATCTTTTACATCTATTTTGACTTGTCTCCGTAATCCTATTATTTCTCATTCCCGTGAGCTCCTTCTCTTTTTCTTGTCCTCTTCTTATCCTTCTCTTTCTTCGACACATGTTCAACCTATTTGGTATAATAAACAGCTCAAGCTTCGTAATCGCTCCTTTTTCTGGAAAACTTGGCATTCCCAAGGACTGCGATGGATTTCTCAACTCCTCTCTCACAACCATCCTCTTTCCTTATCGGATCTCCAGTCTCAATTTTCTCTAACTTCCAGTTCTCGTTCACAATATAATTTACTACTTCCCATTCTTACTCAATACCTTCAGTTCCTACCAAATTCTAATGACATCCCTATCCTCCATCAATCTATATCCTCTGCATTAGATTCCTCTCCCCCGCATCATTTCTTTATAAATCTTTTCATCCCTCCCTAGACAGATCCAAGACTAAGACGGAACTAGCCTGGGAACAAAACCTTTCAAAAGAATGGCCGGTCCCATTTTGAGATAAGATTTGGTCTAAAATCCATAAAACCTCTAGAGCTGCTAATACCACCCAAACCCTTTATTTCATTTATAATCGAATTTTGTTTACCCCATTAATTTTGTCAACTTTCTCCTCAGACATTCCCTCTACATGCTGGTCATGTCCTTGTCCCTCTGCAGATTTGAAACATATATTATTTGATTGTCCTCCCATACTCCAATTTTGGAAACTGGTTTGGCTCCAAATCCAAAATATTTTTCAGTTTCAAGTCCCCTTCTCACTTACTGACATTTTTCTAGGTCCTCTCTCTCCTACTTTCCCCCAATCCTATCAACAATACATGCTCATAGATCTTTTGATAGCTATTGCTTTTCACCTTATTACCTCTAATTGGAAACAAGCTACTAACGTTACATTTCTTGCTTGGTGGAACGCGGTTTGCTTTCATCATCGACTTTATACTAATTATGTTTCTCCCATCTCCCTAGCAATTAAAAGGGATCTCCTTTGGCTTCCTTTGGTAAATTATTTTTTCTCATCTGCTCCCTCAGTCACTACCTCCAATGCTAGATCTGTTGAAGTACGAAAACCACCTTGATTCTCGCATTGCCTTTTCTTAATATCTCTTATTGAATGTTCTATATTATTGTTTTGAACAAATTGCATACTTTTTCAATATTGCTATGCTTACATTGCTTTCTCTATGTACACAATTTTGATTGCATTTCTTATATATTCATATATACTTTGTAATATCATAATAATGGCTTATTATTTTATCTGTTTCTTCATTTTATGTACTATTCTTTGGTTCTTTAATAAACTCAAACTTAAAAAAAAAGAATAGAACACTTCTTATTAAAAGGTCAATTGGGGCACTGATGAACTTTTCTAATAAATTGGGGAAAAGACCCCAGGGATACTACTTAAAATTTACCAAGCAAAATGCATGAGTATAGCTATGTATGGGGTGGTCATATGGGGATACCGGGATGTAGCAATATTACAAAGAGACGAACATTCGTTTTTAAGGTTTTTACTAGCAGTACCGCAGAACTCATCCGTGTATAATTGTCACAATGAATTGGGGATTCCCTATATTTCTGACCTGATTAAGATGCAGCCACTGCAACTATGGCTCAGACTAGTCTGGACGGCCAACAACACTGTGCTAAACAGAGACATAATTGGAGATGTTATGAGTTTAACCCATTCAAGTAGGATTCCATGGTTAAATTATATTAGAATATCTTTGATAGACATGGGTAAACCTGACTTTTAGAATAACCCCGAAACTCTGAGTACAATTTCCATGAAGGATTTTCAAACTACTTGTCAGGCTCACTTAGAGGCTTTAAGAGTGGCCTTAGAGATGAAAAGTACTGTAATCCCACACCAGCAAACTCTTGTATCCTACAATATTCAACCATATTTGGAGTGGTGTATTGGAGGATATGACAGGTATGTCCTAACAACACTCAGATTTGACAGCTTCCATCGATTAGTCAGCTTCCCAAAACCTAATGATTGGACCAGTGACCTTTGCAGGTGCCCCTGTGATAAAAGCTCTCCTCAGATGACAATACACATGATTTTATGTTGTACGTTTTATAATGCAGATTGAACAAGGTGGATTTTGCCATTGCTGAAGAGAGGGGGCTGGAGGCAATGTCGCCCTGCCTTCCTATATTTACAAAAATTGGACAATGTATACTGTGTGGGTGTTATGTCTGGACTTTTGAAATCCATATTGAAAAAAAAGGAAGAGTCTAATGTGGGAGACCCAATCTGAGGAGGACCAATGTATAGAATGACTGGTTAAATAATTATGACTTAACTGAAGAAGTGATATTAAGATACAAGTGGTATATAAAGATGTAATTGCTGTATGTAATATTTTAATTCTTTTTAAAACAGTATTCCGTCAATTTTACTATGTGACTTTTATGATTTTTAAATGCAAAAAATCGAATAAAGTTTATTTGATTTGATTTTGATCACTAAACACCATACATTGAACAGTTGCTTGGCATCCTTCTTTCAAGCTCGAGCAGCAGGTAAATTGTATCAGAAAGCACAGAGAAATAGGAAACCCAGAAAGGGCTACAGATCTCTACTATGGCATGGGATCAGATCAATAGGTTTAATGGCTCTTTATTGAAAGAGGCCAAATTTAAGACAAATGCAATATTACCTTAAGTGGTTCCTCTAATGAACACCAGATTTTTTGCATAAAATAAATCCTCCGATTTCTGCAAACTGTTTATGGTGCAATATGGAGGTAAGAGGGAAGTGGACACATATCATCTGGGAGTGTTCAAAGTTAAATCGATTTTGGGGAATGATTAATCAGTACTTCTTTAGCATATGGAAAGCTCCACAGGTGCTAGATACCTAAACAGTGGTGCTAGGAAACTCTCCCGACTTAATAGCTACCCCATTGCAAATAAAACAGATATATATCTTTTGGTTTTGGTAGCATGGTCATTGATTCTTCAAAGGTGGCAGTCTAATGATATTCCGGGTTTTCAACTGCTAATATGCAAACTAGATAAAATTAAGAAACATGAAAGAAATATGCTCTAAGATCGAGCTCATATAGGAAGTTCATGACTTTATGTGAAATATGTGTTAAGAGGCAGTAGGTACTTGGTGTGCTGCTGGGTTGGATACAGAACAATCATGATTTTAGAATTATGCTAGTTGATTCTTGCTCTAAAATTGTGAAGTATTCAAATGTTGCTTCTTTTATTGTATATGGTTTTTATATTTGTAATCATGTGGAAATTTGAGACATAATAATGTCTCATCATCTTATGCTCTCATGAACTATCCCTAAAGAAAAATATTTATAAAAATAAAAAATAAACATCACCCACCCACCTAAGAGACCTCCATTGGCTCCCCATGCAGAAGAGATGCTAGGTCAAGATCATCACACAAACCTACAAAGCCCTCCACGACCTAGGACCTGCCTACCTCAATCACTAACTGAACTTCCACCAACCCCCTAGACACCTGTGCTCCTCTTCACTTGCCTCACACACACTCCCCGCATCTGTCACAGCCATAGCGGTGGCTGCTTCTTCTCCTACAGCACTACCAAGACCTGGTACGACCTTCCCCTCCAGCCCTGAACAGCCCCCTTGCAGGCAGACTTCAGAAAGAGACACGAGACCTGGCTCCGCGTGGGAGACACAGCACCCAGATACTCCTAGCGGTGACAATAATGAGCTTTACAAATGATGTTTGATTGATTGATCTTTTTGTACCCTACTTCTCATTCTGCTTATTACTACTTCATGCTCTCTCTAGCATTTCTCTATACTTCTTCCCCATCTTTGAGTCAGTGTGTAGAGGTCTACAGCTCTCTGTCTACAGATCTCGCTAGTGAAACCTTAGTCCTACATTACCTTTTTCTTTAACTCACTACTCTGTAACCCCCCTCATTTTCTCTTAACATTTCATGATCTCAATCTCTAGCTCCCTCCATATGTACCTCATTCCAAAATCTAGTCTATCACTCTACCTCTCTTTTTCAATCAGCCTTTTTCTCTTTTATGACATTTTCATTACCCCATTATCCTTTTTTATTTTGTTCACTCAGTAGAACTGGAGATCACTATCTAGCTAGAGAAAGAGAGGAAGGACTAGGCATTGGAAGAGCATTAAACTGAAAATTATTATATTTCATTAGATAAAACAGTGAAAATCTTCAGCGAAGTGCTTTGATGTTCACTCTTGCAGCAAGAGAACCAGTGGTCAAAAGGGTGTTATTTATGATTACAAATATTAGGCAACAAAAAAACCTCAATCTCACGTTGTCTGTGCTTTTGTTTTAATATTATGCACTGGTCCACTAAGCATCAAGCAAATCACCCTTAGTGCATCTTTTCTACAATGGTAGGAACCAGCATGTTAGGCAATAAATTGTAGATAAAATATTGCTTTTCAATGACAAAATATTTAGATCCAAACACAAAAAAGAAATGGCCCTATCAATACTTGTTCATGTTTTTTGTGTACTGATTTGCTGGCAGAAGTCATGCAGCTTCAGCTTTCAGTGGTTTTTACATGCTCCCATTTCTGAAAGGTTAACATATAATTTAGTTTTCTTTGAGATCATGAAGACTGTTATTAGCTGCAAATGAACAAAAAATTAAAAGCTGTTTTGCACAACGGCCCCCAAAATAGTTCCTGTCTGTGGCCCAAAAAATCCTTAAGATGGCACTGAAAACAAACAGCAGTCCTGGTGTGTTCATGCCTTAAGGCTCTGAAAACACTCCTTTCTCACTAAAAAAATTAAAATCTAAAGGGAGTGATTGTGTGTTCTGGAGGGAGTTCAATAGGAAGATTTAGTAGGACACCCAACGGCTATTTTCAGTCAATGGTCTATGCTTTTCCACTGACATACTAGTAGTTGGTATCATCATCATCGGGTCTTATTTACTCCACCGGGAGGAAATCTCTTTGATTAAAGAGATAATCTTGGATCTGCATAAGTATGAGGGATTTAAATTACCTCTTATCCATAGAGAAATGATGTATTAAAAATCTGGATGGGGTAAGATTAAAAAAGGAGAGTGGATGTGCAATTGGGATTTAGAATGGTTCCTTCACTTCGCACAGTAAAAAAATAGGCTAGATGTTTAAGCCCACCTGTGCCCTTACCGGGTTGGTGGCTTTCATCAGGACAAATAGTATCAGGGATCCATTTGTTTCCTATGTTAGGTGGAGCACTGTCCCCTGGGTTCGTTATGGTCCAGGTCAATTCATTCCAGATAAAAAGAAAATACTGGGGCATATTACCAAGCAATAGCGATAATTATCGCTATTGCTTGGTTAGAGACAAAAATTTACCGCTGAGCTGCGGCGATTTCTACCGCAAATAAACCTTGGTATTACCAAGGTTTATCGCAAATGCGAAAAAAATCGCCGCAATGCCTGAATATCGCTGAAAAGTCAGCGATATTCATGCATTACCGAGCTAATGCTCTTAGCCATGTTATCCACCTCCCATTGGATAACATGGCTAAGAACTGCTCAGGGCAGGTGTTAGCTTTTGGAGATATTCGCGCTTAGTGCGAATATCTCCAAAAGTTGGTAATAGGAGATATCGATGTTAGCGACTGTTTTCAGTCGCTAACATCTTGGCACGCCCACTTTGCATGTCATTAGTGATAAATATCACTGACATGCAAAGTGGGTCCCAAGATGGTCGCTATCTCCTACTAGCTGTCGCTAACTGGTGTTAGCGACAGCTAGGTAATAGGGAGATAATTTTATCTCCGCTTTCTTGGCTTTTAAAGCCAAAAAAGTGGAGATAAACCCCCTTGATAATATGCCCCACTGTTCTCTGCTCATTTTTGCTTAGATGGACCCCATAGGTTTGGTGGGGAGACGGTATGGCCACCGTCTTGGGCTGCAGGGCATCTTCTTTGGGCTGGTCTCTCGCATCTTGGATGGAATCGTGGGAAACAAAGGGATCCCTGATACTATTGGTCCTGACGAAAGCCGCCAACTTGGTGAGGGTGCTGGTGGGCTGAAACATGTAGACCATTTTTGGGTCGAGCCTGCAGCATGCATGAGTTGTCCGCAGACCTATTGGAATTAATAAAATTATTGTTGTCCTGCCTTCAACTTACAATAGGTTCACTCCAACGTCGCTCAGCTTTGCTGCCTCAGTACTCGTTGTTCAGCTGATAGCTCACTTACATTTACGGCTGAGGAGCACCAGCTTAGTACAGTTTTCTTGCACTAGCATTTGTTTTGTGTTGTTTGGGAAAACTTATTTTCCTCTGCTGGCCTTCTCCCATCTTTTTTCCCTGACCAGGGCAACTGCTGGATGTGTGACACACGCAATTCTCCATTTCTTTCCTGCCCATATTTAACGGTCTCTTCCCTCCCGTCCCTTCCTTCCCCTCTTGTTGCAATGACACCTCCTCGCTATACCAAAGCTTTTCCTAGAAACTGTCACCAGTAATTTGGGAGATCTAAACTGACCTGTTCCTCACTTTACAATTTCCATTAACTAGAGGAAGTTCAACAAATGCTGTTACTACACATTGATTGTGTCTATCGGAAAGTGTCAGGAGCGACCTTTCTTTGAATGCAGTTTCCGTAGTTTCTTGTGACCTCCCAAGCCAGCATCTCTATCTGCAGGGGAACCCTGCCCTTGCGGGATACACTTAGCGAAAGATTTTATTTTTTGTTGTTGACTCAATGCATGAGGGACACCTCCCACCTCTACCTCTGACAGGGGGCATGGAATCCCTTTTAATGTACCTGTGAGTCAACACCCCGCTTCACAGCCACGGGAGACACAAGTGCTGTGTGCTCTGCCATGGACGACGTTCACCTATGGCTCCCAGCCTGGAATTTCAGGTATCATGTGTGTAAACAAAGCGCCAAGTGTTGTGGCGCTTCACCATGGGCAACTCTGATTGTGCCATTTGTTTAAAATCAGAGTACTAACTGCTCAGCAACTGTTGCTATTTTTGTCCCACGAGCTCGGGAGAGAAGACAAAGGTCATGATAGATCTTGTGAAAAGTCACCTTTTTGAGTCTACATTTCTGCACCTGCTTAAAGGTCCACAATGAGATATAGGTAAACTACTTTTATAAAATATCCAACATGGTTTTGCTCTTACATTAAATGTTAGGTAGGTAAGAATATAGAGAATTATTCTGAAACGTGTTAAAATACTTCCAGATGTGCGTTCGTCACTGGAGGCATCGTGATTCTTTGTTTACCTATATGATATGCAGTACATTCAATTGCTAGTACATTAAATGTAAGGTTGTAGGAATATAGAGAACTATTCTGATAAAGCATTTGCAATACAATAGGTCACACATTTATCCAAGTTTGAGCTTTTGTCATTGTAAATGAAAAAGACTTTTATATATGTTTTGGTTTTTAAAACATAAATAAAAGGCATTGTCACTTGCAATACTAATAGCTTAAACTCTCGCAAATGTGAGACCTATTGCATGACTGTTAGACCTGTCTGCTTCTGAGGGTCCCCTCACAATTATGATTTATTTTGTCCCCTGTGGCCTCTGAGTGTTATTATTCTTTTTTTTATGTCCACCTGGATTTTGCTAGTGTTGTCTGGGGGCTAGGTGTTCCTTGACGCTATTCCTCCATTTTTCTCTTTTTGAGACCTAGCCTACCTCCTGGAAATTGAGGGAAACCAAAGGACCTAAAATGGTGGCCAGCAACTGCCATAACGGTTTACTTAGGGAGGCTGACCCATTGGAGCAAGTGAGGAAAGTTCTGGAACCCTCTGGCATGTTCTAGTAGTCAGGTGCTAGCCTATAAATAGCCAAGTCCAGGGCGGCCATTTTGTAATACACCCTGACCAGAGGAAAGTGTAGTGGTCAAGGACAGGAGGGAAGCAACTAATGAGGAGGACAGCGATTCAATAGGGAAAGATCGTTCGGTGGGCCGGCTATCGCTCTATACTGATGCTGCCCCTCTTGGTTTGACTGAACCCTGACCTGAGGGACCCACAACTAACTTTTAAGCAGGTCCTATAACCCTACCTCACCAAGGTGCTGGAGCGTGAAACTGCCCCAGAGACTGCCAGAAAGTGAGAGTTACGCTTCACAAGGTGATTGCCAACTTAAGAGAACTGGAACTTCTCACCGCTTTGCTGTGGGAGAGAGTATCCCCTCTGGGGGAGTGACGTTGTGTGCGCAACATCAGCTGTCAGCCCTGGGTCCGAACCCCACCGCTGTGGTGGAGGCGGAGCTCAGCAGAGGCCGGCTGACAGGAGGAGGAGATCCGCGGTGACGCTGCGAGAGAGGTGCCATCTGGAACCAGGAAGACCCCTGCGGCGTCAGAGGAGGTGCGCCCGAAGCGAAGGAGGCTGGTCGGAAGAGGCGGAGCCTTTGTCAGAGGGATCGCGGAAGGAGGAACAAGCGCCGCTACGGTCCCGCCGGAGGAGCAGCACGAACTGACAGAACCAACCGATGCGAACTCCAGCTGAGTCCTCTCATCGTCGGCGCTTGAACGGGTATCCGGAGCGCGTAGGCAACTCCAGCTGAGTTGTCCCTTCAGTTCGAAGTAGGCAGGGAAATCTGTGGGGAAGCGGGCGGCGGCACAGCAAGTGAACTGTGAACACTGACTCGCCGGATGAAAGAATAACTGCAAATAGACATCCCGGCTTCGGGACAATAACCTTTAGAGTCTTGATTCATCCCCCTTGAGAAACCACTGAGGTATTGGGGGCGTGAGAAGGGAAACAGTGCCCCGAGTGAACGAGCCTTGGGACGAGTGCTAAGAACCGGACTACAGGGTGACAGTAACAGCCAGAGTTCATTGTTCTGTTAACTCCTCAGGGCAGTAAATGACCTTTAAGAGCCAAAACGTCCCCAATAGAAGTAGAGCATAACAGTAGCAACAAGAGAGTATAATTAATTTGCCTGTCTTCTTTTGGCTGTATAGCTGGCTGTGACCATTGCCAGGAACGCTGCTGGGGGTAGAACACTGTGGAGCCGTGAGCTCAAGCTAATTTGGACCCTGAGTTCAGATGGGTAACGTACATGTCAGGTTATGTAATGTGGCGCAATGATCTTGTACAGTGACCTACCCATTTTGCACTAGTTAAGTTGTCAAGCAAAACTGTTGATATTGATGGTGGTTAATCTCAAATGAAATGTAACCAGAATTAATCTTCACTGAATTGAGAAAGTTGATGAATATTGCTAATTGAATGTGGAAACTTCTTTCGAACTAAATGTATACACTAATTTTGACTGAAAAAGAACAAAGAGAACTTTTATAAAAGGTACTGGTATTTTTCTAAACTGGTGTGGCGTCCTTTATTTTTAATGGTAAGTCGCTGAGTTATTGTGAGTGGGATTGTAAGCACTACACAAAAGCCTCGGAGTTTAGCTTTGTCCACTGTGCCAGGCTACCCTATGTAGACTAGGTTCCCTAGGTCTAACATAATTGGTGTTCAGTGGTGGGATGCGGGTTTGTGCTTACACCCACTTAGTAGTAACGCAGAGCTTACCATAGGCCTTCACCTGGAGTTTTCTCCAAGCTGTCTCCCAAATTTAAATTTTGATTTTCCAAATTTACTCCTGGTGGTGGGTGGAGGTTGTCCTCAAATTATACTTCTTAGTTCTCTCCTGAGTGCCCATTTGATCCCATATTTGAAAAATGGAATTGAACCTTGAAGAGATAGAGACCTACACTGTGGCCCAACTTAAAGAGTGGTGTCAACGACAGGGGGTGTTCTTCAAGAAAGGTGCCAAGAAAAGCGAGTTACAGACAAGCTTGAGGGCATGGGTGGAAGCTCATACAGAGGAGGAACAGGACACAGAAGAGAGTGATAGAGACACTGTCCTTGGGACAGGGCTGCTGTACCAAACTGAAGGGGGGAATCTGCTGACAGGTCCCAGGACACTTTCAAGGGAGGGCAGCAGTGTCTCAGTGAGGAGCTTTACTGAAGCCGAGCTGGAAGACAGGAGGGAAGAGAGGAGACTGAAATTGGAGTTAGCTAGATTAGAAATGGAGAGGGAGGACAGAAGGTTGGCCCACGAACTAACAATAAAGGAGCTAGACCTTAAAGCCTTAACATTAAGGTCCCCCAATCCTAACAATGGTGGCAGCGAAAACAAAGAGATCACCAGAGAACCCAGACCCTATTTACCCAAGGATGTCATTGCTAGCTACACCCCAGGTGATGATATTGCCAAGTGGCTAGCCGCCTATGAGGTCTCCTTAAGGGCCCATGGGATCTTGGAAACCCACTGGGGGGTGGGCTGTATAAGTACATGCCACCTGCTGGCAGGGATACATTGTTGGCCCTAGAGCAGGAAAAGCAAACCCACTACCCTACCATGAAAGTGGCGCTGATAAGAAAGTTTGGACTAACTCCCGAGAAGTATGGGCAGAAATTTAGGGGTAGCCACAAACTAGGCACACAGAATTGGGTGGATTTCCTTGATTACGCAAAAAAGGCCTTGGAGGGTTGGGTGAAAGGCAGTGAGGTAGGGGATTATGAGGGATTATATGACCTCATCCTCAAGGAACACCTACTTGAGAAATGTTTTCCCGAGCTGCGACAACACCTGGTAGACAGCAAGCTGACCAGCCCCAGGAAGCTTGCTGAGGAGGCGGACATCTGGGCTAGTACCCGGGTGTTCTCGAAGGGGACTGGAGGGGATTCCCATAAATCTGGACAGGGCGCCCCCCCAGAAGAAAAAGGGGGGAGATAACAAGAGGGAGTTCTCAAAAGGTTCACAAAATACTTATCCAGGAAAGGGCAGAGGATTCATCCCTAAGGCTAACCCACCCCGCAACCGTAATCCTGGCCAAAGCCAGCAGCCAAGGGTTGTCCATTGCTTCGAGTGTGGTGGTGTGGGACACTATAAAGGAGACGTGAGATGCCCAAAAAGACCACCCCCTCCCACTGGAGGAAAAGCCCCGGGAATAACTAGTGTAGTGCTCGGGGAGGAGATGCCTTTGGATAAGGGAGGGGAGCGGGCGGGTGTCACTTTAGTGTCCCTGGGAGATAAGGAGATGATGCCAAAGACCCAATTGCCCTCAAATACTACCAAGTATGAGCAGTGGGTCACCATCAATGGCCATAGAGGGGAGGCTCTGAGAGACACAGGAGCCAGTATGACTATGGTGAGGAGTCATCTGGTGTCTCCAGAGCAGGTCTTCCCAAATGTACTCCATCCCGCTGTGATGGCTGACAGCAGATTGGGCCACTATCCCGTGGCCGAGGTACCCTTGAGTGGGGAGGGGTTGCAGGTTCACTTCGAGTTGCCGTAAACCCTGCCGTGCCTGTTGATTGCCTGTTAGGAAATGACATGGAGCACAATGCTTGGAGGGAGGTGGAATACCGGATTCATTCTGAGATGCTGGGTACACCTGACTGGGCCTGTGTCAGCACAAGGTCCGGGACTACCCGGAGGGGGAGTTCGCTTACGCTGGAGCCTGGAACAATGGCCCAGCCCACTGCCAGAGAAGAGAAGGACAGTAAGCAGGAGGAACCTGCCACAACATCTCTACCTCGTGAGATAGATAGGCCACCTGCGGGGGTGGATCTGGAGTCCACAGAGGAGAATGTTACTTCCTTGGAGAACCTACCCATCCCTGCTGAGTGGCATGTGGAGGGAGGTCCTTCCAGGGAGGAATTCTGCAAAGCACAGAAGGAGTCCCCTACTCTTGAGGGGCTGCGGCAACAGACCAAAGCCCAGGCAGCAGGGAACGTTGTAGGGAACTACCAGATTTACTGGGAGGATGGACTCCTCTACAGTGAGCCCAAGGCACCCGGACCTGGTTCATCCAGGGCCTTGGTGGTCCCTCAATGTTTTAGAGCCTTTCTTCTAGAACTGGCTCACAAGATACCATTGGCAGGTCACTTGGGTCAGGACAAGACCTTTGCCCGGCTTGTCCCCCACTTTTACTGGCCTCAGATGAAAGTGGCGTCTGATACCTACTGTCGGACGTGTGTGTCTTGCCAAGCCAGTGGGAAAACAGGGGTGAAGCTGAAAGCTCCCCTGGAACCACTTCTTGTCGTTAGCACCCCCTTTGAAAGGGTGGGCATCGACATTGTAGGGCCATTGGATCCACCAACTTCAGCTGGTCACAGGTTCATCCTGGTTCTAGTGGATCATGCCACCCGGTACCCAGAGGCAATTCCTCTGAGGACCATCACTGCACCTGCAGTGGCAAGGGCCCTGATGGGGATCTTCACCCGAGTGGGTTTCCCCAAGGAGGTTGTGTCCGACAGGGGGACCAACTTCCTATCAGCTTACATGCGGGCTGTGTGGAAGGAGTGTGGTGTCACCTACCGGTTTACCACTCCTTACATCCCACAGACCAATGGTCTTGTGGAAAGGTTTAATAAAACCTTGAAAGGCATGATAAGAAGTCTGCCTGAGAGCCTGCGGAGGAAATGGGACGTCCTCCTACCCTGTCTCTTGTTTTCCTATAGGGAAGTGCCACAGAAGGGAGTGGGCTTCAGACCCTTCGAACTTCTGTATGGGCACCCTGTACGGGGTCCTCTCAGCCTGGTGAAGGACGGATGGGAAAAGACTCCCAAGAAGCTTCCCCAGGACGTGGTGAGCTACATGCTGGCCTTCCAGAGCCAAATCGCCAAGTTGTGGAAGCAAGCTTCTGACAACTTGGAAGCCAGCCAGGCAGTAATGAAGGAGTGGTATGACCACAATGCTCACCCAGTGGAATTGGAGCCTGGACAAAAAGTGTGGGTGATGGAATCTGGAGAGCTAAATGCCCTCCAGGATCGCTGGACAGGCCCCTTTGAGGTATTGGAGAAAAAGGGTAAAGCCACTTACTTGGTGGACCTTAAGACCCCGAGACAGCCCCACCGGGTGCTTCATGCCAACCGCCTCAAGCCACACCATGAGAGGCCCGAGGTCGTCTTAATGATGGTGACCGATGGAGCAGAGGAAGAGAAAAGCGAGCCTCTCCCTGATCTTTTCTCGTCTCAAGAAAAGGATGGGTCGGTGGAGGGAGTGATTCTCTCACCATCCCTGACTCCTGAACAGCAGAGAGATTGCAGCCAGATCCTGGAGCAATTTTCCTCACTGTTCTCCCTTGTCCCGGGAAAAACCCACCTGTGTACCCATGATGTGGACACAGGAGACAGCCCACCTGTGAAGTCTAAGATCTACTGGCTGTCAGACAAGGTGAAGGCCAGCATCCATGGTGAAGTCGCTAAGATGCTGGAGCTAGGAGTGATCGAACCTTCTAGTAGCCCTTGGTCCAGTCCGGTGGTTTTGGTACCAAAAGCTGCCCCGCCAGGCGCCACACCCGAATTGAGATTCTGTGTGGATTACCGAGGACTAAATTCAGTAACAAAGACTGATGCTCATCCGATCCCAAGGGTGGATGAACTCATTGACCGGCTGGGAGCTGCCCAATACTTGAGTACCTTTGACCTTACTTCAGGGTACTGGCAGATTTCCCTCACTGATGGAGCAAAGGAAAGGTCAGCCTTCTCCACACCTCAGGGTCACTACCAGTTCTGCATGATGCCCTTTGGGCTCAAGAACGCCCCTGCCACTTTTCAGCGGCTGGTGAACAAGGTCCTCTCTGGTATGGAAGCTTTTTCTGCTGCTTATCTGGATGACATTGCTGTCTTCAGTAGTAGTTGGGAGGATCATTTGCAACACTTGCAAGCTGTTCTCCAGGCCCTGCAACAGGCTGGCTTGACAATCAAGGCCAGCAAGTGTCAGATCGGGCAGGGGTCGGTGGTGTACCTAGGGACGGTGCAGCCCCTCCAGGTGAAGATCGAGGCTATCATGGCCTGGGAGCCCCCCAAGACTCAAACTGAGGTCCGAGCCTTCCTGGGCCTCACTGGATACTACCGTCGCTTCGTGAAGGGGTATGGCACCATTGTGGCCCCCCTCACTGAACTTACTTCAAAGAAACAACCCCGACGGGTAGTCTGGACGGAGGCTTGTCAGCGAGCCTTAGTGACTTTGAAACAAGCATTGTGTACTGCTCCAATACTTAGGGCTCCTGATTTTTCCAGAGAGTTCATTGTCCAAACAGATGCATCAGAACATGGCATTGGGGCAGTGTTATCGCAACTAAATGATGAGGGCTTGGATCAACCCGTGGTCTTCCTATCCAGGAGACTACTCCCCAGGGAACAGAGGTGGAGTACTATAGAGCGGGAAGCCTTTGCAGTGGTTTGGGCTCTGAAGAAGCTGTGTCCATACCTATTTGGATCACACTTCCTGGTTCAGACCGACCACCGGCCCCTTCGTTGGCTGATGCAAATGAAGGGGGAGAATCCCAAGTTGTTGAGGTGGTCCATCTCCCTACAGGGAATGGACTTCCGGGTGGAGCATCGGCCTGGAGAGGACCACGCCAATGCAGACGGTCTCTCTAGGTATTTCCGCCTTAGTGATGAGAACTCCCAAGGGATTGGGTAGTTCTCCCCACTTTCACCTGGGGGGGACGCGTGTTAGACCTGTCTACTTCTGAGGGTCCCCTCACAATTATGATTTATTTTGTCCCCTGTGGCCTCTGAGTGTTATTATTCTTTTTTTTATGTCCACCTGGATTTTGCCAGTGTTGTCTGGGGGCTAGGTGTTCCTTGACGCTATTCCTCCATTTTTCTCTTTTTGAGGCCTAGTCTACCTCCTGGAAATTGAGGGAAACCAAAGGACCTAAAATGGTGGCCAGCAACTGCCATAACGGTTTACTTAGGGAGGCTGACCCATTGGACCAAGTGAGGAAAGTTCTGGAACCCTCTGGCATGTTCTAGTAGTCAGGTGCTAGCCTATAAATAGCCAAGTCCAGGGCGGCCATTTTGTAATACACCCTGACCAGAGGAGAGTGTAGTGGTCAAGGACAGGAGGGAAGCAACTAATGAGGAGGACAGCGCTTCAATAGGGAAAGATCGTTCGGTGGGCTGGCTATCGCCCTATACTGATGCTGCCCCTCTTGGTTTGACTGAACCCTAACCTGAGGGACCCACAACTAACTTTTAAGCAGGTCCTATAACCCTACCTCACCAAGGTGCTGGAGCGTGAAACTGCCCCAGAGACTGCCAGAAAGTGAGAGTTACGCTTCACAAGGTGATTGCCAACTTAAGAGAACTGGAACTTCTCACCGCTTTGCTGTGGGAGAGAGTATCCCCTCTGTGGGAGTGACGTTGTATGCGCAACATCAGCTGTCAGCCCTGGGTCCGAACCCGACCGCTGTGGTGGAGGCGGAGCTCAGCAGAGGCCGGCTGACAGGAGGAGGAGATCCACGGTGACGCTGCGAGAGAGGAGGCGTCCGGAACCAGGAAGACCCCTGCGGCGTCAGAGGAGGTGCGCCCGAAGCGAAGGAGGCTGGTTGGAAGAGGCGGAGCCTTTGTCAGAGGGATCGCGGAAGAAGGAACAAGCGCAGCTACGGTCCCGCCGGAGGAGCAACACGAACTGACAGAACCAACCGATGCGAACTCCAGCTGAGTCCTCTCATCGTCGGCGCTTGAACGGGTATCCGGAGCGCGTAGGCAACTCCAGCCGAGTTGTCCCTTCAGTTCGAAGTAAGCAGGGAAATCTGTGGGGAAGCGGGAGGCGGCACAGCAAGTGAACTGTGAACACTGACTCGCCGGAGGAAAGAATAACTTCAAATAGACATCCCGGCTTCGGGACAATAACCTTTAGAGTCCTGATTCATCCCACTTGAGAAACCACTGAGGTATTGGGGGTTTGAGAAGGGAAACAGTGCCCCGAGTGAACGAGCCTTGGGCACGAGTGCTAAGAACCGGACTACAGGGTGACAGTAACAGCCAGAGTTCATTGTTCTGTTAACTCCTCAGGGCAGTAAATGACCTTTAAGAGCCAAAACGTCCCCAATAGAAGAGGAGCATAACAGTAGCAACAAGAGAGTATAATTAATTTGCCTGTCTTCTTTTGGCCGTATAGCTGGCTATGACCATTGCCAGGAACGCTGCTGGGGGTAGAACACTGTGGAGCCGTAAGCTCAAGCTAATTTGGACCCTGAGTTCAGATGGGTAACGTACATGTCAGGTTATGTAATGTGGCGCATTGATCTTGTACAGTGACCTACCCATTTTGCACTAGTTAAGTTGTCAAGCAATACTGTTGATATTGATGGTGGTTAATCTCAAATGAAATGTAACCAGAATTAATCTTCACTGAATTGAGAAAGTTGATGAATATTGCTAATTGAATGTGGAAACTTCTTTCGAACTAAATGTATACACTAATTTTGACTGAAAAAGAACAAAGAGAACTTTTATAAAAGGTACTGGTATTTTTCTAAACTGGTGTGGCGTCCTTTATTTTTAATGGTAAGTCGCTGAGTTATTGTGAGTGGGATTGTAAGCACTACACAAAAGCCTCGGAGTTTAGCTTTGTCCACTGTGCCAGGCTACCCTATGTAGACTAGGTTCCCTAGGTCTAACAATGACCATTGGTTGTTTACAATGCAATCTGAGGGACACATTGTATATCACAATTGCACATCCGCTCTCCATTTTTAACCTTACCCTTATCTAGATTTTTAATAAATAATTTCTCTCTAGAAAAGAAGTAGTTTTAAATCACACATTCTTTTGCATATCCCAGCTAATCTCTTTAATCGGAGAGTTTACCCCCTAATGGAGGAATTAAGACACGATGATGATGCTACCAACTACTAATAAGTCAGTGGCAAAGCATATACTATTGACCGAAAATAGTTGCTGAGGGTCCTACAGAATGTTCCTATTCTCATATCTTCAGAACATACAATCCCATTCCCTTTTGATTTTTTTGTGTTGCTAAATACCTGTAAACTGACTGTGGTCCAAACACCTGGTGTTTCTCCTTTCCTCGTATATTTACTGTCACACTCCGTTCTTATCCAACCACCTATTTGTGGTTGCTGGTGCCAAGGGTAGTGATAACAAAAGATGTCCTTCCTCTCTTCTGACTTCCATGCCTACTTTTTCCATGTGAGAAAGATACATGCAAATTAATTCTACAGTCCCCACTGTCAACAGGCTCTAATGAAAACGCTGGAGCAGGAGGACAAAGCAAAGAGCTAACCAGCCCACGGGTAAACAGGAGACGCTGCTTCAACAGTCTGCTGCTTCGGACCGCTATTTAATCTCCTTATGTCCCAGCCATCTCCTTTCCTGCTTTGGAGGAAGGAATCATAGACTCGTCCAAGACTTCAGTGGCCCAGTCCAACTCCTGAGGCCCAGGCAGAAGGCAGGTTACAACTCTCCCATCTAAAACCACCCAGGGTCACCCAGCCCTTAGTTTTCTCTAACTCTGGCAAACCAGGAGGCTACGGGGCCAGAACACCAACTCCAGAGGTCCATCTAATTTACCTTTAAAAAACCAGGCTCCACCGAGTACTGACCAACGCAGCCTGACCTACTCTTCTATCTTGGCTTCAGAATAGGTTTCTGTGATAATCTGTGTCCAGAACATAGTGTTTGGGAAATGGTATGTCACTTCATTGTGCAAAGCATTGACACGGCAAATGAAGCAGTTTTCAAAGCTGCAGTGTTCTAGTCTTGGTCCTTATCAGCTTTAAATGATTACTTCACCACACATACTTGCAAAAATGAGAACCTTGATCTGAATCTAGCAGTGTTTCATGGAAGATTGATCCGCAAATGTGAGCCAATATTTTTTGTGGTGTCCAGACCCATTTCTGATCCCATTCTAAACCTGGATGCAGCGCTAGCTGTGTGGGGCATGAAGAGGCGTGAGAGAGACACACAATTTATGGTTTTCAGTAACCTTGCAGCTTTGAGAAGCTCGCAGGCCCCTTTATGGTATTACTTATGATGGTTCTCGCTAAGCAGGATACCCTACTGGGTTGTCCTACCTGAGATATTTTGTCTACAATGTTATTGTCCTGAGACTTCTTTAACTCGGCTGTGTAACTAGGGTAGTCTGGCACGGACTCACAGCTGTGTGCAACTGCGTACATATATGGCACCAAGTAACATTCAGACCAGCAAACCCTTTCAAACTTTGAGAGTTGAACAAGAGGCGCTCTTGTTGGTACATTCTCTCCTCTTCCCCCTACCAGCCTCCTCTCACATTGGAGCGCTCAACTCACGGAAGACCGATGTGTCGATGAATGCAAAGCACATAGTTTGAGAAGCTCCGCAGGTTACAGATTCGACGTGGCAGGGGTTTCGGCCTTCGCACCGGAATTGATGACACGTGAGTGTAGAAGCTGCAAGAGAGGGGAGGGTTTGTGACAATCAGTGCACTTACTTGAGAACGTTTTTTAAATTCTTATTCCCCGCGGGCCGCTCCATAAAGTGGACATCTAGCACCGTTATCATTTAATGATACACTCAGTCATTAGCAGCAAGATTATACTCGATAGCTCAGCGGGTGCCTGCTCCGCTGCACAGATCTGAGCAGAACTATCCCTCAAAAGCTCCAATTCGACTGATTTCGCCGGCTACAGAGCTCCACGTTATCCTTTAGACCACGAATGTCAGCCCCTATATATACATCAGAGGTCAATGCCCCTACCTCAGAAATCTGTGCCTGCTTTTAGGAGTGATGAGGTGCGATGTTTGTAATTTCTACTAGCGATTAATATGTTTTCTACAAATGACACCAGTGTACTCATAGGCTACTCATTACAATCCCCGCTAATTGACAGAGTTTTGGGGTTAATGCACCCACTGTTGAGATCGGTGGCGTAACCTGCAGGTCACATTCTATGGTCCCTGTAAACTAGCTCAGAGGATTAATGCACCTGCCGCAGAGTCCTGCTTTGCACCTGCTGGTGACAGGCGATAATGCCACTACATTTGACCAGGGGGCCCTGCGCCTGCCACAGACCAGAGCACAATGCATTCTGGTAGTTTGAATCTGCACTACCTGATGATGCGTTTAAAGACAGTTAACAGCAGGGCTCAACTTTGACAGCTCTTTTCAAAAGGGAAAGATATGCCGCCTCCGGAAATGATCAGGACATTCCCTTTAAGTAATCTTACTACTATTTCTAGTTAAAGCGTGGTGCTACTCGGTCTATCTTCGCTACCACTCCCTGCTCACTCCCACTTGGGCGTTCAAACCAGTCCAACCTAGAAAAGCAGGCCCTGCTCTGAAAGACAGTATGTTTCATAGAGTAACATTTTGCAATGAAATAGTCTTCACTCTCTTTATGATTAATCCCTTTTGCTGCCCTTTGAGTGGATATATCTGCATGCAGGGGCTAATAATCTTTTAATTGGGGGGAGAACACTCTCGCAGGGCAGACAGCAGAATGTCACGTACCCACTCTGTGGCAGGGGGTGTCTGTGAGTACTCACCCTCCTGGAGAACGAATCCCAGAACCAACAACAGCAGCAGGAGGCGCCCCATCGTCTTTCCGCTTTTCTGATTGGTTGATTTGAATTTAGGGCTTGGGTCCGAGTCGGTCTGCTTCACTGTGGTGCGTTGAGTCCTTCTCAGTGTCTCCTTTCACTCGCCCGCACACCGAATAAGATATACACACACCCCACTCTAGGCTCTAGACTCGAACTTCGCTACACCTCACCCCAAGGGACTTTAAAATTGTTTCAGCATCACCGGGATATGTGTCGTCTGGTGCAAATACGTTTTCACGGTTTGTGCAACATTCTGGGGCCTGACCTCCCTCTACACACAGGCTGTATGTGTTTCTTGGATGCAAAACGGTACGCACAGACCGCCCATGAACTGCCATGTACAGTATGCACAGACCTCTCAATGGCTGCCGTTTGCACTCAGGACCTCGGAGGAACATTCTGTGTTTGTCCTCCGTACAGTACATGCAGGCTTCCCATTTGAACATTTCACCCTTGCTACAGGGTCTGGGTGTCTATGGGCTCCAGCTGTAACAAGGCCTAACAGAGTCATTCAAATAATCCCTTGTTGTATAGTGGGCCTTGCTGTACAAGTACCAAATGTTTTTTTTCTGATTTTGATTTTCGAAATTGCAGCTTCTGCCACCACAGTGGAATGCCCAAGTCAAATAGAAATTTCTTCCAGTTGTCATTCTGAAGTCAACCACTGACTTCAGCTGAGCTAGTCCTGTAATGATCTATTGAAGTCATCTGTAGCCATCCTGAAATATACCTACAGGGTGAAATATTTAAATGAGATGATTCCAGAGTCATCTCAGTAACTACTCTAGGATGATGTTCTGATTACTTCCTCGAAAAACATGTGATTATCTTTAACTACTTGCTGCATTGCCATATACTTAAACTCTCTGTGGCTTCAAATGCTTGGGTACTTTTTTACGATAGTTTTTATTTTTAAATAGAGACAATGTGGAGTTCGCTTGCCATAGTGCAAGCTGCCACTTTGTTTGGAGTCTTCCCCGGCTACTGACCGGTTCAGGTGCAGCTGCTCTTGGTTCATGACACTTCGTGGGCTCTTTATGCTGTTCTACAAAAAATAAGGACCTTATGTTTAAGCAGCGGAATTCGGTGTAATCCTTCCTTTTACATTGACACTTCAACTTGGCGACAGTTTAGAAGACTAAGCTTTTCCTACACAGGTCCGACCGAAGAATCCTGTGTCTACATCCACATTGTTTCATGAATCGCCGACTGACTTACGTGAGCCCTTTTGGGATTTATTTGATTTTCGTCTGGATTTGCTTTCTGTAGTGTGGAGTGTGGGTTTCAAGCAATCCTGTTTCCGCTGATCTACTCTTAAGTGGTGTCAATGGTTCAGGTATTTTGAGAACTACATTGTAGCCATTACAAGGAAGAAGTATTCTAATGAAAGGAAAAAAGCCTCACTTTTTGGATTTTTAAGTAACGCTGGGACCGTTTTTACCTTGGCAAGAATATATTGACGCTGTAAAAAGATTTGAGAAAAGATTTTCAGACCAGCCACACTTCATGATTATAAGTCACAGTTTCTTTCATAGGAAGCAATTAAGTGATGAATACATAGAGGAATACATATCCAGTTGGAGTATTTTGGCAGCCAAATGTGAATTTGGTATGAATCTGGATTTCACGTGAGGGACCAATTTGTTATAAACTGTTAGAGTAAGAAAATACAAGAGCGATTGCTTGCTTGCAGGAGTCCCACACTGTATGAAGCAATCGATATTGCTAAAACTATTAAGCTATCTTCATTTTCAAGTAAAGTTATTATAGGTTCAGAGATAAGCATTGATCCTGTGTGTACCATCTCAAATAAAAATGTGCAGATTGACAATAGGAAAGGAAAAAATGTTCCAACTAATTCTCGAAAGCTGGTTTGTTACAGATGTGGTTCAAAGGGGGAAATCCTGGCTGTCCTGACATCGACGGTAGATGCTCCAAATTTAAAAAACTGGGTCACTTCCAAGCCGTGTGCAGATCATCCATCAGAAGAGGAAACGAAGCATTTAGAGTTAACACAGTAGTTAGTATCAAATTCTGAGGAGTTACAAGCATCTTTTAGTTCCTATAAACCTATATAGAATCTGCATGTTTAGTCAACATACACTATAGGATTGGTGTCAGACTTATTCTAGAAACCCCTACCAAGTATGTTAGCTTGTATACCAGCTAGGTCACAGTGCAATTAGAACCCCCTCTTTCTGAGGAGAGAATAGTTCTAGGCAACAGTCAAACATGACAACCCTGTCCCATCAGGGATCGTGGAACCAGTATACTACTTTTCGCTCAGTCACTTGTGCTTACTTTGTCTCCGAGAGATACATAAAATAAAGGTGGGGATGTTTTTCAATAAGAATTTATTGAACCAGCGTCATTCTTGTGTAAAATAGGTGAGCTGAAAGACCATTAGACAGTAACAGATAAGAATGGTTATAAGTACTAACAAAGTAAAAGGATGGTAGATTTCTACCATATTGCTAAAACAATGAATGCAGGCAAGTATATAAAATATATGATAGTAAAATGCGTACTCCTATGATGCAACCCAAACTAGATATACCTAAGTGTACCTAGCATGTATGTAAATGGTGTAAAGCCAAGAATCCCTCTATGATAAAGTCAACCCCATTACCTGAAGTGAGAGACTGGTGGACCGTGTCTTGGTCTCAAGATGGGCACCCGCAAAGAATGTCAGACCACTGCGAGCTGGAGTGCCTGCATGCAGGAGCCTCAGCGTCCTGCGCCAATGTGATGGCATGGAAGTCCTTTTCTACTCCGACTACCTCAGCAAGATATGGTGTATATATACCCAAAGTAGTACCCCGTGGGGATATACCTTGTTGTGTCATCTCGGACTAGGATGACAGAAGGAATGAACCTTATGCATAGTAAATATTCAGGAGATGAAATGCCTGTTGTCCTGCTGTGATTCCAAGAATCCTCATTCATAATGAATTAGGCTTAAGCTTTTTGGAGAAAACCCCACATCTTCTTTGGGCATTACCGTAACTAGTTAAAAGGTCAGTACTAAGAACTGTTATGTAGTGTAATATCAGGGGAATGTAGGGGAAAGGTGTATTCACTACCTGAGCCGATATTGGGGTACCTATATGGAATATAACACAAGAAGATGGAATTAGTAACCTTGTGTTGATTGTTGATGAAATATCTTGTGCTTCGTTCAGGGCTCCATAGGGTTTGGCTTTGATTGGTGATAAAAAATTAGAGATCATGGCAGACTCAGTATCCCCTATCACTATTTTATCTGATGCGTTGTTCTATGTTAAAGAGTTTAATAAGAAATTGTTACACACATATGTCCATCCAAAAGCTTTTGGTGGCAGGATATCGTTATGTTAGGATATTTCGTGGAGCATTTGAGTGTCTTAGGACGTAAAATTCTGACTGAAATTTATGTTGCAGAGAAAGGTTGTGATTAGTGGGCTGGAAGGACTTAGGTAGAATGGGTATTATTCTTAAGCCTGGTAGTGATCAGCAACTAGGTCTGGGTAAAATGGCAATTGCTTTTATTGCATTACCACAAGTTATGTATGCTTGTGAAATTGATAACATATTAAGTTGGCATAAGTGTGTTTTTGGGAATAGAATTGGCTGTGTCAAAGGTGTTGTTCACGACATAGAATGAAAGAACATGCAGTTCCTGTTAAATACAACGTTAGGCCTGTTCCTCTTTGCATTAGAGATCAATTGGAAAACCTATTGGATAAAATGAGTAAAAATTGCATAATTCAACTGATCGATTCTTCTGAATGGATTTCAGCTCTAGTGTTGGCAAAAAAAGGATGGAAATTTACGTTTGTGTGCTGACTTGAGATAACTCAATAAGAACATTGTGGTGGATTGCCACCCTTTGCCTAAGATCCAAGAAATGTTAATGGCAATATGTGACGCAACTTTCTTTTCTATCATTGACCTCAAGTCCGCGTACCATGAGGTAAAGCTTGCACCTAAATCTCAGGACTTGACAACGTTTGCTACACCCTTTGATGCCTTCAAATTTTTAAGATTGCCATTCAAACCAGCATATGTTGCAAGTATTTTTCAGTAGCTAATGGATTCTTTATTGAAAGGTGTCATGGGTGTACAGACATTTCAGGATGATAAACTGAATGTTGGTAGAGCTATCATTGAGCATAATATAGTACTGGATAAAGTTTTAAGCATTTTAAGCAGCAGAGGTATGACTGTCTCCAAAGAAAAGTATACATTTCTTGTCAAGGAACTGGACTACTTACAGCACATGATTACATCTGAAGGTATTGTCATATAGCTAATTCTTTTCTATATACTGTGTTAAGTTAGTATGAGCTTATTAAATGTTTTAACGCCATTTTACCTTTCTACCTCATTTTGCACACAACACATAATTGTTGTTTTAGCTTTCAACCCAGAAGAGCTTTGTGATTTACTTGAGAAATAATATGTTATTGCTCTGATATCAGTTTTTCTCGGTACACTGTCTGCACAGTGAGTGATGAAGGCTGCAAGGATAACTCGACACAATGTTGTTGTGAGGTCTGATCTTCGCACCTCCATAGACATAACACACATGCTGCTGCCAAAATCTGGCTCTAGGCGGGTTTTATATTGTTGTGCTGAACACACACGTAACACACTTGATGGTGCTTCGCATGCAGAGAGCTGGTGGAAGATGATGTGATCCTCTGCCACTGAGATTTTGAGGTATGGGCCCGCCCCGCTAAAACCCAAATGAGACCTTCATAGATATAAAATACTATGCTAAATAGGGAGGGTGTGAATTAGGTGTTGTTAATTCCTATTCATTTCAGCATCTTAGTATGCTGTCACCATTCGCCTTTTATGGACTAATAACTATGCTGATAACTTTGTTGCTTATAATATGTTTGCTAGTATTGGACAAGATACTGCGTTTGAGAACCATGCATTAGTAAATAAATATTTCAAACATGCACGTGTCCTCATTTACTCCATGTTCTGGTTTGCAATGATTATATAACGAAAGAGTGTTCATGTGTTCCATGATACCTGAGGTAATCTAAGTTCATGTTCTGGTCTGTCTAAGCATTGGGAGTTTGCTATGACCAATGAGACACTGTAGCTAGCTCGGTAAAGGGATTTTGGGTACTGAGGTGAGTTTTGGGCCATCCTAATTCACCGAGGTTCCAGGTCTCTATGCACAGTTCTGTAGGAGAACGGAATTCCCGCTACATTGCGCCCATACGTTGTTGGCCTTATATCATGACACTCGAGTAGTATATCATTCATTCCTTAACCCCTTCGCTGCCGTTTCCGGAAAACGGTGGTGTCGGAAAAACCTACCTATTTTGACATAGGTCTTTTCAAGCTTGATTCTTACTAAAACGGTTTCCTTGAATTACTACCCAGTTGTGCTACAAAGTTTACTTTTTTTTCATATTTCCTGTGCTGTCATGGCTGCCGTGCACATTCCGCAACATAGTCGCATTGCAGTGCGAGATCATTTGCGGATGTACAATGACCTTTGGAAGGCTTAGCTGTGATAATGGTGGTGAGTGCGGATGCTGCTTACCCTTACAAACTGTTTATTCGTGGGTTACATTTCCGGAAGTGGACGCGAATTCTGGTGTGTTCCACACATACACTCCCACGGCTGTACCTAATGAGTATACTCCGTACAGGGCAAAGGAAGTTCAGATTGACGTTTGGCAGCATCGAGTTTGGTTTGGTGGCGCCCTACCCCATTCTTTGAACGCTCCGAGGTTGGGTCCTTTGTCCATTCCAGGCGCTAGTTGGCCTGTTTTGACTGGATTTACTCCTCACCCTCTACACGGCAATTGTAAAGTGGCTGAACTTCGACGACTACATGTAGTCGCAATTGCCGTGATTAGAGCCTTAGTGCATTACATTGGCCGTAATCTTCCGGGTGGAGCCCCGGGGGGTGCGGCGCTTCCGGCCAGACAGGGTGGTTTGAAACTCAGTCCCGTCATGGTCAATGCCGTAATGGGCAAGAAGCCCCAGGATAAGGATGATTTTCCTTTTTGGCTTGCCGAGAAATTTGACCAGCTGGAAGCTGTATTTCCTAACACGACTCCAGGTGAAAAGCACCGGATTCTTACGCTTAGTTGGCCGAAAGATTTAACTCCTGAGCTTGTTGACTGTAAGACCTGGGGTAAGACTTTTGCATCTGTCTATGCTAGGTGCTTCGGCACCCCGTCTATGTCCGTGCTGTCTACGGTCCTTAAACGTGTTCAAGATGATCACGGACTGGAGTCTGCGGTAGAATTGGGCATGCGCCTGTGTGGCACTTTCGATGTAGTTTGCGATCTGGTCCTTGCTAATGTCAAGGGGGATGCAGTGAACTTTCAGGTTGCTAACGCGTTGGCAGCGCTTCCCGATGCCGAGAAACCCCGACAGTTAGCAAAAATTATTGTGGCGGCTTATAAAACCGTGGGTCGCAATAGTAAGGGTTTAAAGCCTTTTTCTGTTAAGGAGAAAAAGCAGCCCCAGGGACAAACTTCGGAAACGGAAGTTCAGCCCAAGTCCAAAAAACAAAATTGGCCTAAAAAACAGAAACAGGGAAAGCAACAACAACAAACCCAGGCATCTCCGTTGCCTGCGCAGTCGGAACGTGATTACGACTTGCGCGATCGTGCGACGATTAAGACTCCTGATCGATTTTAGGCTTCTGACCAACGCTCTCCTCGTTCCTTTCAGGACTCATCAGCCCTGACAACCGGTGGTGGAGGGGGCTGCAGGGGTCAGGGTGGCCAGCAAGGATGTGACCAGCCCCGCCCGAGGAAAGGTGCAGAAAAGCAGGAAGGCTCTATGCCTAGGAGACCACAGTTTGCCAAGAAGAAAGTCGCAGCCTTAACAGCGCATTGATATGCCAAAGATAGTGACAACGCGGCTTCGGAATCTGACGTGGGCTCTGACCTTGCTGGACAGCGCGGCGGAGATTACCAAAGTGAGAGAGGCCCTCCGTCCACTACTGAAGGTGACAGCGACTGATACTTATGTTGTGATTGAAACAGCTGATACAAGAGTTGCTCCCCTGATAGACTTTTTGAAATTGTCCTAATAATCGAGGGTGATATACAGCGAACTATAAAAGGGGCATTTTGGGAAAATCTTTCGTCTACATATGACATTTTGCTTTCGGAGGCAGACTGGCCCCCACCTTTTGTGCTCGCAGCTCCGCGAGGGGAGGAGGTAATCCTCCCCAGTTTCGCAAACACAGTCTCGAAAGAGTATGCGCTGCATTTTGCAGAAGAGTGTGCTCTGGCTCTAGCGCCGGCTGTGTACCGCAATCAATGTGGTTGGGATAAATTGTCCCCATGCCATGAGATTCCTTTACGGTCTCAGCCACGACCTCAAACTCAATATCCCATACGGTGTGAAGCAAAGGCTTCCGTCATGACTATCCTTGAACAATTGGAATATCAAGGTGTAATTGAAACATGTGTGTCACCGATGAATAACCCTCTTTTTACTGTAAACAAGCCAGATGGTTCATATCGTTTGCTATTGGATTACCGGCATTTAAACTCGCATTGCCGTAACTGTGCGGTACAGAATACCCACGGCTCTGCTTTAGTGAATAGTCTTGTGCGTAAGCGGTTTAAAACCACGCTTGACATTTCCAACGGTTTTTATGCCCATCGATTGGATGGTCCAAGTTCCCAATGGACCTCCTTTACTTGCGGTGGTTTTCAGAAACAATTTCGGCGTTTGCCTATGGGCTATAAGAATAGTCCTGGGATTTTCACTGCCTGCATTGTCTCTCTTTTGGAGAGAATCGACCCAGATGCTTGTTCGTATGTGGATGACATATATCTCACAGACGACGAATTTTGGGAGCATCTGTGTCGAGTCAACGGGATTATTTGTACCTTTGCAAACTTGGGTTACAAATTCAACTTTGCAAAATCGCACATTGCAGAGTACACAGTGTTGTTTCTGGGCTACGAGCTCAATATTGAGGGAGAGGGATTGGCTCCTCACTTCCTGGAGAAATGCGCACAACTGCGCGCTCCGACAACACTGAAAAAATTACAATCTTTACTGGGCTTCTTGAATTTCGGGAGGACATACGCCCAGCGTATCAAGCCGTTGTATCCTTTGATACAACCATCTTTTTCCAAATTATGCTGGCTGCCTGAGCATTCGGCTATTCTGCAGTCTTTGCAAGCTGATCTGCTCGCTTCTAAATTCTTACTGACTCGTGATAACCAGACCAACCTGGTGATAAGAATTATCCCTGGGACGGTGGGTTTCACGTACCTGACTTTTAATGAAGGAGACACAGTACCTATTGCTTACAAGTCACACTTGTACACTTTGGCTGAATTGCGTTTTTCCACTGTGGAGAAGGTTTTGACGGCTGTGCAGATGGTAATTCTTAAGGAACGTACCCTGTCACAGGGAAAGCGCATGTTGGTTGTTACCCCGTGTCCTGCCTTGGAGGCAGTCACAAAAGCCAGTGTACAAAATTCTAAAGCTTTGCACCCTCTGTGGATTCAATGGGCTGCGTCCTTGAAATCCCAGGATGTCACGTTCATTTTTAACGCCTCATTACAGTCACAGGAGTACTTACAGTATGAATTTGTTCATCCGGCTCCTTTGGCAATCCGACCCCTGGAGGATTTCTATTGCATCATTTACACTGATGGTTCGACGCAGGTTGCGCATGGCTCTAAACATGTCTACTTTTCCGCCTGCGCCATTGTGGTCGGTGCCATGGTGAACGATGAGTTCAAGTCCAGTGTCAGGCACACGCAGACACTAGGGGACTGCACTGCACAATTAGCAGAGCTTCGTGCTCTGATGCTTGCGTTGGAATATGCAGATCCTAGTGTGACAACTCTAATCGTAAGTGATTCTTACTACTGTTTCCAGTCTTACAATGAGAACTTGTTCTTTTGGATTCAGAATGACTTTCGTGATTCCAAGGGAAGCACAATAAAACATAAGATGATAAGGGTCCGAGTGGCTGAGCTTAAAGAGCAGTTGCCACTTGTGTTTGTGATTCATACTCTCGGCCATCAGTGTGTAGGAGTGCACGCTGTCGGTAACCCGCTTGCTGATGAAGCAGCAAAATCAGCAGTATCAAAATATTTAGTTGCAGCAGTTACATGGTCCAAAACTAAAATAGATGTTGACATCTTGGCGGCAGTTGCTGCCACTGAGAAGGGAGGTTAATATCCTTCGGGGTTCCCTTCGAAGTACACATACCACTTAAGTCCCGATAAGGTTCCTTATGTGAAAATTCCTGATGTTGGCGCACGTTTGATTCCCAACTCGGATCGCAGAGCTACTTTGATTGCAGCGGCACATGAAGGTGTGGCGTCTGCGCATGCGGGCGTCTCAGCCACTGTAACTCAGCTACAGCAGAGGTTCTGGTGGCGGGGACTGTACAAACAGACGCAAGATTATGTCCTTCAATGTGACATTTGCCAGCAGATCAAGCCTTCGACCGCTGCGCGTCCGCCTCAGACACTGTTGTACATATCTAATAAACCACTGGGTTGCGTTTATTTAGATCACTGCGGTCCTTTTTCTTCTGATACTGCGTATAACTACATCTTAGTAGCAGTTGATTCATGCACACGCTTTGTGTGGGTATGGCCACATCGCAGCGCTGATTCACGGACTGTCATAAGAGATTTGCGTGTCTTTGTAGGGATTTTTGCCTGTGGTACCTTCCATTTGGATCAAGGTCCGGCTTTCGCCTCTAAGGCGTATAAGGATGCTATGATTTCGTTGGGGTTCCAAGTCAAGTTTTCGTCTCCATACAGACCTGAGGGTAATAGTGTAGTGGAGCGAATGAACCGTGACTTAAAGCAATCTTTGACAGCTCGAGTTATAGGCACTGGCAGAAACTGGTTGGCCCACCTTAATGGCGTGCAGCGTGCTCTAAACAATCTCCCTAGAAGGTCTCTGGGTGGGCAGATGTCACGGTTCGCGGCATTGCCGCGGCCGGCCATTCCCCCACATACACACACGGGCGGCCGGAATACTCACTTCCGGCCGGAAGTCGAGTACTCGGTCTAGTCCCGGGCTACAGAGCACAGAAGCACTTCTGGGGGAAAATGCTTAAACATCGCGTTTCCCGCCGGATGGGTGCTTCGGATTCCAGACACTGTCCCGCTGTCTCTGACCTGCACGTCTCTACAGGAGACAAACCGCGCTGAAGCGCCATTGTCTGTCTCTACGGGAGACAAGCCGCGCTGGAGCGCAACTCGGGTTCAGGAGACAGCGCTAGTTAGGAGCGCTTAGTGAAACTTCACCTGGTTTCTTCCAGGACTGCTCCTGAACAGGCTACAGACTTCATTATCAGTTTCCCACCGCGCAGGAGCGCATAAAAATGGAAACAGCTCAGCCAGCATTCTTGGGTTGAGTGACTACTTTTGTGTACACTGGGGTGCAACGCGCAGGAGCGCTTTTCGTTTGTGTACACTGGGATGCAACGAGCAGGAACGCTTTTCATTTGGTTTACACTGGGGTGCAACGCGCAGGAGCGCTTTCTTTTGTTATAGCTTTTGTGGATAAGCGCAGGAGCGCTTTCTTTAGTTTGAACTTGGGGATAACGCGCAGGAGCGTCTTGCCCTCGCCTTTCATCTTCAGAGCTGAACCCATCTGAGGTCCTGCCTTCCCGGAAGCATTGGTGAGTCCACAGACGATTACCTGGTCTGTGTGTGTATGTGGGGGGAGGTTCCTTTTTGGGTCTGTGTATAATTTTGCTCTTTCTTGGTTTCCAGTTGACACCGTAACGCCCCGCCAGCTCCACGATTTCCTTACCCTACACCCTGGCTACCATCCCTGCGTCCATCTCATCCCTGCTGGGGTTTTCCTTCCACGAGGGTCAGGTGGGTACAGGGACGGGTGCTCTTGTCGTCTCTGCGGAATTGCACCACAAGCAAAGGTAAGACTTGTGGGGCACCTGACCGAATCCGAAGACCATGGTACTCATTCCGCCCAGACGACATGGGCGACCCGGAGGTCACTCTGCAGGACATCGCAGTCATGCTGGCTGCCATGCAGACAGAGAACCTTGCCTTGCGCCATGACATAACGGCCCTACAGAGTCAAATGGAATCCGGGATCACCAGTCCTTGGGGTACTACTCCTAGCCCTAGAGTTAGGCAGGAAGGCCTGTTGAGACAACCAACATTCACTTTTGGGGGAACCTCCGCCACCGCCAACCAAGACACAGCCATCCAGGTGGTCACTCCCCATCCTGTGCAGTTGGCACCACCCGAACGCTTCTACGGTGATTGAGCTAAGTACAGTATATTCATTCATCAATGTCAGCTGCATTTTATGGCTAGGACCGCGGCGTTTCCTGATGATGCTTCCAAGGTCGCCTATATACTATCATACATAGGCAGGGATGCAGCGCAGTGGTCCATTTCCTTGGTAGAGAACGACGATCCCATGCTTAACCACCTGCGTACGTTTAAGGAAGCCATGCGGTGTATGTTCGCTCGTCATACCTTCGTGCAGGCCGCAGACAACGAGTTGCTCAGCCTCAAACAAGGCAACCAGGACTTGCTCCATTACATCACGGTGTTCAACAGGCTGGTCATCGAGGCCCACTGGCCAGAGGACAAGAAGGTATCGGTGTTCTATCGGGGTTTACGGGATGACCTGAAGGACCTCATCTCGCAGTATCCCGCTCCGCCCGAAGCCATAGGCCCTTTCATAGACATGGTGGTGAAAATGAACTTTCGACTACAGGAAAGAAAGACCGACAAAGGAAAAGGCAAAGACAACCATTTCTTGCCCGTTGGGGACAAGGGCGTCGATAAAGCCAAAGAGGAATCCGCTCCCCAGGGAGAAGCGTCCGAACCTATGCAGATCGGAGGCATAAGAGGACCCTTGACCAGTCAAGAAAGGGAAAAAAGGAGGAAGCAGAACCAGTGCCTCTATTGCGGTAAAAGCGGCCACTTCGTGAGGGAATGCCCTGCTAAGCCCTCCAGACCGCGAGGCAGAAGGCCGTACGCATTGCCCATCAGCAAAGGCGACAAGACGGGAAACGAGACAACCCAGTAGACATGGGGATCCGTCCTCTGGGTTCTTCGTCTTGTACATCTGCGATCCCTGTGGTATACGACGGTAGTCATCATGTCGGCATGGACATGTCATTACGGAATCTGGCGGGCAGAACCTGGGTGGTGACCGCCATGTTGGATTCCGGGGCGACAGGCTGCTTCATTGACACAGCGTTTTCCCGCGCCTTGGGCATTGACACAGTGACGAAGGCCCAACCCGAACCTGTCAAGGCTGTTGATGGAACGGACCTAACATCCGGTCCTATCAGACACCGAACAGAGACCATGACGATGTCCTTCGCAAACAACCACATCGAGTCCATTAGTTTTGACGTCATAGACGCTCCTCAATTTAAGGTGATCTTGGGTTTGCCGTGGTTGGTGAAGCACAATCCCCGCATTGATTGGGTGACCAGAACCATCCACCTGGAATCAGAGCACTGCTGTAGCACCTGTTACGCAAAGGCCGACCTGTGGGGTCCTCGTTTCATACAGGCACACTCGTTGCCTGTAGTAGGCATGGGAATGGTTTCCCAAGGAATCATACCGAATGAATATCTGGACCTAGCGGAAGTGTTCGACAAGAAGGGAGCCAACACTCTGCCACCCCACCGGTCATTCGACTGCCGCATCGATCTGATTCCCGGATCCACGTTGCCTTGCAGCAGGATTTACTCGCTCATGGAAAAGGAGAACATCCACCTCCGCTCCTATCTGGACGAATACCTGGACAACGGGTTCATTCGTCACTCCAGATCTCCGGTTTCTTCTCCCCTTTTTTTCGTGTCGAAGAAGGAAGGGGATCTGAGGACCTGCATCGACTTTTGTGCGATGAACACCATCACCGTAAAAAAAACTGTACCCTCTACCGTTGATCACCAACCTCTTGGACCAGGTCAAAAATGCCTCCATCTACACGAAACTGGACCTACGGGTGCTTACCATCTTGTCAGAGTCCGGAAGGGTGACGAATGGAAGACCGCCTTCCGGACGAAGTTCGGCCTGTTCGAATACCAGGTCATGCCTTTCGGACTCTGTAACGCCCCTGCCGTGTTCCAATTCTTCATCGATGAAGTGTTGAGGGACTTCATCGACATCTTTTGTATCGTCTACATAGACGACATCTTGATTTACTCTCAGACCACCGGAGAGCACGTTCAACACGTGCGTTCCATCCTGCAGCAATTGGAGAAACACCGTCTGTACGTAAAGTTGGAGAAGAGCGTGTTTCACGTTACGTCTGTTGAGTTCCTGGGGCACATCATAACACCGGCGGGCATCCAAATGGAAACAAAAAAGTGGAAGCCATCCTGTCGTGGCCTACACCGGAGTCCGTGAAGGGTGTCCAAAGGTTTCTCGGCTTTTCCAACTATTACCGTCGCTTCATCACCGGCTTCTCCGAGATGGTGGCTCCCATCACGCGCCTGCTGCGCAAGGGGGTACGATTTGGTTGGGACCAAAAAGCAGACGACGCCTTCCAAGAACTAAAGAGACGGTTTACCGTAGCCCCAGTCCTGGTGCACCCCGACACCGAGCAACCCTTCATAGTAGAGGCAGACGCCTCTAGGGACAACGAAACATCGAGACGGGACAACTGCATCCTGTGGCTTTTTACTCCAAGAAACTCCAACCCGCTGAACGCAACTACACCGTGTCTGATCGGGAACTCCTAGCCATCAAAACCGCGTTTGAGGAATGGCGTCACTTCCTGAAAGACTCAAAACACAAGGTGACCATCTACACAGACCACAGAAACTTGCAGTTCCTACGATCAGCACGTGCCCTCACGGCCCGACAGCTCCGTTGGACCCTATTCTTCAACGAGTACGACTTCGTGATCACGTTCCAGCCAGGGAACGACAACGCGAAGGCTGATGCGCTGTCGCGACTGGCTGAATCCGATGAAGATGCCGAAGATCACGAGCCTGTCTCCATCATACCGGAGAAACACTTCCAGGGCATAGTCGCTTCTATGGATTCCGTTGGCCAGGCAGAACTAGACAGGAAACGGTCCGATCTCGTTGTCCCGACAGGGGACGAAGATGGTGGGTCAAGTGGGAGCGGTTCACTGCGCTTAGGAGACCAAAGACACCTTCCAGGGATGGTTTAAGGTATTCCAGATTAAAGAAGGCGCACTGCCGAGTAACCGTAGGGTATTGTGTTGTAGTAGGGTATGAGTTTCCAGGCAATGGGGCGGGCGGTAATCCCTCGTAACCGCTCAAGGGTGGATCAGAAATCCACACACAATGCACAAAAACAACAGAAGCCCCTGCTCTAGGATAAAAGTAATTAGAACTCAATGGTTTCTGTTTGGTGTGTCAATATTGACTAAAGCACATTAACCATGTTACAGAGTCAGTACAATGTGCCCAGAAAGAAAGTTCGTAATGGAGTAGAATTCTTCTTAATGAAAACACTTTATTGTTCCTCTTGTTGTGGCCAACACGTGTTTCATCGCAGGGAAACAGACTGCGAATCTTCAGGGCTGGGTATAGATACAAGAAATACATTTGTATGGTTTTTGATTATTAATTTTCACATCCGAACACCGTACGTGGGCCTAGCGTATTTCTTCAATATACGCATTTCATTCTTAAGATGAGGCACAATTTTGGCACACAAGTCTCGTCTAGGTTTGCGCGTAGTTCGAGTCCTCATCTATGTTAGAATACAAATATACATTAGTTAACTCACCCTTTCTTGCGAGAAAAGACGGGATTTAAGTGTTGAGGCCAAACGCCCAGGAGGGCGAGAGTGTGGGGAAAGCGCTATAGGCGCGTGGTTTATTTCATACCTATGAGTAAGCAGAAAGTGAAAAAGTCGAGAATTCAGATTATGCCGGCCCTTATTGAAGTTAGTTTCCGCGAGAAAGGGTGAAAATTAATAATCAAAAACCAAATAGAGTGGTTTTTTAACACTGTACACCTCTGCAATGAAATAAAAAACTTTTACCCCATCCCTCCTTGTTCCGTGCCGGCGCTCATATTGACCAGTGGCACATAGAAGGTTTGTTAGGTTCCTCACAAGATGTAGACACCTCCACAAGGTTGTACTACAAACTATTAATTAGACAAGTCTTACGTGTCCATAATACTAAGTGATAAGCATCAATGCTTCATCCATCAGGATCCACCATCACGTATCTCGACTATACTCTTCAAAATTAAACTTTATGGAATCATATCACACCCATGGATATAGATATGATAGGACACATGATAGGATATTCTATTCGTGTAGCTATGATAGGATATTCCATTCGTGTCAGTTTGACAGTACGTAATTATCTATGTTTCCAATTTGACTGTCTTTAAAAATCACTTAGATACAATAAACTCACCAATTAAGTCACTACAGGTTACAATGGTCTGTATACCTGTTCACTAGCACAGTTACTTTTTCACTCGTTTCCACTCGTCACCTACTGTTAGATTGTTTTCGAAATTCTATTTAATGAATGTCACAAATGCGCACACTGGTCATTGTGTTTGCCCCGTTGTTTCAAATAAAAAAAATAAAAAAATAAAAATAAAAAAAAATAAAAAAAGATTCAATCTCAGATTATCCGAAGTCACTTTCACACATTCTGCATAACCACATTTGAAGGACATCACCATTCACAAACACTGTAGTCACCAGAACTACGAGATTCCAAGTCACAATTGTATGACACCATGTCACCCAATGGCATGCCTGCGTAGTATCACTAAGGGTTCACCCACCACTTTTAATGCTTCGCTCTTAAAGAACAACCATACAAATGTATTTCTTGTATCTATACCCAGCCCTGAAGATTCGCAGTCTGTTTCCCTGCGATGAAACACGTGTTGGCCACAACAAGAGGAACAATAAAGTGTTTTCATTAAGAAGAATTCTACTCCATTAAGAACTTTCTTTCTGGGCACATTGTACTGACTCTGTAACATGGTTAATGTGCTTTAGTCAATATTGACACACCAAACAGAAACCATTGAGTTCTAATTACTTTTATCCTAGAGCAGGGGCTTCTGTTGTTTTTGTGCATTGTGTGTGGATTTCTGATCCACCCTTGAGCGGTTACGAGGGATTACCGCCCGCCCCATTGCCTGGAAACTCATACCCTACTACAACACAATACCCTACGGTTACTCGGCAGTGCGCCTTCTTTAATCTGGAATACCTTAAACCCTCTCAGCAGATCTATAGCTTATTGATTTCCAGTATAGGCTGCCCCCCGTACTTCCACTTTCTCTCAACAACCACATCTCCACATTAAGCACATTGACCAACAATTAAGTGAAATATATCTCCATACCAACATGGATAGAGACAAAATAGCGGCAGATTTATTCGATAATCTGGCAAAAGGCATGCCTACTCACACAGCAACGGCAAGTGCAGGTCCACCCCGAGTGGAGGGCCTTAAAGAAAAATTCAAGAAACTAGAAAGACTAAAAAAACAAGAGAACTCACGCTGGTGGGACTCTACGACCTTAAAACAATACATGCGCAAAAAACAAATACCGAGAGGCTTACGCTCCAATACGTTCCCAACATATGATGATCTCGATCTAGATCTAATAAAAAAATGGGAGGAGTCTGTTACTAATAACTCCTTTGCCCTTATGGACATCTTGATAGAAAGTGCAGATCGCAAGTCCAGCAAACTACTGGGGGAAATTGCGATACTGGAGCAAGAGATTAAAGACCTCAACCTACCAGAACCAACTGTGAAAAATTACACCATTCTGGATGAGGTTCTATTTAAACATCAGGAAGAAATAAAGAACAGGAAAGCCAGACAGATTAAAAGAGATGACGCAGACTACCGTAATGGTCGAATCTTCACCTACGATCGGAAATACGATTCTTTAATTCGATCAGACAACCTAAGGAAAAGTGGCAATGTCACATCCGCCCCGAGTTCTGTCTCATCCAGTAATGCTTCACTCAACTCAGCGGGAATAAGTGAACCCGATCGAGACCTGCTAGACACCAACAGTACCCCTTTTTTAGTGGAGCTAGGAAGGATGCGCAAAGGGAACAAAACACAACCCCAAAGAGACCTAACAGACCAAAGACCCACAGAGGCAGCAGGGGTGGCAAACGAGGAATACAGAAAAAAACTGAGGTCAGGAACAGCAAGAAGATAGAGAGTGGTCACAATGAGGTCCAAATAGTTAACCTTTCCTCCTTTCCTCTTACTCCCGACATGACTAATCTCCTTTCCAAGGGTCTAAACTTCAATCCCTTTTCTATAGGAGACACATGCCAAACCAAAATAGACCTCTTTAAATTTGTAAGGAGCCTTAAGTTGAAGAAATATTTTGCTGGAAAAACTACTAACACGAGAAATGTTAAAAATATTCCTGATGTATTAACAAACAATGTGACTACAATAAAAGATATACAAGCAATTCACCTATTGTTATCTATTACTGAATGTGAGGACAGCCCCTTAGAGATGGAACAACTTTTAGAGGAATTGAACATCGACACAGATCTGGGGGTTGTTAGCGGCTTGAAAAACAAATCCACTTGGACACCAACACTCCCAGGTGGAAACACGATTGACAATTTCCACAAGCGAGTTCTTGAAGACATTAACAAATTAAACACAAAAAAACTCAATGAAACATTCACATTTAAAGACAACCTCACCAAAGGAGAGCGTCTTGCCCTCGCTACACTCACACAGACTTCCACCATTGTGATCCGCGAAGCGGATAAAGGAGGGAACATTGTAGTCATGAATGCAGACGACTATAACAATGAAGTACTAAGCCAATTGGCGGACACCTCTTGTTATGAACTAATCACCATCAACCCAATGAGCACCCTCACGAGACTAATTAATGATCACTTGCAGAAGTGGAAAGAAGATGGCCTACTGAATGAAGAGGAACACATGTACCTCAAGGTACACAAACCGACATATCCGTGGCTTTACACCCTCCCCAAGATCCACAAAGATCTCCCCTTCCCACCGGGTAGACCTATTGTCTTGGGCATAGGGGGCCCAACTGAGAGATTGGCAGAGTATGTTGATTTGTTTCTAGGTCCTCTGGTCAAAAATTTACCCTCATTCATCCAGGACTCCAAACACATACTAAGTGTACTAAGTGACCTTGAATGGCAACCCAACACCACCATAGTAACTATGGATGTAGTTGCCCTTTATACGAGCATCAATCCAGTTCTAGGCATCGAGGCTATAGCACGGGTTCTGTCCAACAGACCAGCATCCTTATGGGCACATACCGAAATGCTAATCTCTATGATGACTCTTATCCTCAACAACAACTTCTTTATGTTTCAGAAAATCTGGTACAGACAAAAACGTGGAGTAGCCATGGGCTCCAAATTCTCGCCATCTTTTGCCAATCTGTTTATGGGTGCCTTCGAAAGCGACCACATCTGGGGCACCAAGGGCAGCAAATATACCGACTCCATACTATATTGGGGACGCTATATTGATGACTGTATCTTACTGTGGACAGGCTCAGACGAACTTCTCCAAAGTTTCTTCGAATATCTCAACCACAATGATTGGGAACTGAGCTTCACTATGAAGCACAGCAAAACTAAAATAGAATTTCTGGACCTGGAATTCTATGTTCACGATAATAGATTGCACAGCAAACTCTGCAGGAAACCCACTTCATGTAATGCTATTCTTCGAGCGGACAGCTACCACCCACCACACCAGATCAGATCAATACCTTTTGGTGAATTCTTAAGAGCCAGAAGAAACTGCAGCAAGGACAGCGATCTAGCTGACACTGTACAAGACATGGAACGGAGATTTATAAGACGTGGCTATCCACAAGCCACCCTGTCCACAGCCAAGAAAAGACTCAACAAAATCACGAGAACAGATACACTCAAATGTAACAACACTAACAAGGCGAAAGATTCCACAGTGAGGATGATCACTGAATTTAACAGCCTACACAGACCTATCCGCACCAGTATGTCCAAACATTGGAATCTTCTTAAAAATGATCCGATACTCAAGGATCTCATTCCCTCAGTTCCCCAAATAACTTTCCGCAAAGGAAGAACCCTGAGGAACAGACTAAGCCCCACAGTTCCAAGAATAGACACAACTCCAGACTGGCTGACGCAACGCAGCAAAGGCTTTCACAAATGCGGCTTTTGCACAATGTGTAAATGGGCGAAACACAAGACAATGAAATTTATTGGTCCAAATGGAGACTCTTACGACATCAGAGTGAACATTAACTGTACCACGAAATATGTAATTTACATTATTGAGTGTCATTGCGGCAAACAATATGTGGGGAGCACAATAAGGTGTCTTAAAGACAGGATCTCAGAACACTTGAGAGCTATACAGAAGCAAGACCCTAAATATCCTGTTGCCCTACATGTAGCCAAATGCCAGCCAAACACTGAAGACTTCCGTATCAGCTTCTACGGCATTGACACGGTACCCGTACATATAAGGGGTGGTAACCGAGAACTTGCGTTGAGACGCAAGGAAGCAACCTGGATTATGCGTCTGCGCAGTATTGAATTCGGTTTGAACTATGACCCTGAGATGCAATATTTTCTAGGGGACTGATTTTGAAAATAAAGAAGGAAAAAGAACAACATAGACAATCATAGCATGTGCTTACTCAAGAAACCGACTCTCATAATGTAACACTTGTAGGTATATTCTCGTAATGTGTCTACTGTTACAACACACCGCAACGCCTTGTTAGTATTTTTTATTAGAACCATACTTATGTTTTCACATGTATTCGGATTATAACTGTACCTCATAATAATGTATTTTTTTGTTAAATCGCCTGCAGATTGATGAATCTTGTGTCATTTGAACTAAGAAGTTTGAAACCCAACATCCCTTTACTAATAACCAAGCTCAACTACGAGTTGGCATTCAAACTCATTCCTTTATAACTAATAACTAAGCCCAAACTCGGAGTTTGCATTCAAACTCATTATTTGTACTCAAACTCATTTTCTCTATCAGAACACCGTTTACCATAACGCCTATGAGATAATAACCAAGCTCAAACTCGGAGCTTATATGCAAATTCACTCTGTCCACCAGAACATCGTCCATCAGAGCACTCACTGGCTTATAAATAAATATTAGCAATATTAAGAATAATCCCCAAAGGTACCATCAAATTCTCACCCTTCTTGTATAAATCATTTATAGTATGTCTTCTAAAAACAGCCATTACTCAAACAGAAATTGATAACAAGTTCGCGGTCTAGTTTCTCATTAAACGCTGGGATAACAGCGGAAACATAGCATAAATAGCCCTTCCCACTTCCGGTCAGGTGACCGTCTACGACAAACGGCGCCGGGAACCACAAGAGGGAGAACAAGCTTAACCAGGTAAATTGTCCATCCGCCCCTTCCAACAAAAACGCTACTCTGTAAACACTAAAGTATCACAGAAGAGTGTTAAAACACCGCTTGGCTGTTTCTTACTCCCTCTACAGGTGCACCCGCCTGTATTCCGTTACTGAGCGTAACAGATGTAATTCAACTCTCCTCCCGGTTATGGCCCCCTTATGAACATAATAAGGTACGATGTTCTCTCTACATTTTTCCCCTTTCTCGCGGAAACTAACTTCAATAAGGGCCGGCATAATCTGAATTCTCGACTTTTTCACTTTCTGCTTACTCATAGGTATGAAATAAACCACGCGCCTATAGCGCTTTCCCCACACTCTCGCCCTCCTGGGCGTTTGGCCTCAACACTTAAATCCCGTCTTTTCTCGCAAGAAAGGGTGAGTTAACTAATGTATATTTGTATTCTAACATAGATGAGGACTCGAACTACGCGCAAACCTAGACGAGACTTGTGTGCCAAAATTGTGCCTCATCTTAAGAATGAAATGCGTATATTGAAGAAATACGCTAGGCCCACGTACGGTGTTCGGATGTGAAAATTAATAATCAAAAACCAAATAGAGTGGTTTTTTAACACTGTACACCTCTGCAATGAAATAAAAAACTTTTACCCCATCCCTCCTTGTTCCGTGCCGGCGCTCATATTGACCAGTGGCACATAGAAGGTTTGTTAGGTTCCTCACAAGATGTAGACACCTCCACAAGGTTGTACTACAAACTATTAATTAGACAAGTCTTACGTGTCCATAATACTAAGTGATAAGCATCAATGCTTCATCCATCAGGATCCACCATCACGTATCTCGACTATACTCTTCAAAATTAAACTTTATGGAATCATATCACACCCATGGATATAGATATGATAGGACACATGATAGGATATTCTATTCGTGTAGCTATGATAGGATATTCCATTCGTGTCAGTTTGACAGTACGTAATTATCTATGTTTCCAATTTGACTGTCTTTAAAAATCACTTAGATACAATAAACTCACCAATTAAGTCACTACAGGTTACAATGGTCTGTATACCTGTTCACTAGCACAGTTACTTTTTCACTCGTTTCCACTCGTCACCTACTGTTAGATTGTTTTCGAAATTCTATTTAATGAATGTCACAAATGCGCACACTGGTCATTGTGTTTGCCCCGTTGTTTCAAATAAAAAAAAAAAATAAATAAATAAATAAAAAAAAATAAAAAAAAAAGATTCAATCTCAGATTATCCGAAGTCACTTTCACACATTCTGCATAACCACATTTGAAGGACATCACCATTCACAAACACTGTAGTCACCAGAACTACGAGATTCCAAGTCACAATTGTATGACACCATGTCACCCAATGGCATGCCTGCGTAGTATCACTAAGGGTTCACCCACCACTTTTAATGCTTCGCTCTTAAAGAACAACCATACAAATGTATTTCTTGTATCTATACCCAGCCCTGAAGATTCGCAGTCTGTTTCCCTGCGATGAAACACGTGTTGGCCACAACAAGAGGAACAATAAAGTGTTTTCATTAAGAAGAATTCTACTCCATTACGAACTTTCTTTCTGGGCACATTGTACTGACTCTGTAACATGGTTAATGTGCTTTAGTCAATATTGACACACCAAACAGAAACCATTGAGTTCTAATTACTTTTATCCTAGAGCAGGGGCTTCTGTTGTTTTTGTACACCTTCCAGGGATACCCGAACAACAGAAGGCCCTTTACACGTGTCACGATCATGTCCTCTCCGGCCATCCTGGTTACCACAAAACGCTCGATCTCGTGCGAAGGCGGTTTTGGTGGACAACGATGGTGACCGATACAAAGAAACACGTGACAAACTGCGCAGTTTGCCTACTCGGCAAGAACAGATCCGAACCATCGGTTGGCCTTTTGCAGTCCATCCCTGTGCCTCCTTTTCCATGGCATACCATCTCCATGGATTTCGTGGTCGTACTCCCGCTAACCAAGACCGGGCACACCACGGTTCTCACTATAGTGGACCATCTCACCAAGATGGCTCATTTCGTTACCTTGACGAAACTGCCCACAGCGGCTGAACTGGCCTTGATCTTTGTACAGGAGGTGGTTCGCCTCCATGGCATCCCATCTGTGGTCATAACGGATCGGGGATCACAATTCGTGTCCCGTTTCTGGAAGGAGGTTTGCGGGATACTCGAGATGGACGTACGCCTCTCCTCAGCGTACCACCCCCAGACCGATGGTCAAGCCGAAAGAACAAACCACACCATGGAGCAGTAACTTCGCTGTTTGCTGCTTACGGTCGAGAAGGAGTGGTCCGATGTGCTATGGATGGCAGAGTATGCGTACAACAACAGCAAGCATTTGGCAATCGGCATGTCCCCCTTCTTTTGCCTCCATGGACGTCATCCTCGCACTTTGGCATGGGAGGGGCCTAGGGATAGCCCCCTGCCCACCGTGCGATCTTATCATGAGACACTACTCGTACTCTGGCAACAGGCACGGTTCGAGCTGGCCAAGGCGAAGGACTCCTACAAGGAGCATGCTGACGCTCATAGACAGAAAGAACCCGCTTATCGCACGGGTGACAGGGTGTGGCTCTCTATTCGGCACCTGAACGTTCATGGGCCCAAGAAGTTGTTGCCTCGTTTTGTGGGTCCCTTTGTTATCGAGAAGGTGGTCAACCCTGTGGCCATGAGGTTGTCGCTTCCTCCGCACATGAAGATCCATCCGGTCTTCCATGTCTCCCTTCTGCGTGCTGTCCAGTCTGGCGGCTCTGTTCCGTCTCCCCCTTCTCCGGTGTTGGTGGAGGGCCATGTTGAGTATGAGGTCAGGGCTATCTTGGGGTCCCATTGTACCAGGGGCAAGCTGTTCTACCTTGTGGACTGGAAGGGGTACGGTCCCGATGAACGATCCTGGGAACCCTTGTCCCATGTGCGCCATGCTCCTGATCTGGTTTGTGCTTTCCATCTGAGTCTCCCCCTGAGCCCTCGCCCTGTCTCTCTTTTCTGATTTTCGGGAGGGGGTTTTGGGAGGGGTACTGTTCTAGGGGGGGTGCTGTCACGGTTTGCGGCATTGCCGCGGCCGGCCATTCTCCCGCATACACACACGGGCGGCCGGAATACTCACTTCCGGCCGGAAGTCGAGTACCCGGTCTAGTCCCGGGCTACAGAGCACAGAAGCACTTCCGGGGGAAAACGCTTAAACATCGCGTTTCCCGCTGGATGGGTGCTTCGGATTCCAGACACTGTCCCTCTGTCTCTGACCTACACGTCTCTACAGGGGACAAACCGCGCTGAAGCGCCATTGTCCGTCTCTACGGGAGACAAGCCGCGCTGGAGCGCAACTCGGCATCAGGAGACAGCGCTAGTTAGGAGCGCTTAGTGAAACTTCACCTGGTTTCTTCCAGGACTGCTCCTGAACAGGCTACAGACTTCATTATCAGTTTCCCACCGCGCAGGAGCGCATAAAAAGGGAAACAGCTCAGCCAGCATTCTTGGGTTGAGTGACTACTTTTGTGTACACTGGGGTGCAACGCGCAGGAGTG
Organism: Lissotriton vulgaris; assembly: GCF_964263255.1. Classification (NCBI taxonomy): domain Eukaryota; kingdom Metazoa; phylum Chordata; class Amphibia; order Caudata; family Salamandridae; genus Lissotriton; species Lissotriton vulgaris. The sequence goes on from NW_028249961.1 coordinate 69,451, forward strand.
CTTTTCGTTTGTGTACACTGGGATGCAACGCGCAGGAGCGCTTTTCATTTGGTTTACACTGGGGTGCAACGCGCAGGAGCGTTTTCTTTTGTTATAGCTTTTGTGGATAAGCGCAGGAGCGCTTTCTTTAGTTTGAACTCGGGGACAAACGCGCAGGAGCGTCTTGCCCTCGCCTTTCATCCTCAGAGCAGAACCCATCTGAGGTCCTGCCTTCCCGGAAGCATTGGTCTGTGTGTGTATGTGGGGGGAGGTTCCTTTTTGGGTCTGTGTATAATTTTGCTCTTTCTTGGTTTCCAGTTGACACCGGAACGCCCGCCAGCTCCACGCTTTCCTTACCCTACACCCTGGCTCCCGTCCCTGCGTCCATCTCATCCCTGCTGGGGTTTTCCTTCCACGAGGGTCAGGTGGGTACAGGGACGGGTGCTCTTGTCGTCTCTGCGGAACTGCACCACAAGCAAAGGTAAGACTTGTGGGGCACCTGACAGCGGACCCCATACGAAATGCTCTTTGGTATCAAGATGTATGTCCCTAACCTCGATGGTCTAGACTGCGTGGCTCAAGCCACGGCCTTTGATGTAGATGAACATTGCAATGTTTTACAGGATCTACAAAAGACCAGAGACAGTCTTGCAAAGGAACATTGGCCCTCCACATCGGATGATGCGTTGCAGATCCCGGTAGTTGGCTGGCTACCCATGGTTGGAGAAATGGTTCAAGAGAAGATCAATAACAAGAAAGAATTTGGTCCTTCCTATCGAGCGCCGGTTCCCATTCTTGGAGTGAAGGGCACAAGAACAGTCATTTTACCACCACTTCCAGGTTGTAAGGAAAACAGGTTTATCTCAATTGACAATGTCAAGATACACAGGGTGGACGATTCTTCATAGTATGACACCGGCGGTCTCCTGTCCTTCGATTGTGAGAAATTCTGTGTTGGCCACAACTTATAATGCTGAACCAAAAGTGGCCCTCGAGATGCCTGCCATTTCCAATCCTTTAATAAATACTTATCACGTTAATAACATTGATGCCATAGATTATGCCTATCCTGCTGACTTGTCAATGCCTGATTTACAGACACGTTTGGCCAACAGAATCCCGATTCTCATTTGACTGTGTTTCAGTGAATTCGAAAAAACCCTCACGTCTAGCAACTTATGCCACATTATTTAAAAAACATTTTTTAGTCCCTCCAATTGGTTTTGTGTTTTATTTTTTCCGTCTGATCGATGGACACTATGTCGAGGAGAGAACATGCATTCAGCATCTTAATGGAACTTTGGCCCCCCTTTCCTTGTCCCATTCTGCACACAGACTGAAGAGAGACTTGAATTTTGTAAACATCACTGCTTGGCCGGTTCTTGATGGGATTGTGTGGGATGCAGTTAAATTTCAAATCCATGGCCCTACTGAAGTGGTTAATGTCCCTAATGTACTCAGAGGGAACATGGGGGATGTGGTGAAACAAACATACGTTCTGATGATTGGGATGTTCAGGCCGTAGAATCGTTGTTTTATGATTTGAAATATTATGCTGCCTTTGATGCTGAAGATTTATATTTAGAATCTGCTAATTATGGTGATTTATTTTGCTTTCAACATTTTGGTAACCATTTCCTGCATAAAACACGTCCCAGAAGGGGTATTGTAAATTACACACAGTGGGAACATTGCCCAGCACCATTACAGGGCAGCTCCAGTAAATTTTTGAAAAAGTACACTTATTTTACCGACTTTAATCAATCAAGTCCTGAGTCCTTTTATTTTAAGATGACACAAAAGTCCATGTCCAAAGTTAGACTTACCGATACTAAATTGTTGTATTCGAAGTCCTTTGTAGACAAATTAGCTGCAGAGGGCTACTAGCTATAGAAGGAAACCATTGACCTTAAATCGGTTTGGGGTTCGAAAAGTCTACCATTTTCCAGACAACATGCTTTGGATTGGCTACATCAAAAAAATTAAATACCCCTTCTATTCCTGATTTAGAGGAATATTCGGGTTGGAAAAAATTCACACAGTTTTCCACTCGAGAATTGCAAACGTTAATGCACAATTCATCCTTCAATATATCCAGTTTAGATCCGAAGGGTTGGCTAATGTGGCATAGAAGCTCTGATTCTTGCCATCGGCGCTTTTTGGGTTTAACTGAAGGTTTTACACAAGTGAGGCCTGATCCACGTTTTGATACTGACCATACTGTCACCACTTACTCAGTTGTCAAATTGTGTCAAAATTGGCTACAACATTCTACATTAGCTGCTGTTAAATTACATCTTTCCAAGCTGACTGATGATATGGATTTATATGATTTCATAAAGGGCCCGGCTAATGGTAGATCTAAAAGATGGATTTATACAATTTACAATGAAATCTGGAAAACTTCACAGGTTGAGGCTGCTAAGCGCCTAAGGGCAATAGAACAAGCTAATTTAGAAAAAGTGCTTGCAGTTGTCGATAACAGTATTAACATGCTTTCTTCCCGCATTTTTACGTTGAATAATATTGTATCTTCTGTTGTTGACATTGTACATGATGAAGTGTCTGTTTTGTACCATGGTCAAAATCATTTGCGTTCTATTATGCAATTTGCATGGACCCTGCAGACGCTAAGGCTGGTCGAGTGCCTTGGAGTTACATGAACATTTCCTTTCTTTTTGCCCCTTGAGAGGTTGGAATCTTTACTGTTCCCTGTAGCTGAAGCGACTGCTGCAGCGTGGCTTATCCACGGATTAATCACATTACCATTTGCCTTGTACAAGTTTACTAATTGTATGCGTTACATTGCTATAGGGAGATATGAACCATTTGGAAACTCATTCCTCCACGAGGCGTGGTCTCTTCCATTCACTTATAGATGCTTCAAAGACAAGAAAGAAGTGTATCTTAATGGAGAAGAATGCACTGAGTCCCCTGACCATTCATTGATATGTAGGCACATCCAGTTACATGGTTCTTGTAATCAGGACCGGCCTAATTTAGCCTGTTTTTTAAAAGGGACTCCAGTTCCTGCAATAGTTCCCACATTCACATTACTGGCGAATGATAGTTATTTGCTGTTGAATAACGAGGAGTGTTGCAGTTTAATTAAAGGTGTTGTTTATGTGGTAACTGTATCAGAACGTGTCGTCTGTTGCAAAAACGTTCTGTATCCCCCTACGCATGGGAATTTAGCTGTATCCATCTGGCCGCGCATCCCAACCTTGAAAGCAGAGTTCAATGGTATGAGTAGAATAAGAGCCCTTTTGTCTCAAAAAGAAGTGGCCCTGAGTTCGGCCCGAGAAATATTCGTCCTTCACATAGCTAACATGCGCACGGAGGTGCAGGCCCTTTTGAATACTGATTTACCGTTACATTTCAGCGAGCTGGTTCATCAAATCTTTAATGCCTCCTCCACTTCTGGCCTGGCTCACTTTTTTAAATTAGTTAGCAGTGGTCTCATGACTTCATTCGAGAAAATATTTGGAGTCATCCCAAGCTTTTTCCATTCTATATTTTCAAGTCTGTTTGGTGGTTTCCCGGTTTTGCTGGCATTAGCTGCAGGCGTTTTGGTGATATTTTGTTTTATTAGACATGGATGCCCGTCCGCGCTGGAAGCCGCAGAGCCCCTCCTACTGCTGTTTCGCAACCGGATGCTTGATTACTATGGCACCCTGCCGCTTGCGACTTTAAGCACGGCGTTTGGATTATCGTTTCGATTTTCCTATTTCACATGTGTCCAGCCTGTGTTTCATTGCCTGAGCTGCAAATTCGAATGGGCCCTTGATTTGTGTCTTTGCTTGACGGTGTCTCCTGACGTCGATTTTAATCATCTGATGAGCCCCGTAGTTGCTCACGAGTTGGTTTGTTCTGGCGAAAGGATTATGGCCTTGGCAGCGATGCATGGACTAATGGGTCATAGGGACATACTCGCAGCGGCGCATGAGTTCTTGGCACAGAGCGTTCTTGAAAACCCACTGAGTTGTCCTCTGATGATGCTAGAGGATCCAGTGCTGGAGGAGCATGTGTGTTCTTTTCCGCTGCTTAATTGGATGGCTGAACTGTTTTCGGATAATGACAGTGATTTCATATTCAATCAATCAATCATAACATTTGTATAGCGCACTACACCCGGCAGGATCTCAAGGCGCTTGGGGGAGGGGTCTGCTATTGCTCAAACAGCCAGGTCTTGAGTTGTCTCCTGAACGCGAGATGGTCCTGGGTCAGCCGAAGATGGATGGGGAGGGAGTTCCATGTCTTGGCCGCCAGGTAGGAGAAGGATCTACCTCCAGCTGTGGCTCTTCGGATGCATGGTACGGCGGCGAGGGCGAGGCTTGTAGAACGTAGCTGGCGGGTCGGCGCGTAGAAGGTCAAGCGGTCGTTGAGGTTCTTGGGGCCCAGGTCATGGAGAGACTTGTGTGCGGGATGATTGGTATTGGAGGCTGTTGCTGCATATTTTGCCTCAGAAACTTTTTATTATTTAGGCATGTACCCGTTTGTATTTTTTTGATGGTGCCTTTTTCTTACGCTCAATTATTTTTATGCGGCCCAGGCCTATTGGCATTATCTTTAGGGGCCTTGTGTTGAAGAGTTTGGACCATTTATTTTTGCCGCTATAGGCCATCATGCATGCCTTTTCAGATTAGCTTAGCTCATTATTATTGAACTTTGCTTTCATGTTATGCCCCTGTTCTGGTTTTACCTTGCCTCGGTTTTGTCCGTGCTCGGATCATTGGGGGGGGTGTCAGATAGCTAATTCTTTTCTATATACTGTGTTAAGTTAGCATGAGCTTATTAAATGTTTAAAACGCCATTTTACCTTTCTGCCTCATTTTGCACACAACACATAATTGTTGTTTTAGCTTTCAACCCAGAAGAGCTTCGTGATTTACTTGAGAAATAATATGTTATTGCTCTGATATCAGTTTTGCTCGGTACACTGTCTGCACAGTGAGTGCTGAAGGCTGCAAGGATAACTCAACACAATGTTTTTGTGAGGTCTGATCTTCGCACTTCCATAGACATAACACACATGCTGCTGCCAAAATAGGGATCTAGGCGGGTTTTATATTGTTGTGCTGAACACACATGTAACACACTTGATGGTGCTTCTCATGCAGAGATCTGGTGGAAGATGATGTGACCCTCTGCCACTGAGATTTTGAGGTATGGGCCCGCCCTGCTAAAACCCAAATGAGACCTTCATAGATATAAAGTACTATGCTTAATAGGGAGGGTGTGAATTAGGTGTTGTTAATTCCTATTCATTTCAGCATCTTAGTATGCTGTCACCATTCACCTTTTATGGACTAATAACTATGCTGATAAGTTTGTTGCTTATAATATGTTTGCTAGTATTGTACAAGATACTGTGTTTGAGAACTATGCATTAGTAAATAAATATTTCAAACATGCACGTGTCCTTATTTACTCCATGTTCTGGTTTGCAATGATTATATAACGAAAGAGTGTTCATGTGTTCCACGGTACCTGAGGTAATCTAAGTTCATGTTCTGGTCTGTCTAAGCATTGGGAGTTTGTTATGACCAATGAGACACTGTAGCTAGCTCGGTAAGGGGATTTTTGGTACTGAGGTGAGTTTTGGGCCATCCTAATTCACCGAGGTTCCAGGTCTCTATGCACAGTTTGTAGGAGAACGGAATTCCCGCTACAGTATTAAGCCTAAACACGATTTGATTTATGCTATTCAAAAGGCTAGAAAAGATTGACAATCAATTTATAATCTTCAAGGACAACACCATCAACTTTAAATCCTCTAAGTTGGAAAAAGAAATCAAAATCTTTAGCTTGGAGACAGTGTATCCTTACTTAAAAGATGATTTCTACATGAAAATAGACTATCGAAGAGTCTAGGCTGAATACCCAGTAAGGTCTAGAAATAAATTCCTTACATTTTCAGAGTCACCATCAAATTCCACAGGAGGCCCCTCTAACAGGAATCAACTAAGAGATAATTATTTTTCAGAGAAAGGCCTACAGAAAATACAAGTCAGGTTCAAACAAAAACTATGGGAAATGCGCAAAAGGTGCCTGGTCTATAAAACATAGACCCAATCGTGAATCAGTAAATTAAACTTTTAACAGAGGACAAAACATTGGTTCTAAAATTAGGCTTGAAGTTTGTTCCTAATCTACGTACAGATTTTGCTAAACTGAAAATAGAAGCCATAGAATTCTTCAAAAAGATTTGACTTAAATCTTTCTTTTCCACCAGAGAGAAGGATATGACAGCAGAACCAACTGGATTGAGGAACAAATCACGATTTATTCCTCTTACACACATGATTCGAAAGGAAATTCCTGCATATAAGCAAGTGGAACTGTCTTCAATTCAACAACTAGAGAAACAGAAACCCTATACAAAAAACGGAGCAGTCATTCTCGGACCTAAAGAAATGTATCTGAAGGAAGGCCATTAACAGGTCCTAAACCAAGTCTGGTACATAAAAATCAACACAGACTCCACACGAGAATTGCAGAGATGGATCAATGCAGCCACAAAAGAGGGCTTCTAACAAGGAATCCTAGGGAAGAAAGAACTTTGAATATCTACCCAAAAAAAATCCCAGAATCCCGGTAATCTTTTTTTTTTTTAAAATCCAAAAAGATCTTAAAGAGCCAACGGAGAGACCATTTTTTCTGGTTGCAACTCTTTCATGGGACCAATATCCAAATACGAGGATACTTTCCTGAAACCTTTCTCACAAGAAGTACCCTCGTACCTAAGAGACACCATGGATTTTATTAATAAAACAAAAGGCATACACTTCGATTCTTCCAAGCAGTAGCTAGTATCCCTAGATGTAGTCTCTTTATATACACAAATTCCATAAGATGAGGCCCTAGAGGCTCTGGAATATTATCTAGAATCCAGAAATCACCCACATCAAGTACCAACTGAGTTTATTCTGAAATTGGCCTCAAAAGCCCTTAATAAAAACTACTTCAAATTCGAAGATTCATTCTACAACCAAACAAAGGGCACCACAATGGGTTGTCCCTTTGCTCCAGATATGGCCATACTGTACAAGGCCTGTTTAGAAGACAAATATATTTTTAACAACAATCCCCATCAGGAACATTTGAAACAGTGGTATCATTAAATAGGCAATATATGGTGACTTTGGGATGGTACAGAACAAGAATTGGACAGCTTATTTCAATGGCTTAACTTTAGACATCCGGACATCAAATTCACACTCACTAAGAATAAAAACAGCTTAACATTCCTTGATGTGGAAGTCAAAAATATCCAAAATGTCCTCATTCCAAGAAAACAGCAGATCGGCATACCTTTTTCTATTATAAAAGCTTTCACCCATGAAGCCTGAAGGACAATTTACCATATGGACAACTGTTAAGGATCAGAAGAAACTGCACACGCCAAGAAGATTACACAATATATGCAAAAGCTTTCCTAGAACAACTGAGAGACCGCGGTTACCCCAAAAAGTTGCTAAAACAAGCTATGAAAAGAGTCCACTATACACCTCGAGAATATCTATTATCTAAGAAGGAAAACAACAGGACGATAAGTTGGTCTGCTTCTCCACATTTGCACCCCACACAAATTAAGTTTGTATTATTGCACTCTAAAACTGGCACGTACTTCAAAACATGGAACAACCATTACAACCCAGCATAGGCCAACGAATAGTAAGGGCAGAGATCCCCTCAACAATCAAGAAAAAAGACCTACTAGCCCAGTAGAATCTCAAACCCATTGTTGGACACCACAAGTGTGGCAACTGCTCAGTTTGTGACACGACTATTGAAGGAATTTTCTAACTGCAAAATGAAGAACGTAATATATGCAGTGAAATGTCCCTATCAAAAATTATACATTGAAAAAACAATCAGGAGATAAGACAAAGACTGGTACAATATCGGTCCAGAATCAAAACAAACTACCTGGCCCCATGGTCAGCCACTTTGTTGAAATGTACCACACCGAACAGGATTTGAAAAGGACAGTACTTTGTGTTATAAAAACCTAACCTTAGGGGTGGCGAAACTGAAACAGCACTCTTGAGGAAAGAGGTATACTTCATTCTTAAATTCAACAGCACATTACAAGGTTTTAATGAGATATCCGAAATAGGGAATGTATAACCCATTCAAGCCTTGACACAAGAGTTCATTCCCATAACTTGATCAATAAAGTTTGTTCAATACAGCTTTTATAGCCCGAGTGAGTAGTCGTCAATAGGGAGAACTGGACCTCTTAATCCTGTGAATATGAGTTTAACATCACATTGAGAACATCAAAGTTAGTGCCACGTTTGTCAATTGCCAAAATGGATTATCTTAAATATTGTGCATTGAAACTCATCATCAAAGGCTGACTACAATGCCCACATTGCAATGCAGCGCCACAACACAAAGAGACTCAGGCACCAGAAGCCTAGTTTTCGATCGCGCGGAAGAAACGCAACTACTAGCAGAGAGAGAAGTCTACCAAAACCAGTGAGTACACTGCTGCAGTGAATGCGATTGAAAAACCTCCCAAAAAATGGGGTTACAATGTTTCAGTTACAGCACATCTGCTTCTGTTGCAGAGAATCCAAACAGTGCAGGAACTAATCTCGTGCACACAACGCTTACCGCTCGTATAGGAACTATTCAAAGACATTTTCAAAGTAAGTCGTGATATTGTATTCTGTTTCCATGAGCCTAACCCCCAGATGCATTAAGCACCCAATCTGTGAATTCCAATTTGCGAAAAATACCGAATCGCAAATTGGAATTCACAGAATGGGATGCATCAAAAAATGCGATCAAAAAATGTAATTCGCAATCGTCCGCAATCGCCGAATGCACATTTTCAAAAATCGCAGAAAATTCACAGAATCTCCTGTTTTCCCAACCCGAAATTGCGATTTTGCAATTACCGAAATTGCAAATTGCAATCTCGCAAATTGCGAGATTGCAAAAACGGGAAGTCGCATTTTGAGCACAATGATGACATCACAACCAGGAAGTAGGCAGTTCCCTTACTCATTCTGAACACAGAGCTGGAGAGAGGAGGAAGCACAGCCCTGAGCTCTACAAGACACACCCTAGAGCCCCACAACAGAACAGACATCCATTACCAGAATGTCCCAGGATGCAGCAGGAGCCAATGAAACTGGCAGGAAAAGAAAAATAAAGCTTTTGGAACAGGAGCTGGAGTTCCTGATTGAGGAGTCAGCAGGGACCATGATACGCTTTTTGGGAAGCTGTCCAGAAAGGTGCCTGAGGCCGACAAAAGGCGCATTTGGCTGCGCATCAGGGCAGAGGTAAACCCCATAGGAGTGACCCAGCGGTCAATTGATGACCTAAAGAAGAGGTGGTATGACCTCAGAGGGCGTGCCAAGGAGTGCATAGCAGAGAGGCTGGTGGAGCAACATGCCACAGCAGGAGGAGACCCCACAGTTGCCGACAACACACCACTTGAAGACCTGGTTGAGGACACCATCAACCCTGCAGCCTGTATGGGGGTCACTCAGTTGGACACCTCCTGACCCACAGAGCAAACAACTGCACTCTGCCCATGCCTTTTTGGCCATAGTCCCTAAAATCAGGAGATCAAGATCAGGAGGCCGGTCATTTTCCTATAATGGGGCCAAGATGTGGAAGTCACTCCCTCTTTACCTGAGATCCAACCTCAATTTGTCCTCATTTCGTAAACAGTTAAAAACTTTCCTTTTCAATAAACACGATTAACTTTCTTTCTGCCAACTGGTCTCATCAGGTAGCACCACTTTCTTTAGCGCTTGGACGCCTCAGGGCATCTATCGTGCTCTATAAAACCCCTTTTTATTTCATTTCATTCACATTCAGGTAAGAGCCATGCAACTGTGACCCAGTCCCCTAAGAATGCCCATGCCCCCCGAGCTAGCCATTTGATAACCCCAGTAATGCAGTCCCTGCACATCAGAAATTCACTATTGCATTGTGGGACCTGTAGTGTGACAATAGTTCCCTGATAGCCACACACAGCCCGAACTGTCAAGCGAAACATATCCCTAAAGCCAGTCAGGGAATGCAAGCCTGCATGCATGTTGCAACATCCCATGTGCAAGATTCATATCAATACTCATGCACCCATTTACATCACAGGTGCTGCAGAAGCAGAGACCACAGACAGCGAGGCACTCCATATCGAGAAGACGCCAGAGGAGAGAGAGGGAGAGAGCCATCCTGCCCCACAACCTGGACCGTCACACACCTGCACCAGTACCACCACCTCCAAATGCGGAGAGGGCCACTCCTGCAGCCACAGGAGGAGTGCAACCACCCCATGCTTCACGCATGGCAATGAAACTGCCCTACCACCACCCAGGAGGCAGACACGTCGCACAGCCACTGTGCGGTCGCAGGCAAGCGGCCGGTTGAGGCAGCAGCGCAACGGGGGCACACGAGCGGAGAGGGAGCAACAGGCCCAATATCCAGGGCTAGGGATGGAACGCCGGATGCTAGCTGTGCACCGCAAGCAGGCACTGCACATGGCAGCCATGCAGCTGCAGCTGTACAAGACTGCATGCAATGTGAATCAGCTCACCGAAAGTGTGCAGAAGTTTACTGCTGCAGTGAAGGAGAACAGCCAACTGATGGTGTCGCAGCAGGACATCACCCGCTGCCGCCACCGCCAGCTGCTGACCCGGCTATCAGCATATACCAGGTCAAACCACCTGATCGGGAATGCAACATCCCAACTGTCACGCCGGTCCCTGGCAATGCATATTCAAATAGTAAAATGCAGCCAGAATGTTGCAAGGGCCCAGGAGGAGGTCACCACCGCCATCAAAAACCAACAGGTGTCTGGCCATGCCCATGCAAGGGGGGGTGATGATGTCAGTTAGGGCACATCCAGCCTGAGCACCCTGTCTGTGCCGGTGGCACCAGAACTGCGCCGTAGTGCAAGGCCCAGTGCAGCATCACGGCGGGACACTGCCGACGTGGAATTGGAGAGGCAACAGGGTGCGTCCGGCAGGAGGCGCCAGTGAATGGTTGAACATTAGCAGCAGTGTCATGCTGATGTAACAAGCACTCCTGCTCTGCGTTGAAGAGGCTGTATGAAGCAATACAGCAGTTATGTTGTTTCTAAAATACAAAAAAGTTCTAGATCTTGTTCAAAAAATAGAATGAGAATTTATTTTGAACTCAAAAATTACTCATGTCATTATTTCATGTGAATTGCATGAGTGCAGTGTTGTGTGAGGGGTATGGGTGCACTAAAAATAGTTCAGTGTAATGTTGTTGCGGCGCCTGTGTCCTTCTGCAGGATTCTCCCCGCGTGCATGATGCAAATGTGCAGGTGGCCGGTTGTGCCCCTATGACTCACTACCAGAGATCTCCACAGGTATCCTCCGCTTGGTAGCATATTGTGGAGTATGGCACACACGGCCACAATGCGGCAGCAGACCTCAGGCTGTTAATTGAGGGCCTCACCAGTCTTGTGTAGGATGCAGAATCAGCTCTTTAACATCCCAAATGTCCGCTCAATTACATTTCTTGTGTGAATGTGCGCAGCATTGTAACGCCGTTCCTGTGGTGTAGCAGGGTTGAGGTATGGGGTGAGGAGGTACTCACCGAGGCCGTAGGCGCTGTCACCTGAAGGATGGGAGCAGAGGGTCAGTGCCTGTTATGCATAGCTACATGGTCTTGACATACTGTATGTGGGCATGTGTACTTAGCTAGGAGATGTCCTTCGCCAAAGTCACCCCTGGCCTAGCGGGTGTGTATGCCGCTGTGCCTGAAGATGAACGAATCGTGCATGCTCCCCGGGTAATGAGCCACTATGTCGGTGATGAATGTCTTTGCATTGCAGACCATCTGGATGTTTAGTGAGTGGTAGGACTTGCGGTTCCGGTACATGTATTCTGTCTCAGCGGGTGGGCAGATGTGGTTGTGGGTACAGTCAATGCAGCCAATTACATGGGGGAATTGTGCAGGGTTATAGAAGTCAAGCTTTGTTTGGTTTAAGTCCTGTTGGGTGGTTGGGAAGGTTATGTTGTGGTGTATCTGGCCCAGCATGGCTTCCAGGAAACTCCATAGGCAGCGTGACAGTGTGCTATGCGAGATCCCCCCTGGATATGCAACTATCCCCTGGAAGCTTCCAGAGGCTAGGAGGTGCAGGCAGCACAGGACCTGGACATGGGTGGGCACGGCATTGGTCCTCCTTGTTGGGTGCTGCATCAGGGGGTCAAGGTCTCGGATGAGCTTCGTTATCATTGCCCCATTCAGCCTGTATTTGGAGTAGATATCCTCTTCAGTCTGGCCCAGGCGTGTTATCCGCAGCCGGAAGATGCGCTCCTGGATCCTGCGTTGGTTCCGGGCTGCAGCCTGGAGCCTCAGCCGCCTTGCCACGATGTATAGACCTGGCATTGTGAATGTCCTCATGCTCCTACTGTGTCTCCTTAAGTGTGTTTGTTTTACCCCGCACCTGTTTCTTGTTAGAATTTTTATTTTTTTTACCAATTGTACTACATGTTTACCACCTGGTTTGACTTCTCCTTAAATTGCGACTCGCATTTAGCGATTTTGTTTTTTTTCGCAATTTGCGATGTTTGATTAATTGAATTTGTGATTTATTTGCCAATTCTCAAAATAATTCGCAGAATAAGAGGAAAATCGCTGTTACAGATTCGCTTAGGGGGTTCCACATTGATTCTGCAAATTTATGTTTGCGAATTCGCAATTTGGTGGTTTTTTGCTTAATGAATTACAGGAGCGGAAATTGCGATCGCAATAGCTATTTCGCAGCAATTGCGATTGCAATTTCGGTTGATGAACCTATATGTCCAACTATAGAGATTTTGCCTTTGTCTCAGCTTTTTAGGATAATGAATTAACACATTAGAGTCTGTAACAACAGACAATCTAAGGATGACCAAGAACGATTGAACCGAAAACAGCTAAGGCGCACTACACACTAATATGGTTTTAATGATATTAACAGAACTCTGCCCAAGGTAAGTCGTGCTACACTTTTTCCCTCATATTTTTTGCTTCATTACAAATAATTCAGGATTTTAAAGTCTGTATTTCACTTGTTCTTGCAGATTAATCATCCAGAATTTTTAATACTGCTTAAACCGTACACTAAACATGATTTGGTATCATTAACACCTTAGCTGCGTGTAAACATTTCTCCCCAGTGCTGCGCTGTCCATTAGAACTAGTGCTGAATGGACGTTCAATGGTCGTGCGCAGCACTGGGGAGGTAGCGCTGCTGACGACCATTGGCCGTCAGCAGCACTTAAGGGGTTAAGAATCCAAACAGGTACAACCTTTTCCTTTTTTTCTCATGGGGACTAAATTGTAGTATCTAATACATAACTGATAGAGAGCACTAAATTACATTAAAATGTTTCTGGACTTTTTTCCAGATCTCATCCAGTCACAAGCCCGAAGAGAACCCAGAGAGTTATTGAGGGGTTCGAAACAAGTTGACGTTATCTTCTCCTGGGATAACATCCTAATGATTGATACTTGTGTAGCTGAAGCATGTGGGTAAATTTTGTTTGCCTTGTTAGACCTTCAAAAATGTGTACCCATGTGGACAACAGCCTCCACAGGTTTCATTAACGAATGGTGTGAAATAACCCTCTATATGGCTGTTGTTGTTCATTTGTGACTGGTTGTAATGAGAATTCAAATTGTGTTATGTAGCATTTTGTATTTAATGTATGTTTTGTAATATATGTTCGGTGTAATTCATTGAGTAACTCAGTGTACACATGATAAATGTTGCAGGTAGACTGTCTTTTTAAAGGTCATGTTCCAATAATGTTTGAATATGACAAAAAAGATGAAAGCAGAAGTAAATAAATTACATAAGACCAAATGAATTCACAAAATGGTCTAAGCCTGTTTAATCAATATTCAGCCTTATCAGGTTAGCGGTCAGGGATTTCTTTGTATAAAAAATTCAAAGGGCACCAGCACCGACTGATAAGGACTCACTGAAATCCTTTTTAGGTCTGAGTGAGTGTTCAAGGGTATTCACATCTTGTGGTACTTCTAAGATGTGCCTTAAGAAAGAATGAGACATTCTTGCGGACAGATCTACCGAATAAAGCTTTTTTGGAAATCAAGAATATGATTGTAAATTGCTCCCTGTTTGCATCCTTTCAAGAGGGCTGATAAGTGTGCAGTCATCATTGATGCCAACTCAGTTTGTCCAGGAGCTTTACTCACACAAACACCTCATGGCAAAGAACGTACCATAGCATTTGGGTCCAGAACTTTGAGTAAGTCAGAGTAACATTACAGCACAATAAAGAGGGAGGCTTTGGTGTATGCCTGTACCGTGGGGCAATTCAAAGCTTATCTTTGGGGGACGTTTTTGATCTGTAAAGAGATCATAAGCCACTTTTATCTCTAATGTCTGGTAATGGCACTGTTACTGCTTCTTCTAGATTGAGACGCTTGTTATCTAAATTGCAAGAGTGCACAATTTAAGTGAATTACAGGTGGTAAGAATTATAGAGCACATTGCTTATCACATAGTAAATGGGATGGAGAGAAGGATGTGATTCGCGATCAGGAGTGTATTGTTTCTGTCGTTGATGCTGTAACTCATTCGTCTGGTACTATACTGAGGGTGGGTGGCTGCAGCATTCTAATAATGATGTGGTGTTAGCTTAAGTTAAGAAATACATTTTAAGTAAATGGCCACATGTAAGACATTTGAACACTACACTTGTGCCATTTCAGCAGGTTTCTGCTGAGGTTTCAGTGGGGAATGGTTTGGTAACCAGACAATGTTTATTCATACCACCTGAAACCTTAAGACTTAGATCATTGTCTAATGAGCATTGTGGACATCCTGGCATGACAGCCACCATAAAGTTGCTCTGCAAGTATTACTGGTGGCCAGGTATGGACACATCCATGTAGCAGTACGTAATCAAGTGTCCAGAATGCTTAACTTCTGATAAACACTGGTAAGTAAACAAGTGTGAAACAGGAATGAATCCTCTTCCAGAAAAGCCATGGAGTAAATTGGCTATTGATTTTTAAGGTCCACATCACAAGTTACCGAGAGATATGTAATTTTGCATTGTCCTTATAGATTATTATTCTAAGTGGCTAGTTTATGATTTTGTGTCCATGCGAACAACAGGTGTTGCTATTCAATTTCTGGAGAAAAAGTGTTTTTCTATGGAGGGAAGTCCAAATATTTTGGTCTTTGATAAAGTCACTAATTTTGTTTCAGAGAAAATGAGGGAATTATTGCGTAGGCATAGTATCAAGCATGAAAAAATTTCCACCTGCCAATGGTTTGGTCGAAAGATGTAACATACTTTTCAAAGAAGGGATTCATACCGCTTTGGCTGCAAACTTAAATAAACCCAAGTGTTTAAGGGAGAAAATGTGGAGTTATTTAAACACCGCTCATTCAGTTACTGGGTTTTCTCTTTTTGTTTTGTTAAAAGGTAGGAAAGTTAAAACTGTACTTACTCCTACTTGGAGCAGTAATGTATCTTTTCAAAGGAACATACAGGAACATGATAGTATTGATGATTGTGTCAGGAAACTTTTTACACACAAGTATATGATTAAGGATCCTCTATGTATAGAAATGATTTTTCAGTGGGTGAGTGGATGTCCGTTAAAAAACAAGGAAGGTAAGCAAAGGAGAATCAACGTTTTCTATTCCAGTACAGTTTATCAGGGTAAATCGCTCTGCAGTATTACTCAAGGATCGTGGATGTTGGAATAACGATTCATAAGTCAAAATCAAACCCCTTCATAAAGAAATTATCAAGAACGCTAAACAATGTACCGGTGAATAAGATAGTAGTTGTGTGACTTGCAATTTTGGGGATGTGGTCATTGTGAGTGTGATACTAGTGAGGTTATTGGTGGAAATGAAGGTGATCACAAGAGTGGGCAAAATTCCAGGATTTTTGACAATTTTGTTTATGGATCTTTAGTTTGTCCTAAACAAGAAATGTGTCACGCAGTTTGCTTCAAGGTGCTTCTGAAGCAAATGTGGGTGGTTCAGTGGAGTAACCAGAAGCTGTGTTATCTCACGAAGAAACTAATGCATGTACGGGAATGACCACATTGGCTGTTTACAGTTCTGCAAGAAACAAACTTAAGAGAAAATAGTTTTTGAGAGTTTAAGTTGAACTAAGTTTATTTTGTATCATAATCTTATTTGTTTTTTATGGTTTCATTGAAAGGAGATGTTGCATTGCCATATATTTAAACTCTGCAGCTTTAAAAGCTTGTGCTGTTTTTTACGATAGTGTTTATGTTTTAATAGAGGCAATGTTGCCATGGTGGAGGCTGTCACTTTGGCTGCTTGTCGTTCCTGGCACTTAGAGGGCTCTTTACTCTGCACTGCAAGAAATAAAAAACTTACCTCGAAGCAGCTGAGTTCAGTGAAATTCTTCCTTCTACATCAACACTTCACTACTCCAGGATGCCTCCAAGACAACAAAAGACTTAGAGCAGCTCACACCAGGATGACTGCATGACAACAAAGGAATAAATGCAGATTACTCCAGAATGACTCCATGACAACAACGGTATGAAAGCAGATTACTCCAGGATGATTCTGTGAAAACTAGTGGATGGGGGCCAATTACTTCACAATGATTCAATAACAGCTAGGAGTTGGGAGCAGACTGCTTCACAATGAGTTCATGACTACTTCAGTATGCATTCACATTACTATACAGTGGCTTCATGAGTATTTCAGGGTGTGGTGTTATTACTTCAGTATTACTCTGTGAGGCAATCTGAATAGTTTTTACCTACTTCAAAAGGATTTCACAATAATTACTTTGATCTACCTTCCTGTAATTGACAGGTATTTCTCCCAAGGTCATTCATCTCAACTTTTACAGCACTAGAGTGAGGCCCTCAATTACTAAATGTCTGGTACTTGTCTGAAATGCAAATGTGGTAATACTGCAATTCCACCTCTTTTCTCAGGAACCATTAATTGCAAATACTGCAAATTTAGATTTTAATGTTGATTAACATGAGTTGAGGGTATTTTCCTTTGTCAAATCCATTTCAAGCTGTATTGAAAGCACTAGGTTTCAGCGAATGTGTTAGACCCGGCCTCGTGGCGTGGTCCTCCCTGACCCGTAGCAACACCCTTCCGAGCTTTTCACCACAACAGACCCCTGAGTCCCCCAGCCTAGCCAGCCCTTCCCTCCATGTTACCCATGACCGTCCCCGGACTTTCCCATCCGTGCCTCCCTCTTCCCGGCCCGTAGGCCCTGAGAGACCAATTTCTGGCACCTAAGATGGCCGCCCGGACCAGCGCGGCCTAGGCCGAGAGGCGCCACCCTGGCTGGAGGACAGAGCGCTCCCCTTGAGTGAGAGAAGGAGGAGCAGTACCTTTCACACCTCCGACCTCTCCTCGAGAAGTGGGTTTCGATCGCGCCTCCGGCCACCCGGAGGGCTGGCTCCACTCCTGCTGTGTGTCTGGGTCTCCTCCCGATTCTGACATGAATGGATCAAAGGGCCGCGTGGCAGGAAACCCCAACAAGCGACCCCCAGGTGCTAAGACCCCTTCAGACCAGAACTCCGGAGATCAAAGAGGAGCAGTCCTATATCTGGGGATGCTCCGGGAGTTTCGGCAGATTCGATTCTGTAACAACGAGAGCCCTGCTGACGTGGTCGCGGCTCGCTTGGCTGAGAAGGACTTCTGTTGGAACCACCTGAGCCCTGCTGAGTGACTCGCGGCTCCCTTGCAACCTTGAAACACCTGAGCCCTGCTGAGTGACTCGCGGCTCCCCTGAAGATCGTAGACCTCCAACCCCGTGCTCGAGCCCTGCTGAGTGACTCGCGGCTCCCTTGCAACTTTGGAACTCCTGAGCCCTGCTGAGTGACTCGCGGCTCCCCTGAAATTCGTAAGACCTCCGACATCTTGCTTGAGCCCTGCTGAGTGACTCGCGGCTCCCTTGCAACTTTGGAACTCCTGACCCCTGCTGAGTGACTCGTGGCTCCCCTGAAATTTGTAAGACCTCCGACATCTTGCATGAGCCTTGCTGAGTGACTCGCGTCTCCCTGACTCTCCTGGTCCGGCTGGACCCCAAAGATCGTATCGTATCCCCCGGCTCGAGGATTGAGAGCTGTGTGACGGATACGCACCGATATTGACACTGATCTCGAAAGACTGTCCCGCTACCCCTACCCTAACCAAGACTCTTTGAACCTTACTCTATTTTGTAACCACTTGCCGGGGCCGATCATAAAGATCCCTTGAATCCTGATATAAAGAAACATTCTTAAGAAACTACGGTGTAGTGTGGAATTTGTGGAATTTGTGGGGGTATTTATAAAGCGCAGCGTTTGCTCCGGAAGGAGCATCTTGGCGCTGGAATTCCTGGTGGAGGGTCGAAGGCCAGTGGTAGTAGCAGTAGGAGATTAGATGGCTGCCTTGGTGTAGTCATCCGGAAGGTTAAAAATCCAAGTTTTTAACAGTTTTCTGAAAGGCTTTTCTTGAGTTTGCCGTCTCAGATTTTTGGGCATGAGGTTCCAGGCTTTAGTGGCCAGGAAGCTTAAGGATTTTCCACCTTTAGTCTTCAAATTGAACCTGACGGGGAGGATGAGGTTGTCATGGGAGGAGCGGAGGGATCTACTCGGGTTGTAGTGGGGGAAGCGTCTGGTAAGGTATTTAGGGCCGGATTTGTTAAAAGCCCGAAAGGCGACGATCAGCATTTTAAAAAATATTCTTTTGTGGAGTGGGAGCCAATGCAGGGATCTTAGAGCTGCAGATATTGATGACTTTCTGGGCAGCTTTAGGACCAGTCGGGCAGCGGTGTGGAGTACACTTTGGAGCTTGGTCAGTGTAGCCTTTTTAGCTCCGGCAAGGAGACCGTTACAGTAGTCCAGCCGTGGGATTATTAGGGCCACTGTTACTGTTTTCCTGGAATCAAGCGGTAGAAAGTCGAAGAACTTTTTTAGAGATTTTATAATTCCGAAGCATCGGCCCACTACAGTCCTGACCTACTGGTCGAATTATAAATCTGAGTCGAATATGACGCCAAGATTCCTTGCCGTTATTACGGTCTGGGGGGGGCAACTGAGTTTTCCGGCCATCAGAGGGCTGGGCAGAAGATGGTATTTCTTCCAATGAGGAGGATCTCCGTTTTGCTGGAGTTGCATTTGAGGTGATTAGTATTGGAAGACGGCCGTCAAACAGTTTTTGAGGTTAAGCTCTGCCTTGGTCGAGTTTTCCTCTAGGGGTACAATGAGTTGTGTGTCATCGGCGTACGATGTTACAGGTATGCCGAATGACTCAATAAGGGATAAGAGAGGGATGAGGTAAATATTAAAAAGGAGGGGGCTCAAGATGGAGCCCTGGGGTACGCCGGAGGAAACCCTCTTCTCTTTGGAGTGGAAAGGGCCGAGAGCGACAGTTTGGGACCTGTCGGTTAAAAATGATTTTATCCAAGATAGAGCGGTTTCTGAAATCCCTATGTCCGTCAGCCTGCTGATCAGGATGGAGTGGGAGATAGTATCGAACGCCGCGGTGAGGTCGAGAAGAATGAGGATGGCATTCTTCTTCTGGTCTTGCAGCATCTTTATAGAGTCTGACAGTTCTATCAGTGCTGTTTCGGTCGAATGATTGGGGCAAAAACCAGATTGTTGCGGATGGAGTATATTGTGAGCTTCCAGATATCGTTTGAGTTCTCTGTAAACCATTTGTTCGGTGATTTTCCCCAAAGCTGGGAGGAGTGAGATCGGGCGAAGATTGGTTAGGTCAGACGGGGATTTGTTGGCTTTTTTCATGAGAGGTTTAACTATTCCCTGTTTCCACAGGCGGGGGACAGATCCAGTGCGAAGTGATGAGTTAACAATATCGTTAATGATTGGGTTCACCACGTCGATGGTTGGTGGAGGATTTTGGGAGGACAGGGGTCAGATGGAGAACCAGATTTGCACGCCAGGATGACTTCTCTGGTTTGATCTAAGGTGACAGGAGAGAAATTCTTAAGGCTGCCGGCTGGAGATTCTATCTGGGGAGGGTTGCATGCACTTTGAGATGTTTGTGCAGGGGGGAAGTTTTTTTGAATGGCGTCGATTTTTTCCTCAAAGTAGTCCGCTATTTTATTGCAAAGATCTTGGGAAGGGGGGATTTCTGGTTGAAGCGCTTTGGGCTGGGTGAACGATTTCACTATTGAGAACAGAGTTTTTTGTTTCTGATTAGACTCCCGAATAGCGTTGACATAGAAGGTTTTTTTGGTGGACTTCATGTTGGAGAGGTAATTTTTCCTTAGTAGGATGTATGAGAGACAATCGTCCATGTCATATGCTCTGCGCCATTTACGTTCGGCTTTTCTGCACAATAGGTGAGAATTAGCTAGGTCGGAGGTGAACCAAGGGGCGTTGGTTTTGGGTTTATTATGAGTTTTACGGGGGCGGTTGGTGGGGTTCTGAGTTCTGATTTCTTGGAAGATCCAGTTATGGAAAAGATTTGCGTCGTGTTCGACGTTACCGGAAAAAGTGGGGGCCTGAGATTGAAGGATAGGGTTAAGTGTAAGAATTTCTTGGACCTTTTTCCAATTGACGGGGTAGTCACAGTGTGGGTTGGGTTTGCTGGAGGATTGTGGGCGTACGATTTTGATGTGGAATAGGATCAAGCTGTGATCTGTCCAAATTTGAGGGACAGGGGGTAGGGTAGTTAGAAGAGGAAAGTTGGCGCAAACACCTTCGAGGGTATGTCCTAGTGAGTGAGCGGGCAATGTGACCCTTTGCTGAAGGTTGAATATTTCTAGGGTCTGTAGAAAGTTGTTGGTTTGTGGGTCGGATTTGGACTCCAGATGTAAGTTGAAATCCCCGAGAAGGGTGAAATGTGGGTATCTGAGTAGAAAGTGTCCCAGAGAGTCACTCAGTGTGTCTAGGAATTTGGAGGCATTACCGGGTGGGCGATAGATCAGGCCACCTGAGAAGGATAAAGATTCATTGAGTTTGATTGAGAAACCCAGGCCATCAGTATCTTTTAAGGGGTCTAAGTTAAACGTGTGACAGGTGAAGGTATTTTTCAGTATAATAGCAACTCTTCTGCCTCTCCCTTTCAGTCTGTCTAGTCTGAAAATGGAAAAGCCCTGGGGGAGGGCAATGGATAAATCCGGATTGCTGTCTTCCGTTAGCCATGTTTCTGTTATCAGGAGACAATCGAGCTCTGAATCGAGGATGAGGTCTTGTATGTCTTGGCTATGCTTACACATAGAGCGGGCATTAATCAGCCCTCCTTTAAAGGGTGGCTGTGTATCCTTGGGGAGGGATAAGGGGGTGAGCGAGTGTGCTGGGTTTTTGATGGCGGACCAACGGCAAAGTTTGCAGCTGAAAGAGCCGGTGAGGTTCGACATGTCAAGTTTGCAGAAGCAATTGTTAATACCATGTAGAAGGTGAAGGTCGGTAGGAAGATACCTGATGTGCGAGGTGGTTTGTGCAGAGTTTCCTGCGCCTGTCGCGGTCTTGGCGCGGACGGGCACCGACGGGCTTGCCTTCGGCGCGCAAACGGCGCTCCCACTGCGCTCGTCGGCTGCGCTTCCTGTGCATGCACATTTCTAGCTGAGGGGGCGTGGCCTAAAGTGGGCGTGGTCAGCGCACACGCCTGGGCTGATGGCGGCCGCTAAAGAGGGAGGAAGGCGCAACAGTGTTTAGATCGGCTGTGCGCTGCAAGCGATTTTGACTGTTAAAACAGAACAGTTTAAGAAGCACAAAGTAAGTGACACCACACAAGTAATTTTTTAAATCAAAGCAAATGCAAATTTAACTCGTATCACCAGCTCCCGGCTTCCGCCTCAGGACTGGGTCAGGAAATTGAGTGAGATGCTAGTTATAAGCGTAGATATATTGGCGGAATGGGGGGCGTGGCCTAAAGTGGGCGTGGTCAGCGCGCACGCCTGCGCTGATGGCGGCCGCTAAGGAGGGAGGAAGGCGCGACAGCGTTTAGATCGGCTGTGCGCTGCAAGCGATTTTGACTGTTAAAACAGAACAGTTTAAGAAGCACAAAGTAAGTGACACCACACAAGTAATTTTTAAAATCAAAGCAGAATGCAAATTTAACTCGTACCACCAGCTCCCGGCTTCGGCCTCAGGACTGGGTCAGGAAATTGAGTGAGATGCTAGTTATCAGCATAGATATAGGCGGAATGGGGGGCATGGCCTAAAGTGGGCGTGGTCAGCGCGCACGCCTGGGCTGATGGCGGCCGCTAAAGCGGGAGGAAGGCGCGACAGCGTTTAGATCGGCTGTGCGCTGCAAGCGATTTTGACTGTTAAAACAGAACAGTTTAAGAAGCACAAAGTAAGTGACACCACACAAGTAATTTTTAAAATCAAAGCAGAATGCAAATTTAACTCGTACAACCAGCTCCCGGCTTCCGCCTCAGGACTGTCTCCTTGTCGTGTGGTGCTTATGCAGTGTGTACGATCCTAGGGTCGAGACTCTCCCCCTGAGAAGTCTCCTGCCAGCGCTCGTCTTGGTGACTAGGGAGGTGGCTCACAGGGTGGTCAGGTACACCTCCTGCCCTCCCCTGAGGTCGCCATATAACATTGGTGGCAAGTGACGGGATACGAGCCGCAATCTAGAGATCGTACAGTACACGACTAACGCACTACCGAGCAAAGACGACAGAAGAAACCACCATGAGTATCGTTGAAGTTGACGCAAGTACGGCATTCCGGGTAGAAAAACTGGAGGAGTACACGCACAAAGAACTAAAGGAATTCTGCTAAGAACTGGGAATCGCTACCACTGGTCTCAACACAAAGGAAGACATGCAGAAAGCATTGAAAGCTTGGGTGGAGTCCGGACCCCCCGCACAGAAGGAGCGGCGGCACAGCCAGACCGACCGGGACTCCCCCAGACAAAAAGCAGCAGCAGCCCAGTACGAACATCGTACCAGACGGGGGTCTATCCCCGGAAGCGCTCGCAGATCAAGAAAGAAGTCGCCACCATGGCCTCGAGATGGCAAAACTAAATAAAATTGGCAGAAAAGAAACTTGCGGTCGAGCAAATGAAAGTGCAAGGGTAATTAGAAGAGAAGAAACTCCAGCGAGACAATGAAGGGAGGAGACTTCAGCTGGAGAACGAGCGAAGCTTGAAGGAGCTTGACCTCAAGGCGAGGAATGAAGAGAACTGGCCCTCGGGGAAGAGAGAGACAACCCCCACGGCAGAGCCGAAGGTCCACATCCCCAAGGATGTGGTCAAAGAGTATTACAAAAATGACGACATCCAGCAATGGTTCAAGGCCTACGAAGTTGCCATGACCTCTCACCGAGTCCCACAGAAGGATTGGGGGGCCGGATTGTGAGGTCAATTCCTGAGCGAGGGGAGAGACACCCTGCTCGATCTACCGTCCTCCGTGCAGACTTCCTACAGCCACATGAAGGAGGCCCTCCTGACGAGATATGGCCTCACCCCAGAAATGTACCGCCAGCGGTTCCTGGACTGCAAAAAGATTCCTGGCACCACCTGGGTAGAGTATGTAAACCTTTTTAGCAGAGCATTCGAAGGATGGGTCAAGGGCAGCAAAGTGACCACCAAGGAAGAACTAACTAACCGCATGCTGTGGGAACACTTGTCCACAAACTGTTTTGTGGAACTACGCCAGCATCTGCTCTACAGCAAGCTCGCAGATCCGAGGAAGCTGGCCGTCGAGGCGGATCGCTGGGTGAACACCCGGGTCTCCCGAGGCCCCGTAGGGGACTACCCCCGCACCAGTCAAGGACCACCCTGCCAGAGGGGAGGGGGAAACCAAGGAGGACCCAGGGACGCCCAGTCTGGTCCCCACTGTAGGCCCCCAAGAAACACACAGCCAAATCTCCCAGCACCTCCGCCCGCTACTACCGGTCCCCCGGGTAGACAGCACCAAGTGACCATCACATGTTATAGATTTCAGAAGCCCGGTCACTACGCCGGTGATCCCCAGTGTCCCATGGTCCCACGTATCCCTACCACCCCTCCCCCGGCTAGGCAGTTAGCGAATGTAGCTCTAGGGGAAGAGTTTGAGGACACCGAGGAGTGAGAACCTGCTGCCATGGCCCTAGTATTCCTGGGAGATAGAGAGATGGTCCCCGGGAACGCCCTGCCTCCCAACACCAAGAAGTACCGCCAGTCAGTAATAGTGAATGGCCACCGAGTGGAGGCCCTCCGTGACACCGGAGCCAGCATCACAGGTGTCCTTAGCCATTTAGTGCGAGAAGACCAGATCCTCCCCAATGTCCTGTGCCCTGTGATTTCAGGAGATAACTCTGAGAGCTTGTGTAAGGTAGCCCTGATACCATTTGAATGGGAAGGAGTAGCAGGAAAACTAAAAGTAGCAGTACGGACCTCCCAACCTGTGGACTGCCTCCTGGGGAACAACCTGGAGAGTTCTCCATGGAAGCAGGTCGAGTTCCGAACCCACCTCGGGATGATGGGTCTTCCCGAGTGGGTGTGCGCCACCACCCGATCTATGGCCGCCCGACTGCCCCCGACAGGGAAGTCGAGGATGAAACCGCCAGCCAACCCCTTGGGGATGGCGACAGGGCCGATCCAGCCGAAAACTCCGACCTCTCCCCACGAGGAGAGAAAGTCGCGAACGACGAATGCATACACCCCGACCCCGCACAGATCACCGAGCTGGGTGATCTGCCCGTTTTGGCACAGTGGCGCCACGAGGGGGGCCCCTCCCGAGAGGAGTTCTGCCGGGAACAAGCTACCTGTTCTTCCCTGGCCGGACCCCGGCAACAGGCCGAAGCCCAGGCGGCGGGCAACCAATCTGGAACCCACTGGCTGCACTGGGAGAATGACCTCCCTTACAGCGAGCAGAAGTCAGCGGAGCTAGGGTCAGCCCGAGTGCTGGTGGTATCCCTACGCTTCCGCAACTTCTTCCTGGGCTTGGCCCACGATGTACCCCTAGCAGGCCACTTGGGCCAAGACAAGACGTATAGCCGCCTGGTCACGCACTTCTATTGGCCCAAAATGAAAGCGAACGTAGAGCCCCACTGCAAGTCCTGTCCAACGTGCCAGGCTAGTGGAAAGAGCAGAGGAAAGGGCAAGGCTCCCCTCCAACCATTCCCCGTCGTCAGTACCCCCTTTGAGCGGGTCGGAATTGACATAGTGGGGCCGCTGGACCCCAAGACCTCTCAAGGTCACCGCTTCATCCTCGTCCTAGTGGACCATGCCACTCGATCACCAGAAGCCATCCCTCTACGCACCATCACGGCCCCCGTAGTGGGCCGGGCGCTGATGGGAATCTTTTCCTGTGTAGGATTTACCCGAGAAGTCGTGAGCGACCGCTGGACAAATTTCATCTCCCGATACATGACATCCCTTTGGCAGCAATGTGGAGTGTCTTATCAGTTCACCACTCCATACCACCCCCAAGGAAATGGCCTAGTAGAGCGGTTCAACCGGACTCTAAAGGTATGATCATGGGCCTAGAGGAGCCTCTCTGGCGTAAGTGGGATGTCCTGCTCCCCTGCCTCTTGTTCGCCTACCGGGAAGTCCCCCAGAAATCCTTGGGGTTCAGCCTGTTTGAATTACTGTACGGACACCCTGTCCGGAGGCCCCTATGCCTGGTCCGAGAAGGTTGGGAGACGGCACCCCGAGTCCCTCCTCAGGAGGTGTTCCGGTACATCCTGACACTCCGAAACCAGACTAGGAAGTTCCGAGAACTGGCCGAGGCCAACCTGGAGGCGAGCCAGGAAGAAATGAAGCGCTGATACGACCAGAATGCCACTCTGGTCGAGTTCCAGCCGGGCCAGCAGGTATGGGTCATGGCCCCAGTAAAACCTTGCCCCCTTCAGGATAAGTGGACGGGGCCCTTCAAGGTGATCGAGCGGAAAAGCCAAGTCACATACTTGGTGGACGTCCAGTCCCCCCGGAACCCCCTGCGGGTCCTGCACGTGAACCGCCTCAAGCCTCACTCCGTGCGGACGGAGTTGAGCCTGCTACTGGCCACAGATGACGGGGCGGAAGAGGAAACGGAGCCTCTCCCTGACCTCCTGTGCACCAAAGAGAAAGATGGCTCCGTGGAAGGAGTGAACCTCTCTTCCTCCCTCAATCCCCAACGCGAAGACTACCGCCAGCTCTTGGGGCAGTTCTCCGACCTGTTCTCTCTCGTCCCCAAGGTCACCGACTGGTGTGTCCACGACGTGGACACCGGAGACAGCCCGCCGGTGTGACACAGAGCCTACCGAGTCCCCGATCGGGTCCAGTCCTGCATCCAGGCCGAGGTCTCAAAGATGTTGTCCTTGGGGGTGGTCGAACCCTCAGACAGCCCCTGGGCCAGCCCAGTGGTGCTGGTCCCGAAAGCTGCTGCCCCTGGGGTCGCCCCCGAACTGAGGTTCTGCGTGGACTACCGGGGGCTCAATGCAGTCACCCGAGTCGACGTTCACCCATTTCCCCGCGCAGATGAGCTCATTGACCGTCTCTGGTCGGCTCATTTCCTCAGCACCTTTGACTTAACCTGCGGATACTGGCAAATTGCGCTCACAGAGGGAGCCAAGGAGCGGTCTGCCTTCTCCACCCCGGACGGGCACTATCGCTTTCGCGTGATGCCCTTCGGGATGAAAAATGCCCCGGCCACCTTTCAGAGACTGGTGAATAGAGTCCTGGACGGCCTGGAAGAGTTCAGTGCCGGGTATTTGGACAATATGGCGGTTTTTAGTTCAGAATGGAGCGAGCACCTCCGGCACCTCCGGAGAGTGTTGATGGCCCTGCGCCAGGCAGGCCTCACAGTGAATGCCAGCAAATGCCAAATCGGGCAAGGATCGGTGGTCTACCTGGGGCACCAGGTCGGAAGTGGGCATGTCGCCCCTCAGTAGCCTAAGATTGACGCCATCCAAGCATGGGAACCACCCACCACCCAAACAGAGGTCCGAGCCTTTCTGGGCCTCACCGGTTACTACCGGAGGTTCATCCGAGGGTACGGCAGCCTCGTAGGTCCCCTCACAGAGCTAACGTCCAAAAAGCAACCCCAGAAGGTGCAGTGGACCCCTGCCTGCCAAGAGGTGTTCGACGCCCTGAAGAGAGCCATGTGTACTGTGGTATTGGGTTCTTTCAAGTCTACATACTGAGCAAAAACTCCATAACACTGTAATACAGAAGTTGGCACGGAAACTGGAAATGCAAAAGACAAGTTTATTAGGACCCCATGGGGTGGTGATACAGTTCTACAGCACCCTGCGGTAATGCAAGAAGTATCACACCGAACATCGGTGCGCGACCTCTTTTATACATTTTTACAGTAATAAAAAGAGTAGGCCTGATACATTTGTTCAGTTTAGGTACATATAAGGACATTTCTGGAACACGGCCAACTTGTGGGAGGAGTTTTAGTGCGAATGGTCAGTTTGGGGAACATTCCTAAGTGATGACCGTCCACTAATACAAAGGGTTTGACTACGCATGTGCAAGCTTGACCAGTGCTAAAAATAGCCTGTTGCTGGGCAAGTTAGATGGTCATTGGTACAGAGGAAGGACAAAAGGGGCATGCTGACCACGAGGCAGCATGTTCATGAAAATGGACGCCAGTAATACAAAATGGCCTCCGCAAACGTGGTCAAGATAAGAAGGAAATCGTGTAGCAGACCAGTGGTGCTGGTCCCGAAAGCTGTTGCCCCTGGGGTCGCCCCCGAACTGAGGTTCTGCGTGGACTACCGGGGGCTCAATGCAGTCACCCGAGTCGACGCTCACCCCATTCCCCGCGCAGATGAGCTCATTGACTGTCTCGGGTCGGCTCATTTCCTCAGCACCATTGACTTGACCTGCGGACACTGGCAGATTGCGCTCACAGAGGGAGCCAAGGAGCGGTCCGCCTTCTCCACCCCGGATGGGCACTATCGCGTTCGCGTGACGCCCTTCGGGATTAAAAATGCCCCGGCCACCTTTCAGAGACTGGTGAATAGAGTCCTGGCTGGGCTGGAAGAGTTCAGTGCCGCGTATCTGGACAATATCGCGGTTTTTAGTTCAGAATGGAGCGAGCACCTCCGGCACCTCCGGAGAGTGTTGATGGCCCTGCGCCAGGCAGGCCTCACAGTAAAAGCCATCAAATGCCAAATCGGGCAAGGATCGGTGGTCTACCTGGGGCACTAGGTCGGAAGTTGGCATGTCGCCCCTCAGTAGCATAAGATTGACGCCATCCAAGCCTTTGAACCACCCACCACCCAAACAGAGGTCCGAGCCTTTCTGGGCCTCACCGGTTACTACCGGAGGTTCATCCGAGGGTACGGCAGCCTCGTAGGTCCCCTCACAGAGCTAACGTCCAAAAAGCAACCCCAGAAGGTGCAGTGGACCCCTGCCTGCCAAGAGGTGTTCGACGCCCTGAAGAGAGCCATGTGTACTGCCCCTGTGTTACGAGCCCCTGACTACTCAAAAGAGGTTGTGGTACAGACTGATGCTTTGGAACACGGCATCAGGGCTGAACTATCCCAACTGAATGAGGAAGGTCTAGACCAGCCTGTAGCCTTCATTAGCCGGAGGTTACTCCCCAGAGAGCAGAGGTGGAGCACCATCGAACGAGAAGCGTTCGCCGTAGTCTGGGCCCTCAAGAAGTTACGGCCCTACTTGTTCGGAACCCATTTCCGCATCCAGACGGATCATCGAACATTGCGGAGGTTGATGCAGATGTGGGGCGAGAACCCTAAACTGCTGCGATGGTCGATATCCCTCCAGGGGATGGATTTCGCTGTAGAACATCGCCCTGGTACCAACCACGCCAACGCTGATGGCCTCTCCAGGTTCTTCCGCCTCAGCAAAGTAGAACCCCAAGAGGATGGGTAGTTCTCCCCGACTTTCAGCTGGGGGGGACGCATGTTAGACCCGGCCTCGTGGCGTGGTTTTCCCTGACCCGTAGCAACATCCTTCTGAGCTTTTCACCACAACAGACCCCTGAGTCCCCCAGCCTAGCCAGCCCTTCCCTCCATGTTACCCTTGACCGTCCCCGGACTTTCCGTCCGTGCCTCCCTCTTCCCGGCCCGTTGGCCCTGTGTGCCCACTTTCCAGCACCTAGAAATGGCCGCCCAAACCAGCGCATCCTAGGCCAAGAGGCGCCACCCTGGCTGGAGGACAGAGCGCTCCCCTTGAGCGAGAGAAGGAGGAGCAGTACCTTTCACACCTCCGACCTCTCCTCGAGAAGTGGGTTTAGATCACCCCTCCGACCACTCGGAGGGCTGGCTCCACGCCTGCTGTGTGTCTGGGTCTCCTCCTGATTGTGACCTGAATGGATCAAAGGGCCGCATGGCAGGAATGCCCAACAAGCGACCCCCAGGTGCCAATACCCCTGCAGACCAGAACTCCGGAGATCAAAGAGGAGCAGTCCTATAACTGGGGATGCTCCGGGACTATCGTCAGATTTGATTCTGGAACAACGAGAGCCCTGCTGACGTGGT
Organism: Lissotriton vulgaris; assembly: GCF_964263255.1. NCBI lineage: Eukaryota > Metazoa > Chordata > Amphibia > Caudata > Salamandridae > Lissotriton > Lissotriton vulgaris. The sequence continues at coordinate 98,794 of NW_028249961.1, forward strand.
CGCGGCTCGCTTGGCAGAGAAGGACTTCTGCTGAAACCACCTGAGCCCTGCTGAGTGAACCGCGGCTCCCTTGCAACCTTGAAACACCTGAGCCCTGCTGAGTGACTTGCGGCTCCCTTGCAACCTTGAAACACCTGAGCCCTGCTGAGTGACTCGGGGCTCCCCTGACGACCGTAGACCTCCGACCCCGTGCTTGAGCCCTGCTGAGTGACTCGCGGCTCCCTTGCAACTTTGGACCTCCTGAGCCCTGCTGAGTGACTCGCGGCTCCCCTGAAATTCGTAAGACCTCCGACATCTTGCTTGAGCCTTGCTGAGTGACTCGCGGCTCCCTTCCAACTTTGGAACTCCTGAGCCCTGCTGAGTGACTCGTGGCTCCCCTGAAATTTGTAAGACCTCTGACATCCTGCATGAGCCCTGCTGAGTGACTCGCAGCTCCCTGACTCTCCTGGTCCGGCTGGACCCCAAAGATCGTATCGTACCCCCGGCTCAAGGATTGAGAGCTGTGTGACGGATACGCACCGATATTGACACTGATCCTGAAAGACTGTCCCGCTACGCCTACCCTAACCAAGACTCTTTGAACCTTACTCTATTTTGTAATCACTTGCCGTGGCCGATCATAAAGATCCCTTGAATCCTGATATAAAAAAACGTTCTTAAGAAACTACGGTGTAGTGTCTCCTTGTCGTGTGGTGCTTATGCAGTGTGTACGATCCTAGGGTCGAGACTCTCCCCCTGAGAAGTCTCTCGCCAGCGCTCCTCTTGGTGACTAGGGAGGTGGCTCACAGGGTGGTCAGGTACACCTCCTGCCCTCCCCTGAGGTCGCCTTCTAACAGAATGGAAATGGTATTGCCACATTCCATACTGAAGTACTACCACTTTAATCTGAATCGCAGCAATCATGCTAAATGCACAGAAATTAAATTACTGGATACTGAATATTTTTTGCACTTCCAGCAGTCTGAAATTGAGAGAATGCCAGAGAAACCTACCACCATGAATGTAGCCTACTTATGTCCATCGTATTTAACATCTCTTCTTTTGGTTCTTGCTGGCTGTCTAAGCAGTGATAGGTAACTGGCTGGTAAAGGGGTAGACGATTTATGTGTGTTGGTAAGTGTTCTTAGTGGACATCATGATTTAGGAGTTGTGCAAGTGGGCAATGTTCTCAGTGGGAGAGAGTAACAGAAATGAGTTTTATTGCGAATGGCTTTGGGTAAAGGGGTGGTGAATTGCGAGTGGGTGGATTTGCAAATTACTGATTTCATGCGGGAAAGTGGGAGTAGGTTAAAAAGAATGATAGTGAGTGACTTGTCAGTGACTGCTGGAGACTGGTCTGCATGAGCCATATTCAGTGATTATAAGTGATGTCCAAATTTACTTTGCGTTGAATGATTGGTGATGCATGGTTAAGGGTACAAAGTGTGAACAGCTGATGTAATCGAGGTATTGTGAGTGGCTTTGGGTGTTAGGTGTGTTGTGTGGTTGTAATGAATAAAAGGCTGAGAATAAGTAGTGCTAGTAGCTGTCTCTGAATAGAGAGTGTTATCAAAAAGTATTTAAAGTACCTCTCGTTAAGTGGTGGTAAGAGTCAAGAATGGATTTGAGTAGATGTTCTTAGAGGATGATGATGATCAAGATAGCCTACAAGGTGAAAAGATATGCTCACAGATATTTAGCGAGGATAACAGCCATGAGATGGGGATGTGTAGTGCGGAACAACAGAACAGAGAGCAGCAGACTAAGGCCATATGTAGGTGGGATAATACCGGTCGGTAACAGTGAAATTCGGTAAATTTCACCGTTACCGACCGGTATTTATGGATTTGAGATGTAGGAGGCTGCAAATAAGGAATCGGTAATTTACCAATTTGTTATTTTAAGGAATCGGTAAAATACTGATTCCTTATTTTAAGTAATCAGTAAATTACCAATTCCTTAAAGCCTATGTAGGTAGCACTCAAGTGAGTGCATTTTAGCCTTAAGGATTCCTTATTTACCACCAACTATAAGTTGGTGGTAAATATCAAATACCTTTGAAAAAGCAATTTTTTTCTTTTTTCTCAGTGCCATGTGGCAGGGATACATGCCCTTAGGGCATGTATGTGTGCCACATGTGCACACATGCACAATTCAGGGGTGCAACAGGGTGTCAATGTGACACCCTGCCACCCTTGAATATGTTCCCCCTATTACCGATTCGGTATTTACTGAATCGGTAATAATGAATTGCTTCCCATTCATTCCAATGGGCCTTCAGGCCCATAGCAATGAATGGGAATTACCGAATCTGTAAATACCGTCCAGTAATACCGAATATTACAGAATCGGTCAAATTTACCAAATTTTTTCCTACATACTATTTACCGATTCTTAAATACCGAATTGGTAAAATTCGGTATTTAAGAATCAGTAAACAGAGATTACCTACATATGGCCCTTAGTGGCGTATTAAGATTGAATATGCAGAGCAGTTACGAGCAGCGGTTGTAGACTGTGGAACAGTAGAATCTTGGATAGACATGTATGCATATGGCAAGTCAGTGTTGTGTGCAAACAGATTTGGCCAGCATTTCAACAGACAGCAGTTTCAAGAAAAATTAAGTGTTTGTGGAGGCTGGAGGTGGAGAGTTTGTGGATGTTCAGCAGTTATAAAGGGCTCATATCAAGGTGTACAGTAGACGTAGAAGCTTGGTTAGATGGTGGAGACTATGTACATATATGGGACGTAGCTAGAGAGGGTTATCAGCAGATGGCATGAACAGTCGTATACCGGCTGTAGACAAGATGTAGAGCATGGTGGAAGAATGGAAGTAGTGTGTAGTGAATGCAAGTGGTAGGTGTAGAATGGATAAAGCAAACACAAAAAGCAAATGTAAAGGGCAAGATGAGTATATGGACATTGCAGAGTTAATGGAAAGTACTCACATAAGATGTGTAATAGGAAGAACAGATTTAGAGGGAGAACAATAGATGTAGAGTGGAGTGTGCAAGTGAAGGGAGGAAAGTGCCTGTAGATATTAGAGTTTCCTCATTGAAAATGAAGAGCGTGCATGGCGGTTGACAGTGGAGGGGAGATATGTAGAGGTACCTGGCGGAAAGCGGATGGTCGGGGCAGAGCAAATAGACAGTATGGTGAAGGAGTTTTGAAAGGAAATATGAAGATTTGTAGTGTAACATAGCGAGAGGATGGGGTTGTGCAGTTTGGACACATGGTGGAAATAACATGTAGAGCTTGCTTAAAAGATATAGTTAAGGTGTGTAGAGTAAAGATACTGAGGGAAGGGTTTGGACCATGGACAGTGAATGAATGGAAGTGCATTTTGAAGTGAATGTGAAGTATGGAGAGAGCACATGGAGGGGGAAGAGGGAAGCACTGAGTGCATAGAATATTGATTGCGGAGAGGGCATGTGAAGGCTGGTGAGAGGCACTCACCAAGAGACCCATATCTCAACTGTCTCTTTGGGGATTCCCTCCAGTGACAGGTCACTATCCCTGTGGCTCTTGCAGTTTATGCCCACTGACACCACCCTCTAAAGAAATTTGACTTGATCCTACTGACTTCTGAGCCTAAAAATATCACACAAATTGCAATACCAAAAACTGTATTTATAAGATCATGTGCAATAAACTGCACATAGTAATGACAACGAGGGCTGTAAAAACAAGGATCATAGTACTCCGTAGCAACATGAGGTGTAGCAAAGCTACAACAAAGTTGAATACTCACTACACAGAATCTGGACACACCCCGGATGACCTACACTGGACAATCCTAGAAGCCCTTACAAACATATATAAGGACAACCTTTTCTATAAAGAACAACAATCGATTTACCACCTCTCCACACACCGCACAAGAGTAAATGACGATATACCATGGGGTGAGGTGTTAATATGACCTACCTGATATGAGGATATCCCTTAAATCTACATTATGTAAAAACAATGCACGTTTCACGGAAAAGTGGTTTGCCATTCTAAACAAATATTCTCTGGACTTAATATTATTGATCATCGAAGAATTAGCAAAATTTATAGAGGAGCTGAACAAAGAGGCAAACCAATTAAAACAAGAATTAAGTACCACAATGAACAAAGATCAATGGGATGAAGTGCTAAGAGACATAAATCAACAATTAGAGAGTTACAGCAAAGAAAGAAATGATCGTAAAATAAGAAAATTCAAACAGGACACCACAGACTATAGGCTTAGTGAAGTCTATAACTGGGCTGACATATATGCACGCCGTCGACAGCAGAGACTAACTACTGGGAGATCTTCTGATGACACTTCATCATAGGATGATTTCCAATATAGAAAACGAATACCGACTGACACAACAAGTTCTAGAACAGAAAGTTCTGATCCTTTGACATCCAGCAACCCAAGACCACATTAATTGACTACCACTTCTTTTTTGGAGAGAGGTACAGGACAACAAGAGGGGCAGGACAAAGAATAAAGTCCATACAAGACATAGTAGCCAAGAACACGAGAATTGAGAAATCTTAGTGATGAATATATCTGAGCAAAAATTATGGAGTTTCAAATACAGACTCTACAGAAAGGCACTTCATATGTTCCGACATACCATTCCAATATCTTAGAAACACAAATATGTGTGTGCAAATTTTTACAATCTTTACGATTGAGACACTATTTCACGAACATGGTAGAAAAACCGGATGAACCTAAACAGGATACCTTACTGGGACTGAGAAACAAAAGCTAATTATTAACACCTGTTAGTCATAATGTGCTGGATGCTTTTGAAAAAGTCCTCCTGAAAGAAGTAGATCAAATATTCAAACAACCCAGACCTAAAGCTACAAACACAACGCAAAACCAAAGATAAGCCTTACAACAACTGGATACAAATAAAGAAATAAGTATTCATCAAGCAGACAAGGGCGGCTCCTCATATTTATGGATACTGATTTCTATCTGAAAAATGTTAATGAACATGTTAATGATGCTGACAACTACATGAGATTAGACATGGATCCCACCAATGAATTTTTAAAGATTTTGACCCAAATAATAGACACAGCCATTGACCATGGCACAATTGGCAGAAAAGAGAAAAATTACCTCATCAAGACCAATCCTGCTGTTCCGTACATTTATATAATCCCCAAGGTTCATAAGCACGCCACTTCACCGCCATTTCGACCAATTGTCTCTACAATCAATTCAATGCATGAACTTATAGGAAAATTCATTGACAAACACTTACAATCAATAGTCTAGAACATGTATACGTATATCAAAGACACAACTCACTTCCTAAACATCTTGGAAAATCATAAAACACTTTTCACCAAAGAGATGATTTGTATATGATTGATGTCAAGTCACTCTATACCCCTATTCCACACGACATGGGTTTAACAGCGGTGAAATCTTTCTTAGTACAAAGTGACTAAGATGAAAACCTGAAACTTTTTTTGATGGAGTTATTACATTTCACACTTTTCCACAGCTACTTCAAATGGGATGAACATATTTTTATCCAATCATCCGGAACATCCATGAGAAATGATGCCGTGCCATCATATGCTAACATCTTTGTGCACCTTTTTGGGCAAGATCACATACTACAACACACAGATTGAAATCACAATCTTATCATGTACAAAATGTACAATGATGATATTTTCATCCTTTGCAAAGGGACGGAAACTACACTTACCACCGCAATCAATTCAAAATCCAAACAAAGTAAATGATAGAATCATTTTTACATCTACCATCAGCAAACATGAAATATCTTTTTTAGACATTTTGATTATAAATGATGACTGAATTCTAAAAACCAAAGTATTGACTAAATCGACGGATAGAAATAATGTTCTACATTACACCAGTTTCCACCAACCCTCTTAAAAAAAAATTGCCTTTTTCTCAATTACTCTGCATCAAAAGAATTGCTTCAACAGAAGAATTTTATAATGAACATAGGGTCACCACCATTGAAAAATTGAAACAAAGAGGATATCCAGAAACCATACTAAATGTAGCAACTGAAAGGGGTCAAAAGTTGGGAAGCAACCAAAAAGTGATGAACAAAGACCAGTTTTTATTTCCAATTTTTCTACCAGGAGCTACAGAATAAAAAAATCTATACTAAGTCATTGAACACAAAAGCAATATAAAATAAAAAATACCAAATCTACTGTGGCTGCGCATTTCAATCAGCAAAACCATAATCCAAGTCAACTTAATTTTTGCATATTAGAAAATGTGCCAATTCTTCCTGGAGGAGGCAATTCGTAACACCTACTGAGAAGAGAAATATTTTGGATAAATTATTTAAATACATTACACCCTAAAGGACTCAATGAACGTTTAGAATTTAGTTGTTTTCTGTAATGATGAGATATATTTGATCACACGATGACATTAGTTGTTGTTTTTTCAGATAATAATTGGGACAGATGTTTGTAACATATAATAATATACTAAAATTATTTTGTTACCTTTTCCAATCTCATTGTCACTCATCTATTTTCGTATCAATACACGCGGATTTTATATTCCATTACAGACAAGCTCTAGGTTAAGAGATGTTTTTTACATTTCAGTTTAGTCTTTCTTTACAACCCTCTGCATGGTAACGCAGCTACACTCTGTAGTCTGTCTTTCATTGTCATGATCATGTGATCAGAACTCTTTTGAAAACACAACACCGCCCGACACTCGTGTAGACACACGAACTCGGACGCCACTGTTCACATTCAATCATTAGAACTTGGTGAGTGATTGCATGGTTTCTACCTTTTCATTTTGTCGCACCATACGCTATCGTAGAGTAGCAACTTTTTGCCCCATTCACAGGTAATACACCGTCGGTAATAATTTTTTACAACTTCCTACTAGACGTTCAAGTGTATTATTTCTGTGAAGCATTCTACCTACGACTGTGTAAATTACAAAGGTCTGAATTCAGCATTTTCATACCACGCTGCATGAGTTCATTGCTCACGTATTTAGGAAATGCGTAAATCGCGCAATATCGATTGAATAACATCACGGGATTACCTAGGCATTTAACACTCACTGTTTTAAACAACTGTTACATAATCACCAGCATAATTACTTGTCAGTACTATCACGTGTACCAGTATTTTTAACGTTCCAACTGACACGCTTTGAATACCAAGCCACACGCGCATTTTCTGGAGGTCACCACAAATAACATCTTTCAGTTTATGCTCCTCTCTAAACTCTACACTTTTTTAATTAATTCACTTATCATAACTTGAAGATTAGCTGACAACATGCTTATTGGTTTGTCTTTTCTTTTTACACCAAATTGAAAATGACATAAACATCAGTTCTTCCTGTACCAATAATGTACATGTTTTATTTTTAATACTTTCAAAATCCAACCCCCCTGATGAAGGGCATGGCTCAAAATGCATTGGGCAGAAATATGTGAACAATAATAAGTTTTCAAGATTTATTTACTATGAATTCAATAGTATGAAACTGAAATCAAAATAGAAACAAGCAAATGAAACAACTAACAACAGTGTTTTCATAAAATGTATTGAGATTTTGACAAAAGGAGTGCCGATTGGGGATGTTACTCCCACGGGAGACAACGCTTGTTCTGCCTTTTCCTCACCCTAATGCCCAGGAGGGTTCACCAATAAGGCACCCAGAAACAGGTGTCACCTTTGATTACTTGATCACACTAGGTGTGCGACCGTCCACATTCCAATTGGACTTCACACTACCTGATATGACCCCACCACATAAGCGCAAGTGCCCAACCCCACCAAGTGCATGCCTCCCTATTATTGGGCTTAGTGTTAGACAGCTCAACCAGGAGTCTTACCCTAAGAAGACCCAGTATGATCCATGATATCCCTCGTGAGTGACCTGAGACCCCCCTTAGCCTGAGAGGGGTTTTACTCAGATAAACTCATTCTGTGTCTTACACATTCTCAGGCATGCTGCCCTCACCATTCAAAGAGGGCGCCCATTCCCGAGTCCAAGACAGCCTACCCTATCCCAAAGAAGGTCCTGACTCATTCACCTAGGCTGATGCTTTTCAAGCCAGGGAAACCCTACCTACATGTTATTAGCCCGCATAACTGATTGCGATCTGCTCTGTCAATGACTTGAGCTCGGTACTGTGCTGCATACAACATGATGCCTATACTTTGGCCCCACACAGCATCTCTGATCCAGCCTCTGCCCATGCACGCCATCCAGCCTGACTTACACTCCCTTTCGGCTCGGGACTCTGCATTTCACGTTACAGCAGGATGAGGGGTAGGTCAGCAGGAATAAGAAGCTCAGCCTGCTGTAAGTACTGTCTTCTTTGTTTTTTAACTCCAAGGACGGACCATACTTCGCTGGCACCCCAACTTGTGATTAAGTCACTTGCTTGTTTGCCAGACATGCAACAGAAACACTTGTTTTGTTGCCAATTTTTGCCCAGCCTTGCCAAGCCACACAGCCGGAAATTAGGTCTCCAGTGACCCTGAACACAACGTTCTGCATCCCTCGAGGCATATCCGACAATCTCAAGGGCTATGCATTTCCTCCTACGAGGTGCCTGCTCCCGATACTTATAGTTTACTCCAGCAATCCTTCATGCAGGTGGAGATTGGACTGTCCTTGGACCTTCGATGTCACCATAGGAACTCTTCTTAACTATCACAAATCTAAGAACTCTGCCCACAACCATTAGTTTTGGGCCCCACAGACCGGCAACTAATGGCCTTTTTACCTTTTCCCTTCACCAATCATCACCCCTTGCCGACTCATAGCCAGATGATCTTGAGTCCATATTCAGGTTAATGATTTATCTTCTCCCACAGGTTCTCCAGTATGCCATTGTGCAACTGCCCTGACCCAAACTATTGAGGCCATTAGCCCCCATGATTAGTTAAGTTCCTGCCACCAGGCTGGTTCCTCAGCCACCATATCAGTGTTTTATCACGCAGGCAAGGATTCAGAAAAGGGGGTGGTGATGAACAGTGTCTGAATTAAGCAGACCACTCTTACCCAGTCCAAAGATCAGGGCTTGATCCATCACCGTTATTTAGCTCACTGCACCATCCCAGCTCAGAACCTGGCTACATGCAAATTAGTCTGTCCCTGGCCCAGTGCATCATGGGAACAGGGCAGACCAGATTACCAAGCCAATTCTTCACTGGAAAGGAGACAAGCTACCGGGGACCGGTTTCTGGCATTTCAGCCGTCATCGGCCTGGCTTGCTTGAATCCTGATGGTGCAGTGAGCAAGGGACTCATGTCTGAGTATACCCTGCCACACCTATAGTGGCCACAAACGATTCAGAAAAGGGGGTGGTGATGAACAGAGTGTCTGAATTAAGCAGACCACTCTTACCCAGTCCAAAGATCAGGGCTTGATCGATCACCGTTATTTAGCTCACTGCACCATCCCAGCTCAGAACCTGGCTACATGCAAATTAGTCTGTCCCTGGCCAAGTGCATCATGGGAACAGGGCAGACCAGACTACCAAGCCAATTCTTCACTGGAAAGGAGACAAGCTACCGGGGACCGGTTTCTGGCATTTCAGCCGTCGTCGGCCCGGCTTGCTTGAATCCTGATGGTGCATTGAGCAAGGGACTCATGTCTGAGTATACCCTGCCACACCTATAGTGGCCAAAAACGATTCAGAAAAGGGGTGGTGATGAACAGAGTGTCTGAATTAAGCAGACCACTCTTACCCAGTCCAAAGATCAGGGCTTGATCCATCACCGTTATTTAGCTCACTGCACCATCCCAGCTCAGAACCTTGCTACATGCAAATTAGTCTGTCCCTGGCCCAGTGCATCATGGGAACAGGGCAGACCAGACTACCAAGCCAATTCTTCACTGGAAAGGAGACAAGCTACCGGGGACCGGTTTCTGGCATTTCAGCCGTCGTCGGCCCGGCTTGCTTGAATCCTGATGGTGCAGTGAGCAAGGGACTCATGTCTGAGTATACCCTGCCACACCAATAGTGGCCAAAAACTATTCAGAAAGGGGGTGGTGATGAACAGAGTGTCTGAATTAAGCAGACCACTCTTACCCAGTCCAAAGATCAGGGCTTGATCCATCACCGTTATTTAGCTCGCTGCACCATCCCAGCTCAGAACCTGGCTACATGCAAATTAGTCTGTCCCTGGCCCAGAGCATCATGGGAACAGGGCAGACCAGACTACCAAGCCAATTCTTCACTGGAAAGTGTTTTATCATGCAGGCATGCACAAGGTTACTCCACCAACTTTTGTTCAATACTTTTGTATTTTTCTTTATTGTATCCATGCCCACAAACCAGCTGCATGAGTTTACTACTAGCTTGTATCTGTGGTTTTTAAGCTTTTAAATTGAAATCGGCAAGTGCGGTGCCCGCAGGTTTTTATACACACTGAATTACAGCTTATTGTATCAGCCAGTTGCTGTATATCTTGGCTGACCCCCACTTGCGCTAGCATTTTTTATCTTATTGTCATTTGTCTCCCTCTCTAGGTCTACACAGAAGGTACATTGTATTACAGTATAAGGCATACTATGTTATAAACTACAATTTTCTAGGGTATAATACTACACATATGCAAACACCCTCCATCTCTACATGGGTAGATACGAATCCCTTGGTCCTGATGCAGTGATCCTTTGGACTGTGTGAAAAATTGGCCTGGGACATGCTGTCCACTAATTAAAGTGGGCACCCTGTACCAGTCCAAACAACTGTTACAGTGATTTTGTTGCGTGTTAATCTAGGTTCCTGATCAATACTGTGACCTTATGCCCCTATTCGGCTATAAAGCCATTTATTCCCTATATTGGCATAACCGTTCAAGTGCGATTTTCTGAAAAGTCATCTCTGGCCTCACACGAACAGAGCCACATTCCAGCATAGTTCCCTCTGCCACTTCCTTTGCGACCAATTAGTGCAATGACAGAGCAGTAGTCACTATCTGATATTCCTAGATAACACTCCGAGTTCTTCAACATGATATAAACTCCGCAAACCTGGAAATCCCCGCTTGCTATGTTTTGATTAGTAATAGAACTCTAATGAGCAACTGATAACTATCACTTCCTAGTGACATCTTTAATTGACGTCTTATGTCCAGCAAACTTGCGTCAAACCCGGCACCTGTCAGGTATAAATATTACCAACGTTGCCTTAAGCAATGCCTGTTGTACGAGAGCTGTAAGCTGTGAGCAGTGAGCTGCAAGACCCCGTGTTGGTAAATCTAGCACTCTGTCGCTGCAGCCTGCTATCCTGTGGTGGTGAAGCTGCTGATACCATTATCGCCGCTAAAGCGCGAACTATGGTGCAGTACGCTTAAGGAGCTGAACAGCCGTCCCTCTGCGAAGACATCCAGCAGATTCCAGCTGCCCGCGGACGCTGTCCCCCCTCCTTCCTCGACGCGCTGAAGAGAAGCCGCTGCCTTTCTCGTGCAGAGAAATCCAGTCCCGGCACTTCCGGTTTACCCTCGCGGGTGACTGGGATATCGAGAGAGACCCCTGAAGGAGATACCAATCCTCCATCATTCTATTCAGAGGTATGGTGTTGACTAAACCCTTAGACGAGAATTCTTGAAACAAACCTTGGCAAAACCAACTTAACTTAAGCTACTTACTTACTCCCCTTTTCACGTGTTAGGCTTAGGTCAGGCACACTGGGGTAGGCTTAGTTAGAAGCACCAGTTGAGTATGTTAGCCTAATGTATATATGACTGTATATATGTTTTATTACTTTTAAACCATTGTATGGCTAAGAAACCATATCAATGCTTTTACAGTTCTATTTCGCAATACTTATCTTACTGTACGTACTTTTTATAATAACAATTATTGCAATTGTGGCAATACATTTCTCTTGTACGAGAAGAAAGACTGTGCAATAAATGTTAACCCTTTATTGACAAACGCCCGTCTCTCTATTCTCTACATCTCGTGAAAGTAAACTGCACTAGACTGACTGAGTGAAATACATGTCTATTGTTTTACACGACCCTAGAGATTGACTCTTGATCTGAGGATCAAAGTTGTCATGTTGCACGGTTGTTGGAAAACTGAATCCCTTCTTGTCTGTGTCAAGGAAGCTGATCACTTCCTATGCAGAGAAGAAAGTTTCCAGTGACCTCTGAGCTAGTTGGTAACACAACCCAATTAAGTTTAGCATAGTCAGTGGAGGCCTGGAATATCCGCAGTTCCACGTCGATACTACTGTTTATGTTATTCCAATGCGCAGGGCCTAGTGGGAAACTAGGAACTACACTACATGGCGCCCAACGTTTGGTAAGGCGATAAACTAACGCAAGACAGTAGAGTAACTCAGTTGTGCATATTTCACACAGACCCCTTTCTCCCGTAAATACTCCAATAGACGTCTGGAGTGGGTGAAAGGTTAAAAATCCGCCCGACCTTAGTAGGAAGAGATTCCTATGTAAAGCTCTGGTTTATTCAACGTTGAAGGATACAGTGTTCCAAAATATTGTGCACCTAATCTTTGTCTCCTTGGAGACCTACTCTGCAAACCTTGCATTTTTACAATGCCAGAAAATAACGGAACCTCTGGGGCCGCAGTAGATGCGACTCAGCAAGGTCCCGAACACACAGACCCGGATGCAATTATCATCCCGGTCCACTTAAGAAGATCTATAACTTTAAAACTTATAGAAAACGGACTGACACCTCAAGGTGGTACAGTAATTTTCGTGATAGAGGCTCACGAGTATCGGCAGACAGAGGTATTCTATTCATGGATAAACTTTCCAGCGGCAAACGCTACAACACAAGAGTTTCACTATTACAAAATAGAGAAACCTCCGGAAGAGTACGCTCCTTTCGAGGAGATTGAAATTCCACTTAAATTTCAAGAGCACCTGCTCTGGTTTAATGGCGCCCTAAAACACACTGATCACATAACTAGGCTCGGTCCACTAGGTAGACCAGGAGCAACGTGGCCGGTTCTAGCCAGCTACACACCACATCCTGACATTGTAAGAATGTCAAGAGAAGAGCTGTTAGCACAGCTAAACACATTAATAAAAATACATAGGCAATTAGTCCAATATGTAATGCGGACTGCAACAGTCCAGCCAGCTGTTAATTCACACCAGCTGACCCCTCATCAGGGGAACACAAATAAAATTACACCACAGAACATACAGTCATGTCTTGGTAAAACACCCGTAAAACGGGAACAAATTCCTTTCTGGTTAGCACAGAAAATCACTCAAATAGAGGCAGTATTTCCTGATACTACCCCTATAGAGAAACACAGAATCTTGACCATCTGCCTTTCTATGGGAATCGCACCACACGTTGGAGGACTGTGACACTTGGGGTACAGTCTTTGCTTCCATTTACACAAAAACACACGGTGTTCCGTCTATGGCGGTAATACCAGAAGTGCTAAAACAGATTCAAAATGAATTCGGTCCAGAGCCCGCTTTAAATCTAGGTATGAAATTACTGAAAGACTTCAAGCAGGTCTCGGCTATATTATTAGCCAACATTAAAGGAGAAGCAGCATCTGTGGCGATTCGCCAGAAAGTGAGGGAAACAGATATAAAAGATCCTGTTGAGCTTGCAAAAATCATAGAAAAATGCTATGAAGAATTAGGTAGAGACAGCTTGGGTGGGAAACCAGTAAAACCCCAACTGCTCGAAAGTCCTGAAAAATTATTTATTAAAAATAATTTAAACACTCCTAAAAAGAGCTGGGATGGAAATAAACAATCCACTCCCAAGGAAAAAGTTTTCCAGTCCAGAGGAAGGTCTCCTCGACGGAGGGAAAGAACTCCGACTCGAGAACGCCAGTCTCCCCAGAGGGAGCCCTCTGAGAAAAGATATAACCTTACAAATAGGGATAATCTGAAAAAACCTGATAGATATCAAAGTATTGATACACGTCCCTCTCGATCTCCACAGAATTCGGAAAGAAGAGGACGGTCAGACCCAGGAGAGCACACCAAGTCCAAAGACAAGGAACCTGCTCAGAGTAAAAAATCTCAATTTCCTAAAAAGAAGGTAGCCAGTATTAGAGTAATCAACCATGCCGAGAATACTGAGGACACAGTTGAAAAACGGGGAGTGGGCATTGACAATGTTGGACAGTGCAGCAGAAATCAGTATAGCGCGCAAGATCTTGATGAGTCATCTGGAGACAGTGGACACGAATGAATACATTCAGGTTGAAACTGCCGACGCCAGACTTAGCGAGCCCCATAAAATATACGAAATAACATTGCGTATGGAGGGTGATAAGACTAGGAAAATTAAGGGTCTATTTTGGGATAAGCTCTCAAAAGGCTATGATATTCTGTTAGCTGAAAAAGATTGGCCCCCGGAGTTTGTCAGGGAGTGCCCTCGTGGCGAAGAAGTGATTATGCCTGCCTTCTCGAATCACATTCCGATTCATAAAAAATATACATATGCACGGAAATGGGCAGTAGCCCAGGCACCTGCATTGTATACAAATCATGTAGGATGGGATGAGGACTCTCCTCCTCACAAAATCCAATTAAAAAGTGAACCAACTGCCCAAAGGCAGTATCCCATAAAGCAAGAAGCTAAAAAACAAGTCAGGGAGATCTTAGATCAACTTGAGTACCAGGGGGTGATTGAAACATGCACCTCTCAAATGAACAATCCTTTGTTTCCTGTCTCCAAGCCAGACAATTCATATCGTCTAGTTTTGGACTACAGACATCTTAATACATGTTGCAAAACTTTTGCAGTACAAAACTCGCATAGTGCAGCCCTAATGAATAACATAGTTAGGAAAAAATATAAAACGACATTAGACATATCTAATGGTTTCTTTTGTCAAAACATTGCACCAGAAAGCAGATATTTGACCGCTTTCTCCGCATTTGGGTCGCAGAAAAAATTCTGTCGACTCCCACAAGGGTTCAAGAACAGCCCAGGACTATTCTCAGCTAGGGTAACAGAGTTACTACAAATCTATGATGATGAAGCATTATCTTACGTAGATGATATCTATCTCACAGACGACGACTTGGATACTCACTTGAAAAGAGTGAACACCATTATACTTGGGTTCGCAGCAGAGGGTTACAAATTCAACTTTAAAAAGTCCCGAATTGCCCATCTGACAGTACTATTTTTAGGGTACGAATTATCAAGTGAAGGGAAAAGCCTAGCGGACAACTTCTTAGAGAAGTGCGCTGTACTCCAAGCTCCAAAAACGCTGAAGAATTTACAATCCATTCTAGGTTTTCTGAATTTCGGAAGAACTTACATCCTAAATTACGCAGAGAGGGTTAAACTTCTCTACGAACTAATAAAACCTGATTTTAAACAACTCAATTGGACTCAAAAACACACAGAAATTTTGAGATCACTGCAAACAGACACGTTAGCAAAAACAAAATTAGACACACGTGACAACACACGTGATCTTGTAATCCGAGTCATCCCAGGAAGATGCGGATTCACGTACCTAACCTCTAATGAGGGAGAAAAGGTACCAATTTCAATTAAATCTCACTTGTACACACAAGCAGAAAAAACATTCAGTCACACAGAAAGAACTGTGAACGCAGTGCAAATCGCATTAGCAAATGAACGAGAACTAGCACATGGCAAACGGATTAATATCCTTACAGCGGAATCCGCCTTCGAGGCGCTATTCAGCCCAGTAAACCTGCCTACAGTGTCACTGGATCCGAAATGGATACAGTGCATAGATTCTCTAGGAGCGGAAGACGTGAAATACTATTTCGCCCGCAATACGAAGAACTGAATAATTTAGAGTATGAAGAAGAATATCCTCTGCCAATCGAAATTCTGCCTCTCCCACTGTACGCCTGTATAATATATACAGATAGCTCTGTACAGCATTTCAACGTAGAGAGAAAATCCTACGACGCAGCATGTGCGATCATTAAATGTCGTTGGCTGTGCGGTAAAATCAGACCGAAAGTAACAAAAACTGAATCTGTAAGAAAGTGTTCGATTCAGAGAACTGAAATCAGATCTTTAAAGATGGCGCTTGAAAATGCAGAACACGAATTCCCGACACTTATAGTGTGCGATTCTCATTTTTGCGTCAATTCTTACAATAACAAACTGCAGAGTTGGATTGAAAACGACTACAAAGATGACACAGGTGCCACAATAAAGCATAAATTGCTCTGGAACGAGGTAGCTCTTTTAAGTAAAGAACTACAAAAGACTCACGTGATTCACGCACAGAGTCTTCAACGTGATGGCGTTCACGTTGCAGGGAATTCATTGGCTAATACAGCCACAACGGAAGCAACTAAACCGGCTTCCGTAGCCACAAAAAAGCGTACAGATAAATACATAGACGGGGAAACCATGCTGGCAGTAAAAACGACCGTAAAAGGCGACTGTGCAGCACTACCCGTGAACTATCCACTCAATTATGCATACATAATCAATGCAAACTCCGTTCCTTTTGCTCGAATCCCTGGAGTGGGGGACAGAGTAATTCCAAACATGAACAGGAGAATATTTTTAATAGCAGACGCACACATGGGTTTGGGTCTAAGGCACAGAGAGATCAAGGAATCACTGACTGAATTACAATCAGTATTCTGGTGACCGGGAATGAGTGTAGAACACCAAATATATGCAAACAACTGTGAAAACTGTAATAGGGATCGCAGTAGCGAACCTTGCTACCGGCTACCAGTCAGAAAGAGCGTAACGCTGCCTACACCCCATCCTGCGTCCTATTAACAGTTAAGACGAAACGCACTTAAAAAATGAGGCCTCCAGCGCTCGGCTGACGCTAGAACGGTTATAAAAGATTTGCGAGTCCATATCGGCACATACGCAATTACCACGTTCCATTCTGACCAGGGTCCTGCTTTCAGCTCTCGAGCTTATAAGGAGGCCATGGCTAGCATGGGAATTGGGTTGCGGTATTCTTGTCCGTCATACCCCGGAAGGAAACAGTGTGGTAGAAAGAAAAAACCGGGACATAAAGCAATCTATAACAGCGAAGGTATTAGGTTCAGGCGCTGGGTGGGTCAAACATTTAATAAGTGTCCAGACTAGTCTTAACAACATGCCAAGAAATTCTCTAAAAGGTTTCAGCCCATACGAACTATTGTTCGGAATTAGAATGCGAGTTCAGGACCTCAATAGTCAGATGTCAGTGGTACAAGAAGAAACAAAGCACTTTGATGTAAAGGATCATTTGGCTGTTTTACAGGAACTGAATGAAACAAGAAAATCATTAAGCAACATAAAGTTAAAGCAACAGCCAAGTACCACTGACGAGGCACCACCCGCAACAGCCCCAGCAAGGCCTGTCTGGATTCCAAAGATTGGGGATCTAGTCAGAGAAAAGATCGCGGTTAAGAAGGAATTTGGGCCTTCTTACAGAAAAGCAGTACCTGTCTTGGCAGTCACCGGAACAAGATCAGTTGTGCTACCGCCCCTTGCTGGTAAAAAGGAGAACAGAGTCGTGTCTATCGATCTGGTAAAACCACAAGCATGTGGCCTATAATCAACAGTAGGCCCAGTGGACTCCCAAGAAACAACAGAATACCCAAACTTGCAACAATCCAAGAGGTTCAAACTGAAAGACTAATCACATTCGATCAGCCTGCAGTGCACAATGAAGGACTATGCAATAATGCCATGGAACTCGTGCCTCTTGAAACACAGATTGAAACAGTTCGTCAAGAAACAACACCAGTCTACAATGATGTGGCATCAGAAAGTGCTACCGAGAGACAGATTGAAAGAACAATCCCATCAATTGACAGAACTGCCTCTGGTTATTTCATCAACTTCGACAACTTCTCTGAAGATCAAAACGACACTGAAGTGATGCCAGAAACAAAAAAGTATTCTAAAGAAAATACAACAGGACTCCTTCAACAAATCAAAGAATTATATCTGGATTCACCGTTGATTGAGCATTGGATTATCTCAGGGGTATTCATACTCCTACTATGCCTAATTTTAGTTTTAATTTTAGGAAAGTTTATTACAATTGAATGGACACAGCAAGTCAGAACATCAACCTAGTCCTGAAACCACACAGATCATCCCACGTGAAGAAAAGAGAACTATCAACAGTAAATGTCACAGCAATTCCAATACCTGGTGGGGTAGTATGGGAGAAAACAGACTATGAGATCTATGGTCCAGTCGAAATCCTGAAGTATCCTCATCAACTAAAGGTTTCCTTAAGTGACTTTGTGACACCAAGTACATTCTCTGATGATTGGGACTTTAACAGTATTAATGACATGATGTCTGATTTAGTAATGTCAGCTAGATTCGCAGATCATGATTATTTACAAGGTTCATCTAGTTATGAGCAGTTATTCTGTTACACCCACTATGGGGATCATTACTTGCATAAATCTGCACAGCCTAGAAATGTTTTTATGTATAATCAATGGGAACATTGTTCTACACCACCTAAAAGCAGTTCTAAAGCATTTTTTGAGAAATTCAAATACTTTTCAGGGTTTAACACCAGTGATGCAGAAACGTTTTATTATAAACTGTTAGATAAAACAGGAATGAAAACAATGCTGACAAATTCTAAATTGATATATTCAGAAGCATTTTATGACAAAATGATGACATTTGGTTTTGATTATTGGAAAAATAATATTGAAACGAAAACAATTTGGGGTACAAAAGATTGGCAGGTGCAAGGCATAGAAGCACTATTTAGAACCTGCATGATACCAGAACAAATGTTGGTTTTAAATGACACAATACACCAAACATCTTGTCTTGGCCTAGCTAAGAACAAAGACCTTAAAACACTGTCTATACCAAAGCCAATAACTGAGAATGCAACCACAGATATTGAGTTAGATGTGTCACAAATTTTACATTTCAACAGAACACATCCTGATTGGAAAAAATGGTTAATCTGGCCTACAGACACAAATAGCTGTCAAGATAGATTCCTGAACAAAACACAGGGGTTAAAAATGACCAGATTAGACTCAGGATATTCCCAGAGACAACATCCAGGGATAATAACAACATACAGTGTAGGGAAACTCTGCCTCGAATGGCTAACTTCGTCCACACTGGCTGAAATTAAGCAACACTTGTCTTTACTAAAAGATGGTGCTGATTTGCGCGATTTCATTCTTGGACCACGCAAACAGCGTCAAAAGCGTTTCATAGCGACCAGTATCTATGCTGCTTACAACGAGGCTTGGAAAGTAAAGCAAATTGAAACTGCTGAAAAAATACGAGAAATTGATCGTATTAATTTGGAAAAATCACTTTCTGTGGTAGACAATGGGTTAACGACTCTGTCTTCCAGAATATATTCGTTGGACAATATTGTATCCTCTGCCTTTGATGTGATAGAAAGAGATTTGCTTATGTTACAACATGGCCAGTCTCAATTACGCTCTATTATAGAACTAGGCTGGACGCTGCAAAATCTTCGTTCAGGCTATGTGCCTTGGCGTTTAATAAACACAACGTCATTATTTTCAAGTTTTAACCTTACTGATAAACAGATCAGTTTGGCACAGAAAGGAGCAGACTATACAATCCTGAGCATCGAAAAACTCGAGAGATTACCATTGACAATGTCAGAGAGTCCTGTCATTGAATGGATAATACACGGAATTATCACAATTCCGATAACAACTTTCCGATTTAAAAAGTGCCTTGAGTACATACCTGCTGGCCAGTATGAACAATTGGGTAAAGGATATGTAAAATCCGAATGGAAATTACCATACACTCATTCTTGCTATAGTGACAGTGACAAAAATGTATTTCTTAGTGGTGAGAATTGTAAACATTCACTAAGCGGTATACTTTTGTGTCAGGGTATTAATTTACACGGAGCATGTGATGGAAATTCAAACAACCTTTCATGCCACCAGCTAGTCACACCTGCAACTCAGATAGAGCCCTTCTTTATGCAACTCGCAAACGGGAGTTACATTCTTAGAACGGATCACAGATGTTGTGGCCTCGCGCCAGGGAAAAGTTATCTAGTAGAAGTAACATCCATGGTCAAATGCTGTATGCAAGCATTGTTCCCGAGTGGGCCTCCAGACATAGTGACTCCCATCTGGCCTCGTCTGAATCTCTATTCTATACGAATTGATACTTTAAGCAAAATGAAATCTGTACTTTTACAGACAACAGTGCCTATAACGTCATCTAAAGAGACGTATGATCTTCTAGTTGCAAGGACAGCTACTGAAGTTCATGACCTTTTATCAACAAATTGCCCCGTGCATTTCGTAGAAATGTTCAGCCAACTCCTTAACATGTCTAGTGCAACAAGCATCCCAGGCATATTTAGGACAGTCTTTACGGGACTGCTAACACCCTTCAAGGCAATTTTGGGAATCTTTCCTAATTTTGTGCACTCCATTTTTGGCGGCATACCATTATTTTTGGGACTCGTCGCAGGGATTCTATTTTTGACCCTCCTGCTTCGTTATGGCAAGCCTCGGCTCAGACATAGCTCCCATGGGAATGGAAGAGACAATCCTAGCAATGCGCTACCGGGACAGGATAACTAACGTCCTTGGATTGGCCAGGCTGAGAGATCTAAACATGACCTGGTTCCTTTCATTCAGACCAATATGGCAAAATTGCATTTTACCTGTGCTGAGATGTATGCTTTGCGGCGATGAATGCGTGTTGGACATCTGTCTTTCACTTCCATCAGCAGTACCAATGGACGTCGATACTTTGCTCAGTCCAATAACGGCTCACGCATTGTGTTGTCCCCAGCGGCTACCAATCCTGATGACGGCATTTGTGGAGACTCCTGTACTACAGCCAAGTGGTAACAGTGGAGCAAGCGACAAAAGCAGCATCACCCAGGTACAGCCATCTGTGAGCATTGCTGGTCCTGAATACGATGACAGCAATCATTCTCACACCTGCCAAGTTACAGCACTATCTAATTTGGTTGAACTATCACCTGAATTTGTAGACCAATTCTTTGAGAGCCTGTCTGATACGATGTTCTCACCCGTAGAGAAACAATAACTTTTTGAGAAGCTTTTCCGACACACAGCGTTCCCATGAACTCTGAATTCGGCCTTCAGTTTTGTTCAACAAAAACTGCCAAGAGCTTTGGAAATCTATTTTCTTTGAATTGGACAATTTTTTTTAGTATTGACCCTTTTTGGCACGAACAATTCTTTGCTTAACGTAAAAACTATTCTTAGAGAACAGAAGCTTCACACTTCTATTTCTAAAACACATCTAGAGACATAACAATACTACACCAGCCTCTAGCACACATGTTATTACAATGCATTTTTATGTGATGATTTATCTCGCATTTCTTCTGTCAGAGATACTTCATGTGTAATTCTTTTTGCATAATCGTTCAATGATTTCATATGCAATAATTTTTGAATGATTTCTATGCTTTTAAAAACGTACAGTACCTATATTCCATGTATTACAAGTACGCCTATTTCGAATGCATTTATGTATTTTGGGGTGGGCAATGTTACACATGCATCTAATTGCTTTAGTTTTAGTAATTTTGATGGACATTAACCCGTGGAGTGGGTGTTGCGTGTTAATCTAGGTTCCTGATCGATACTGTGACCTTATGCCCCTATTCGGCTATAAAGCCATTTATTCCCTATATTGGCATAACCGTTCAAGTGCGATTTTCTGAAAAGTCATCTCTGGCCTCACACGAACAGAGCCACATTCCAGCATAGTTCCCTCTGCCACTTCCTTTGCGACCAATTAGTGCAATGACAGAGCAGGAGTCACTATCTGATATTCCTAGATAACACTCCGAGTTCTTCAACAAGATAAAAACTCCGCAAACCTGGAAATCCCTGCTTGCTATGTTTTGATTAGTAATAGAACTCTAATGAGCAACTGATAACTATCACTTCCTAGTGACATCTTTAATTGACGTCTTATGTCCAGCAAACTTGCGTCAAACCCGGCACCTGTCAGGTATAAATATTACCAACGTTGCCTTAAGCAATGCCTGTTGTACGAGAGCTGTAAGCTGTGAGCAGTGAGCTGCAAGACCCCGTGTTGGTAAATCTAGCACTCTGTCGCTGCAGCCTGCTATCCTGTGGTGGTGAAGCTGCTGATACCATTATCGCCGCTAAAGCGCGAACTATGGTGCAGTACGCTTAAGGAGCTGAACAGCCGTCCCTCTGCGAAGACATCCAGCAGATTCCAGCTGCCCGCGGACGCTGTCCCCCCTCCTTCCTCGACGCGCTGAAGAGAAGCCGCTGCCTTTCTCGTGCAGAGAAATCCAGTCCCGGCGCTTCCGGTTTACCCTCGCGGGTGACTGGGATATCGAGAGAGACTCCTGAAGGAGATACCAATCCTCCATCATTCTATTCAGAGGTATGGTGTTGACTAAACCCTTAGACGAGAATTCTTGAAACAAACCTTGGCAAAACCAACTTAACTTAAGCTACTTACTTACTCCCCTTTTCACGTGTTAGGCTTAGGTCAGGCACACTGGGGTAGGCTTAGTTAGAAGCACCAGTTGAGTATGTTAGCCTAATGTATATATGACTGTATATATGTTTTATTACTTTTAAACCATTGTATGGCTAAGAAACCATATCAATGCTTTTACAGTTCTATTTCGCAATACTTATCTTACTGTACGTACTTTTTATAATAACAATTATTGCAATTGTGGCAATACATTTCTCTTGTACGAGAAGAAAGACTGTGCAATAAATGTTAACCCTTTATTGACAAACGCCCGTCTCTCTATTCTCTACATCTCGTGAAAGTAAACTGCACTAGACTGACTGAGTGAAATACATGTCTATTGTTTCACACGACCCTAGAGATTGACTCTTGATCTGAGGAGCAAAGTTGTCATGTTGCACGGTTGTTGGAAAACTGAATCCCTTCTTGTCTGTGCCAAGGAAGCTGATCACTTCCTATGCAGAGAAGAAAGTTTCCAGTGACCTCTGAGCTAGTTGGTAACACAACCCAATTAAGTTTAGCATAGTCAGTGGAGGCCTGGAATATCCGCAGTTCCACGTCGATACTACTGTTTATGTTATTCCAATGCACAGGGCCTAGTGGGAAACTAGGAACTACACTACAATTTAAGAGGTCAAAGATAACCTTAGAAAGCTATCCAAGTGGTAGGTATGGAGAGCAGCCTTCAGGCTTAGTTTTGAAGGAATATTAAGCAGCTTGTTTTTACAAGAATGCAACCTTATAGTATTGGTTAAATGAAAGGAGAACCACATAGTAATTATAAAAATATGTATTTATTAATATGACACTCTCTAGTATGACACAGTATCGCCTACATAAAGATAATCACGAAGCACACAATACCGTACCACAGAAAAAATTGTAAATAGCACTAATACACAGTGGGCCACAGGGGGAGACCATAGCTTATTTTAAAATAGTGGCATAAGAACCACGACTCGAGTCAAGACACAGTGTCTAGGGAATGTAGAATCACTTGGACCCCAAGGAACCAACCAAGGTGAGCAACTAGGGACCCCACGGAGGATGGTTGCAGTGTGGGAACACGACCGCGTGCTCCATAAAATTCTTTAGGAAAGTCAGGCTGAAGTCTTGGAGTTTAAGTACCCTTCACAGTGGACTTTGAAGAAACCCAGTGGAAGTTAAGAGGTTGGAGAGTGACCCCAACCCTGGATAACATAGTACTTGGAGTTCCCTATCCCAGTGAAGCTGGGTGCTGAAGTCTGAAGTAGCGTCGGAAACTGCCCTCAAACCCAATGGTGGACTTCGAAGAAGAACCTCTGCTGGAAGAAAGGCAAATGTCTGTTGGAATCCAAAGGTAGATTCGTGTTGAAGAATACTTGAAAGCAGACAGGACAGAGTCTGGGTAACTCAAGAGTGACCAGGGGCTCAGTAGACGAATGCCCACCGATGTCGGGTGCTTAAGGTGCATTGATGGAGTTCTTGACTCTGCAGCCACGGGGACCCGGGGACGTTGAGGATAACTAGGAGCTGGATGCAAGCTGTCCCACAAAGGATGTTGAGTGCTGAGGGATTGGTGTCTGACAGGAGTACCAACAAGCCTTGGCAATGGCTACCCACACAGAAGGTCAAGGAAGGTTACGGTTTGGACCAGCAAGGTCCAGGAGACTTACCAAATACAGGGGAGTGAAGATAAGCCTGGAGCAAGCAGGGGAGCCCAAGAAAAGCAAAGTTGACCCTCAAGTGTACCTACAGGCTGGAGGCACAGGATTTGTGAGAATATCTTGAGCAATTTCACCAAACAGCAGCCTACAGAGCACTCAGTGTGAGGAGGTCAGCATTCTTGGTAGGAAATGGTGCCAGAGGTTCAGGCTACTCAGAACCCAATACACTTGCTTGGGACATACCAACAAGCATATCCACAGGTATTAAAACCCCACGAGCGATTCTGACCTCTAATGTAGTAAGAGGGCAGCTCAGACCTCAGGGGATGTAGAAGCCCAGCTCCTGCGTTGCTGGATCTTTCGGAGTCCAAAAGGGCTCAGGATTAGCAGATCAGTCAGTCGAGATGTGGTGCCTGCAGATGCAGGGGAATGACTCCTTCACTCCAAGGGAGATATCTTATGTTGTCCTTGATGCTCCACAGGTCCTGCACTGAGCCTGTATGGTGCATGGGCACAGAAAATGCTTCAGGCTGAGAGGGAGATGAGCTCAGGTCCAAATGTAGTCCAGCGAAGTCCAGAGTGTCCAGAAGGTTGAAGTTCAATGGATTCTGGTTCAGAATCTTGTCCACAGCAAAAGTAGGGTCCGACAGCCAAGTAAGCCCTTTTATACCCATGGGAAACGGTTGGACAGATTCAGGGGACCCTCCTGGGGAGGGTCTGGACAGTGGGGAGGTTACTCCCATGTCCGTTGTCCAGTTTAGTGCTAGACAAGGAGCCAACTGCTCCCAGGACTGGTTTGAACAGGTCTATTCACAGGGCACCAAATGTGCCCATCATGCAGACATTTGGTCACTGGCAAGTACACCCACCCAGCCCTAATACACTAAACCCTGTCTGGGAGGGGATCAAACCTTCCTGTGACAAGATGCCTATTGTTCTGCCTTTTCTTGCTCAAGCTTGGCTCAGCAACCGGAAGGGCAGAAATGTGTCTCTGGTCGGCAGCAACCATTTTGTGCTGCCCGGGACTAGAAGGCTGGTGCCGGGAACACCAGGGACCCAAAAAAGCTCACTTCTGAGGGGTGGAATCATACCTCCCACACTAGTTACCGGTATGGGGTTATGATTCCACAATGTTTGACACCAAACACAATAGGGTTGCTTTCAGCCGTTTTAGAGTTGGTCATCATGTGGTCGCATAATGCCACTCTATATCTTGTAAATAGCTGCTACACTAACAACCGGGAGAATAGACTCCGTAGGCTGTAGGGGTACCCTGCTCATGAAGTGGCACCCTCTCACTCAGAACCAAGAACCCTGCCTTCAGGATTGTTAAGAAATCCTATAGGGGTGACTTATAGGTTTTAAGTGTAGTGACCCTTAGAAATAGTAAGCCTATATCTTAAGTAAGTGGTGCATGCCCCAACTTACACAGGCTGCAATGGCAGGCCTGTAGTTCCATTATGCATGGCCTCTCATAGGGGACATAACACATGCTTCATCCTATGGGAGGCCTCTGGGGTTGCTATGTCCTGGGTACATGGGTACCATATACTAGTGACTCACAAGGGTACCTCAGTATCCAATCTGCATTTTACCTAAGTACATCACATAACAGTTTAGGGAGAAAGGAGATAGACCGGGCTCCTCATTAGCAGGATCCCAGTCAGACTAGCCAAAAACAGAATCACATTTAGCAAAAGGTGGGGGTAACCATCAGAATCAGATCCTACTTTCCTACAGACTTTAATAGGCATGAAACATGTTGACTCCCTTTTTTCCTGAACACTAACTAGGACCTGAGAGGTCCATTATAACCTGTTCTCGCCTTGATTTTCTATTCTCCCTTCACTTGTACTCAGATTTTCCTTTTCCACATGACCGTCCCCGGCACTCTACTCACATCAGCAAAAAAGATAAGACAAGGAGGACAATAGATGCTAAAGAGAAAGTACACATTAAGGGGTCGATTAGGATGGCTTGCATCCGTCCGCCACCCCTGAGTAGTAGGGACTGTCCGCATGGGCAGCGGCGGTCCCTCCATGGCAATTAGGATGTGACCACCACCCTGGCGGTCACATCCTGTATGTTTTACATTGCGGTGGGTGCAGCTTGAAGCAGCACCCGCCGCGTTTGTAAAAAATGAAAGCAGTGCATTTGCATGCACAAAGCGGCAGGCACCGCGCGGTGCCTGCCGCTTCGTGCACGCAAAGGCAGGGGGGTACCATAGGTACCCCCCATGTGCACCCCCCATGCAACCTTCACCCAGGGGGTCCACAACGGGCCCCCAAAGTGAATGTCCGTATGCGTTTCCACGGCGGAAAAGCCGCCGCGGAAAAGCATTACTTTCCCTACATCCTAATATGGCTGGCGGTGTCTGATAGACACCGCCAGCCATGTTAGTGCTTTTCCGCCGTGGTCGCCTTCCGACCGCGGCGGAAAAGTGGAGGACAGATTGTGAGACCCACCAGCCATCCTAATTTGGCGGTGGGTCTTTCAGGCCTCCTCGGCGGATTCCCCGCATACTCCGGGCCGGCGGTGGCTTCCACCGGCCCGGAGTATGCGGGGAATCCGCCATCATAATGACCCCCTAAGTGTGGAGCACACCCCTGAATAGAGAAATCACACATTGATGATAAAATACGTGTATGGACAGCAAAGGTACAGGGCAGAGAGCACATGTACCAGGCACAGCAAACATTCATAGGGTTAAGAAGGTGACCATGGTAGAGAGCAAGGGGAGTAGGGCCTGGAGAGTGGATGTGGAATGCAGAGAGAGGATGTGGACCATGGATTACAGATTCACGGAGTGCCTAAGTAGGTAGAGCCTGTGTTGCAGATGTGGTATGGTACTGTGGATAATGTATATATAAAGTGGGTGTGGACAGTTGAGAGTGGATTTAAAGGATGGTGAGTGCATCTTATGGGTGAAAAGCAGATGTATGTAGTGGAAAGCTCTAGTAAAGAGTGCAAAGTGTGTGTACACTTTGGAGAGTGGATTTGGAGGGCAGAAACTGTGTAAAATATGTAGAGCAATTGCAGAGGGCATAGAGTAAATGTGAAGGGTAGGAAGCATAGTAAACAGATGTGGGTAGAGGGTATGGGCATGGTATGTAAAGCATTATATTCTGAGCAGGTTTTGCCAGCATATGAAGAGATATGAGTTTCAAGAAAAAGAATGAAGAGTTTTTGTGGGATCCGGAGGTGGACAGAGATGGAGAATCAGTGGATGTTCAATAGATATTGAAGGGTCATGTCGCGGAAGTCGAGTGGATGTAGAGGATAGTTTTG
The DNA here is from genome assembly GCF_964263255.1 of Lissotriton vulgaris. Taxonomy (NCBI): domain Eukaryota; kingdom Metazoa; phylum Chordata; class Amphibia; order Caudata; family Salamandridae; genus Lissotriton; species Lissotriton vulgaris. The sequence continues at coordinate 126,167 of NW_028249961.1, forward strand.
AACAATGGACTATTCATAGAGGGGAGTGAAGTACATGGTTACCAGTGGAAATTATGTGGAGGGTGGAATACTGGGCAAAGATGTGATTTGGTGCATGGAGAGAAATTGGAGGGCAAAGAGCACAGTAAATGATACATTTTAATGGGCGTTCACAGGGAATTCAGAGTGGATGTAGTGCATAGTGAACAGAAGTGGTATACAGAGAATATATAAAGTAGATGTCCAAAGCAAATGTGCAGGGCAGGAGGAGTATATAGAGCTTGGAGTGGATGCAAAGGATTTAGAAGGATGTGAAAGGTGAATAAAAGATGTACAGAGCAAATCCAGAGGGAGGAAACGATTGTAGATGTTGAGGTTCCCTCAAGGATAATGAGGAGCAAGTGCGGAGGTTGAAAGCAGAGGAATGACATGTAAAGTAACCTAGGGGAAATTGCATGGCTGGGGAATCAAATATATATTATGGTAAAGAAACTTGATAGCAGATATGCCTACGGGTATTCGTTCGCGCTCTATAAATGTTAGTAAATAAATAAATAAATAAATAAATATGGACAGTAACATGATTGAAAGGGGGTGTAAAGCCTGCATAGAAGACATGGTGAGGTAGTGTGGAGAAATTTATGGAGGAAAGGGTTTAGACCATGCACAGTAGAAGTACTGGGTGAAGTGTGGAAGACCATGAGGAGGGGGAGGACATATGTACTTGGTGGAGGGAGCATATGGAGTCTGGTGAGCATTTCTGAAAGGTGGATAGTATTATATATGGGGTAGGAATTGAGTTGAGGAGTGCCGAAATAAGCTGGAACGTGGATGGCAAATGTGGAGAGTATTTGCAAGGTGGAGAACAAATGTGATGTGGGAATTTATAGGTTGGTGAGCAGATGTGAAGAGTGGCTGTACAGAGTAGAGATCAACTGTAGAGGGTGGAGAGTGCATGTACAGCACTAGTGGAGCCTTTACATCACATGTACGAGGTGGAGATGAGCTCACAGAGAAGGGAAGTACAGTGAAGGGTACATGTGGAGGATGGAGGCCACACACACACACACACACGTACACACCCGCACACACACACACACACACATACACACACCCACACACACACACACATATATATATATACGTTATAGTTAGAAATTAGCATTTAAAAAACCTTTGAAATTCACTGAAAAAACCATAGGGTTCAGGGATGTTATAGTTAGTTGGACATTTCACTCATACAAAACAAGAGCAATTCGGCCGTTGTTGTTAGTTCAGCTAACTATAACTCGAGCCCCCGTAATGCACTGCTAATGACGTCACATATTACATCATTCATGACATGGTCAGTGACATCAGTGATGACATCACTGATGACATCTCAAATGGCATCACTGATGACATCACTGATATTTCAGGCCCACCCCCTCCCTGCACCACTGTACAAATGCACCCCCGGTGCATTGTAAATTGGGGGATTAAGTCCCCTTGAATCCTGAGGGCCCTTGGGACCAACTAGCCCACCATTAAGTATGGGTGAATTTTGCAAATTCGCGTACTCGCGGTCCGCAAAATACGCGAACTTTGTGAGATTGCGGATTTTTTTATTTTTGCGAGTTCGCAGGATTTTTTTTCACCGCGGCTACTGCAAAGTTACCCATGCTGTTAGAAATGGGATCCCTGGCTGGCCAGGGCTCGTGCCAAAGTCAGTCAGAGACCACCACTCCCAAGTCAGGGCAAGGGAGTTACAGGCCAAGATAACCCCTGCCCACCCTCTAGGTAACGTGGAGCGAGCAGCAAGGCTAAATTTGGAGGCTATGTTAGTTAAGTGTTTGCGCGCGCACCCAGCAACAACACCCAAGGCCCACCACAAAGAAAACTCCACACAAGGTTATGTATAAAAATAGCCTTTGTATTATACCAAAACACATTAGATAAAAAACACACACTTTACAAGGTGCCAGAGGCACGGGCAGAATTTGCAGGGGATTAAATGTACATGGGATAGGGCCACATGGACCACTGTCAGGAATCAGCACTTTTAGAACTAGCACTTAGAATATCACTTAGAGAACATAGAACATAGAATGTAAAATCACTGTAGCACAAATTAGAACATAAAGCACACAACCAGTAACCACTGGTAACAGGTAAGTACCACCTAGGCAACCCTAACCACCTTAGGAGAATGTCAGGCAGGGAACCAGGACCTCACTAGCAACACCTGTACTAGCAAGGACAACCACCTAAGTATCACAATACCTGTAGGGGTATAAGCACATTACACATGATGCATCACAACACATTCAGAGGTGTAGCAAAGGAAAACACATGATGCATAACATACATTCAGCGGTGTAAAAACAAGGCACATGACGCATAAAAACACATTCATAGGTGCAGCAAAAGAACAATTGCGCCAAACTTACATAAGTCACCACCTGTGAATGTCCCTAGGCCAACTGGCCTCTCTAGGGCTAGGACGCCCTGTGTCCCAATGTCAGGGGCCTAAACGTGGCAGCTGCCCACTAAGTGCTGGGCAGCTGAAGACACTGATGGGGCCAACGTTGGAGCCTCGTGGGCTCAAGAACAACCATGGGGCCAAGCACAGCGTGGGAACCTCAGAACTCTGACCAACTAACTGGTGTCCTCCCAAGAGCCTCGCTGGGCTCTAAAACAAATCTGGCACCTCAAGCCTCTCTCAGGGCTCTAAAACAAAAGGGGCTGGGAGCCTCGGGGCTCTGTAATTAAGAGTGCCCCCAAGAGCTTCTCTGGGCTCGAAACACAAGGCAATGCCCTTGTCGTGGGAGTCCCTTGTGGACTCGAGAAATAACTAAGGTCTCTGAGCCTCGCCGGCTCTAAGTAAACAAAAAGGCCCGTGGCCCTTGTGGGCTTTAAATAAAGAGATGCCCCATGAGCCTCTCGTGGCTCGTAGCAACCGCGGCCTGGGTTGGAGTAAAGTCCCTCTCGGGGGACGGGTACGCAAAAATATGCCCCCGGGGCCCTGGGGGGCCAAACAAGAATGGCCTTAGCTCGTTAGAGTCCCTCTCAGGGGACTCAGAATCAAGGGAGGCCCCACGGGCCTCTCAGCTCCACCGGCCTTGCACTGGAGGGGAGGGGCGGGCACTGGCAATTTGCCCCGACGTCACCCCTCTCCTTCGAAACACTCACCGCGTATCATCTTGGTGCTTTGCGGTGGTTCTTCCCTCTGGGGCGGCGGGGCTCTCCTCCTGACAATGGAGCCCCCCCCTGCACCCTCCGTCGCCTCTCTGCTCGCTGCCTGGCTGTGGGGCGGAACCTCCGGTCAGGCCGCGCTACGATTGGCCATCCTGCCAACTATTTCTGGGTTGTCGCAGGCAGAGCGGCAAATGCCGGGTGGGCACCGGCTTTCCTTGTAAATAAATAGATCAAGGTGGGCACTCGTAATTAAATAACGAACACAGCCAAAGAGGGGCAATGAGCGGCGCGGGCAGCCGCGCCGAAAATCGTCAATTAAGTAATCGGGTCAAGCGCCGGGTGGGCACCGGCAAAGCACCAGGGAAGCACTCTCAGCGCTAGGGCAGAAATGAAATGCTACCAAGCGCTATAAGGAACCAAAGTCTAGCAAAGTTCTTTTAGGCAGGCAGGGGGGCAAGGCTGGGCCCAGAGCCAGCTCACTGGGCCTCCAGGCAGGGAGGCAGTCCAAGTGGCGGTCCTCCTGGCGCCCAGCAGCAGCCCCCCTCCAGAAATGGATCCGGGAGTTGTAAGGGGACACAGCCCCTTTTTATACAGTGAAAACTTTTGTCTGGCTCCAGGGTGAGGGGAAAAACCAGTTGCAGCTGGTTTGTGAGCACCCTTGATGTGCTCAGCCCCTCACTCTATTCACTGGCAGGGCTAGGGTCATCAGTCGCACCAAAGGGGGCGGAGCCAGCATTGTATGGGGAAAGCCCAGCCCTATTCAGGACCCAGGTGCACTCCTCCCCAGCCATCAGCATGCTAATCTCAACATTCACCACAGGGCAGACCCATCCAGACTCCTGGAGCCAGGCTCATCAGCCAGCTCCAGCGAATCACATGCCAGCACACTCACTGCACATGCACACCCATGTCTAGAAGTGTCACTTCCACACTAGACACATACATGTCCATACATCATTGCGCAGCTTTCAATCACACGAGTCCGCACATACCAACCTCGAGCCTGCACACCTCACGCATCAGTAACTACCAGGGAAACAGACATTCCCCATGCATTCCTATGGGAGGGCAGGTCAACCTTACTCCACGCACTCAGAGTGCGCACGCACTTTCCACTGGGACCCAGTGAAAGTGCGCAGAAACCAAAAATCACTGCCACCAATTCTCATTCAAAAAGCAAAAAGCAAAAAGTTTAGGGGTGAACCTGCCAGAGGGCCAAGTCCAACACATGCGGTCGTATATGGGCGCGGCCATTTTCTTTTCAATGTTCACGTTGTGTATTTCCATTTCCTGGCGCTAGTTGCATGCTCGCGTGGTGCATTTCCTGTACCCGTGGTGCAATTGCATGTTCGCGTCCGTTTTTGCGTGCTCGCGGGTAAAATATTGTGCGAACGTACACACGTGGTTGCAATGGACGCAGCCATCTTATTTTTCATTCATTTCTATGGTTCTGGGCATGCCTTTTCTATCCTGCTTCAATCTTTGTAATCCTTTGTTTGTTTGAACTTTTTTTAAATCTTTTTTACTCATTATCTATCTCTCTATTTTTGTACATCTATATTTTGTATTTTTTTCTACTTTTTGTTACTATAATAACTACTTTATTTTTAGCTCTCTCTTTTCTTTTATTTACTTTTTTTCCCAATTCTTTCCTATTTTTCCTTTCTTTAACCCAGGACCATGGCAAAGGGAGCCGGCAAGTCCAAGGGGAAGAGTCCTGCACCCCTGCGGGCATTTAAGGGGGGAGTCTGTAAATCCCAGGGAGATCTTCAGCGCAGTGGAGGAGGCTGCACTGGCCTTCTTTGTGCAGCACCACCTCCCCAAGGTAGCAGGTCCGGTATCGGGTACGGCCTCCGGGAGCATCGCCAGCTATGGGGTAAGGTGTGCCGGGCCATGTATCGGGAGTCAGGGGTCCGGCGCACCTACAACCAGGTGACACACCGGTGGTCCGACATACTGGACCGGGAACAAGACCTGCTCGACCTGCTTGGCATCGAGATCCCTGGGCTTGGTGAGTACTAGTAGCTATTTAATAACTACTTTGTTTTCTTCTGCTCTGTGTTATATTGCAAATATATGTTTTTTCCGAAGAGCAAGAATGCTGCTGATTACATTGCAGGTAAATTATGTTTCAAAAGCTTCTGTGATTGCAGGTAATTGCCTGCTCAGTCAGTGGCGGTGCTACTATGCTTACTTGTTTTCAATCTTGTGCTCATTTGGCCTGAGTGATTATGTCTGAGTGTACTTTACAGAACTGCGTAATGCTAGAGAGACTAGAGACTCAAGTCCAGTCCTTCCTTTGTACTCCTGCCACTAAGTAGAGATAGTGGTGGTGCATTGATAGGTTAGGTTGAGTATATTATGACTTGTTATTTAGTAGGACATTTTTTAGTGGTCTGCAATCATGATGGACTGTGTCTGTCACTTCATGTGCTGCTAAGTGCTGCCAGTCCTGGTAGAACCTTTTTGTATTTGGTTTAGTGAGTTACATAACTTTCTAAGTAGACGGTCCGCGAATCCAGTAATACTAGTATCCTAGTAGACCACATCAGATAGGTCAATAAATTTAGTGCAATTGTTGTTTATTTCCCCAAAATAATTTGTAAATGTTTTTTTGAAATGTTTGATTTTGTTGACAACAATCATCCATGTTAGTGTCTTTCTTTCATGTACATCAGCTCCTCCCAGGGGCAAGAGGACAGAGGTGGCGGTGGCGGCGCTGGGCGGAGCAGGAAGGCCAGGATCGGTCCGCCTAGGGCTATTCTGCTGGCCCCAGTAAGTTTTCCTGTTAATATTAATAATTATACTTTTACAGTACCTATTTATTCCATACGTTCATCATAATTCTATTTTTTCCTAAATCGTCTTTGATCTTCTTCTAGACTGTTTCTAAATTCTTATCCGGCCTCTACTATGACTCTCTGTGCTACTACTATTTATTATTATTATTAGTCTGTCTGTGTAGCTAGCTAAGCTTGCACAATTGGCAAAAGGTGTTAAACAAAACTCCTATTCAGCAATAGCTCTAGGCACTGAGTGCAGTCCTCTGGGTTGTCCATAATGTCTATTGAAGTCTTCTTAATGTTTATGCTTTGACATTTCCCAACAATAAAATGTCAATGGCCATCAAGAATAAGATACTAGTTTACTTTTTGATTGGATAGGAGGACATACTACTACTGGTGCAGGGTCTATTCTGCACATACAGAACTATGGACAAGAAATAGAGCATTGGTGATAATAGGCGCAATTAGACTTTCCACATACCTTAGTCATAACAGAAGTTGAACCCCCAATCTCCTTACTGACTAGCTAGTGTGTCAGAGTAATTATTTATCTCCCGAATGCAGTGATGATCCCCAATGATTATACAACCCAGAACATAAGACTACGGAGTCAGAGTCCCAACCTCTTAGAGTCACGGAATCAAGTTTGCAAATTGCAAACCCTTTTGCTCACTCACTCATGACCAAAAACCACAGAGTCTATGTAAGTTTTAAAGCTTTATTAAAAGTAAAACAGCTAGCTCTGCGAGTACATTAATTTTCAATTGTGCATTATTTAAAAACATTTATTAAAATCAACTTCATAGAAGAGAAACGGTGAACTCATGAACAATGGTTGATTTACACATTAATTGTGGGAGACCACTTGCCTGGCTGGAACTTAAAGTACTGGTGGTGATGATGATGAGTAACATATTGCTCTTGTTCGTAGAAGGGAATCTTCTGTCTGTTATGAGAAAAATAGTGCGCGTTAAAAAGCAAGCATTCATCAGTTGCGCCAAAAAGTGTAGCATGTTATAGCTAAGCATAAATAAAAATACCCTCCCCTTCCGAAAGGGGAATTTTTACTTTAGACTAGAGAGTCACAAATAATTACATTTCTTTAAGTAGTAAAAAATGTTTTCATTCCTAGACAAAATAGGGAGTGGTGTATATGGCATCTAAAAATATGAAATGTTTTTTCTAGGCGGAACACCATCAGCACAGACAAACACCAGTGCCGGGGCCAGCATGGAGGTGGTCACTCCATGGGCAGATGTGGTGCCACCAGTGGCCGCAGGAACTGCTGTTGGGGATGACTCGGTAGTGGCGGGCAGTGGTAAGCTATTATATTCCTAACTTATTGAGATTGCAGAGTAGGCTCGCTGCAGGGGTGTATGTTGTACAGTTCAAGTACACTTTACAGGTTTAGAACTAAGCTTTCGTCAACCAGGTAGAAGACAGTCACCCTTGACTTCGCATTAGCAATAGCGGCTGGAGTTGACGAGTAACCAATGGCCTCCTCTAAATTTGACTTCAACTCAGCTGTGAAAGTTTTATCGAGAAGCCAAGTCAGATCATAGATGAACTTGATGGATGGGATGAATGAAAAGGGAAAGAAGGATGTAAGGAAGGAGGAAGGACGAGCGAGTTAAATTAATGACTGGCAAAGAATGATACGTGTTTTTGAATGCAGGCAGAGGTGACTGGTAGGAATCTGATGCATGGCCGGTTGAATCAAAGATGGGTGGAAGGAGAAAAAAAAGAGGACTGCCTGTGTGGGTGAAACAGAAAATGTATGTGTGCGCAATATATCCTTTGGCTCAAATTCAAATGCAAGTCAAGCACGGATGCATGGGTGTGGGTTTACAAAATAAAATAAAAAGGGTGTTTTTCGGTGAGAAAAAGTAAGGTTTGTCCAGTTGAGACATTAAGAAGAATGATGACATTTACTTTGAATGGATGGATACCTGGATGGTATCTTCCTCATAGATAGCATAGGTGTATGTAGAGTAGACAGAGTAGATGGTCACTGGTTGAAGAGTGTTAGTTTGAAGAGCATGTAACAACGCACGTCCGTGCCAGAGTAGCAAAGCCGAGGAAAGTAGAAGTTGTAATTTTTCAGAATACTCCCTTGACTAACAGTAGTTTGCAAACACAGCATATATTGTGTATCTATATTGTATAGTTCACATTATCAAGTCAAGTCACAAGTGCCTTCCGCCGGCGATTACGGGGACCACTTACTACCTATGTTAATATTTTTTTTTCAACTCTGTCATTCATGTATGGCCTATCGGTGTTCACTCAATCAATAAAAACAAAGCACCTAAAGTCATCCATATATATAAGCAAATATCATGTCAAGGGATAGATGATCATATTAGCTTCTTCATTTTCCTTTTGCAGTAGTCAGGAGCGGGCAGGGTGAAAGTTAAATTAATTGAGCAGTAGCCCTTGTAACAGAGTATGGCCAGTGCCACCAGTAATAGAAAAGTAAGAGCTTCCCCACCCTGCATGTACTGGTAACAGTAACGCGAGTCTACGTCATCATGGCTTGCGTCTGTTTTTCTTGGGTGTAAGCTGACTGCGCTGGCATTATGCCGGCTTCCACAAGTTTACGTACTAATTTCGCTAAACAAGAGAGAAGAATAAGACTGGGGTACTGTCTTAGTCTAATGTAGCGAGTCCATAGTGCTAGTAGAATTCCTGAAACTCCCACTAATTTTAGAGCAGAGGCCAACGAAGAGGGAGGTTAGATAGATACATGCCACAAATGTTATGTACTGTGCTTGCAAGTTGCTAGTGCTACTGTGACACAACTTTCTGTTGAATTATTTTGTGTTAACCTTAAAGAGTATTGGTTACAGTATTTTTTTCTTTCTTCATATAGATACTCCTTCTAAACTATCAAGGAAGGAGTTGGCTATCCAGGCCAAGCGCCGGAAGCTGGAGGCAATTGTCGCCGAATATCGGCTGCTGGTGGCTCAGGAGGAGGAGGATGACTCTCAGTCAACAACAACAGCTGCATCATCCTCCACTTCCCCAGGGTCATACAGCCAGCGCAATCCTCCAGCGGTACGGCGCTGTGGTCCGGCAGCCACCCACCACCGCCGAGCAGCGAAACCAACAGCTGCCCCCCACAGTACCTGCAAGGTGCGTGTGCACCGCCATACCCTGCAAGTGGCCTACCTTGATCATGAGGTGGAATTGGGCGTTGGGGTTTCGGAACTTTTCAGGATATTTCATGGACATTGATTGGGGTTAGGGAGGGGGGTAGGGTCTTGTGGGATAGTTTATTTTTGTTAGGGTTGAAATAATTATTTATTTTCCACTTAAACATAGCAGATGTGTTTTTACTGTTTTCTGGGGGAGGCAGGGGGAGTTAACTGTACTTTGTTTTCCTGAAACTTAACTGGCTGGTTGATTCAAATTGTCTAAGTAATCGCCCAAATTTGTTCAAAAGTGCCACTGACCGAGTTAGTGAATTCAATTGTCCTACTAATTTACTAGTACTACCGTCAGTCTCTCCTCTCCACCTACTCCATTATTCTTCCTCCCCCAAAATGCTTATCTTACCTGTGATTCGTGTTTGAGAATAGGGTTAGGCACAGAGCTGGCTGCATGGCAAATGGCGATTAAGGTTGGCTATGGAATCCTGGACAGATGAAATGGCATTGTTGTGGTGGTAGTAGTAGTGGTACACACTGGCAGTAGCAGCATATGAAAAAAAAAGGAAATGAGACATTGAGTGGCCTGAGATGTGCATTAGAACAGTACGATACTACAGTACACAATGACAGGGCCATAAATTGTAGCCTAAGCAATGCTAAAGTATTCAATCAAAAGTGAACTACTAGTTGCGTGGATTATGGCTACTGCAAGAACTAGTACTGAAGGACACAGCAGCGTAAGCTTTCGTCACGTGTAGGAGGATGTTGTTGATGATGAATCCACTCGATGGCGGACATGAAATTCTGAATTGATTTGCCAATACTCATGGGTGTGTGTCAAACAGAATAAGAATATATCCTCGGATTCCTTGACCTGCCTTGAAATTAATTTTCTGTTGCTTTTGACCTTATCCTGCCCAGCAAGCGTGTGGAATTATTGGTGTCATTTAGTCACACCTCAATGAAAACCACACAGCCGGGGGAAGAGGGTTAGGGTTTGAAAAATGGATGGGAATGTGGGGTTTTGGGAAAGTTTTTTGGAGAGAGAAAAAAAAAACACAGCATGTACAAACAACAAATGACGAAAAACAAATCTTTGGATACAAAGATATCCAGAAATCTTTTAAGGGACATAAAGGAAGTGCATACATGAAGCTGTTTGCTAAATGGATGGTTAGGGTACTGAAAAGTAGTACTTACTACAACTTACTAACTAGTACTAAACAATTAGACAGTACAGGGCTGCAGTAATTACGCAATTTCACTTGCCTATCTGCCCTCAGGGAGAATACACACTTAGTAGTATATTACATTAGTTTTAAAAATATCAAAGAAACTTATCAAATAGCTGTAGGGATTAATTTGAAGCATAGAGCAAACGCACAGAGTCACACTCATAGACGTTCACAACAATAACATTATTTAAAAGATAAGGACAAGTGAAGTGGACACTGTAACTGTAAGTTGCAGTTGTCCTGGTCAAATTGGGAAGTTGCATGCATCCAGCCATTCCTCCTATCCGCGGTACTCCTCCATTCCATAGGGCGCTCCGTCGATCAATCTTGGTGACCACACTGCCCACTGCCTGCCTGGCGAATGTGAAATTGTGGATTGCTATGGTAAGCCTGAGTTAATGTTTTTCCCATCGCACAGGGTAAGTGCCGGCCTGTAATTGTCGATGGAAAAACAGAAAGGGATATTAAAACACCCCGGAGGAAAAATATAAGGTACGGTGTGTAGTGCAAAAATGACACTTTCACCTTCAGAGGCGACAGTATTACATACATGCATAATTTGTAACACCTTGCATGCTCATGAAGAGCTCAGCACGACATGAGGCAAGGTGCTGTGGAACGCTCACATGTGGGGATAATTCCCCTGCTGTGCTGAACGTTCCACAAAAACGGGTGCAGCCGTGACGAGCTCAGCTCGTCATGAGCACAGGAGCACTGTACCTGATGACGAGCTGAACTCGTCATGAGCATGGGGGCGCTGTGCACGCCCGCCGCCCCCCAACACAGCGGGGGAATTACCCCCCGCAGCAAAGGGGATAAAATGCCGACTCTGAGTCTCTGTTTCCAGGATAATAATTAGCACACATCAGGCCAGGGCCATGCAGACGGTCAAGGCAGGCACCACTGAGTGAACCAACCTCCATGTAGCATACCTCTTTGACACAGACAGACAAAGCAGATCTAATTTTATACAGCAAGCCACATGGTCACAATTTTAAATGAACCGCTGTCTGGACTCTGGCATAACACTACACTGGCTCGACCACTCTATACCACGACGAGACAGACATGTAGTTCTGCTGTAGTTGTTGTTGACTTGTTTACCTGTTTGCCACTCACAAAATGGCCATAGTTCTCCATAAATCGACGATGATGATCCATCCATCCCAGTGAGTGACTGTAAAGATATTATGTAACTTTGCTCATCATGACTCATCATCAATCATCATGGTGTTGGCAAACTCAATGTTGTTCATGCAGTCACAGTCTACACACAGTGAGTCCAAGGACATTTTTCATATTAAAAAATCATGCAACATAGTGGCCCGTGCAGTAGAAGTACAATTTGCACAAGGTAAACAGAGTAGACTTGAGTTACATTTAGTGTGTAAAAGATTAAATAATAACAGAACACATAGGATTAATTTCATGCACAACAAAAAAACAGCAACTGCTTTCATCAGAGCCAGACAGCCAGTGTTGTCCACTGCATGCCATCTCATCATTTATTACCTGTTCCACTTTTTGTCAGCATCTTATTCTTAAGTGAAGGGCCACAGGGCAGCCTCTCGTGTCAGAAGTAACAGTCAGCATAGTCAGTCATTCCAGTCCCACTTCTTTTGAGAGGACTCGTCTACGAAGCAACAGTTTCTTGATTCTGCTTATTCCGGAATTCTGCCGAGAGGGAAACAGATAGGGGGATTCTGGAGGAGGAGGATAGAGGAGCATGACTGAGTTGTGAACTTGTGAACTTCAGGAATGCAGACAGCGGCACCTTCAATATGGAAATAAGACAAAGACAGTGCTGCTGATGGATTTGTTGCGAATAGAGTATTGTTGTGCTAAAATTTGCAAAACAAAGAAAGACACACAGAAATAAAAGTGAATAAGGACGAAAAAAAGTAAGTATTTCAAGCTTAGGTGTCAGGGAAGTAGATCTCGTCCTCAAACTCTGTGAATTGAAATGAGTAGGTCAGCTAACAGAGAAGATCTTCCGTCACCTAAGTGGGTGTCCTCTTCTTCCTGCGTGGATTCACGTATTTTGTAATCTGTGGTTTGAAGTGCTGATTTATCTTGATCATTGTTAACCTCTCAACATTTTTGGGTGAGAGGCGGGTCCTTTCTGAAGTTACAATGGCACCAGCAGCACTAAAACACGTTCAGAAGACACGCTTGTGAGTGGGCAAGCCAAATAATTTCTAGCCAGCTTGGTGATCAGTGGCCATTGAGGCCTTTTCCCATACCAATACACCAATGGGTTCTGATCAAAGAAGACCTCTGTTGGGTCATCCAGATAGGCCTGCACCATCCACTCAAGGTCTTCCAGGGGTGCTCCACTTTGCGAACCATCTGTTGCCTTTGCATCAAAACTGGAACAAGCAAACCATTGAAGAGTTATCCAATCCGCTTCCGACAATATTATGGCTGGGCCTGGTGCAGGTGATACGGTTGCTGGTGTCGGTAACGGCTCTGAGGGAAAGTGACTGCCTTCAGCTACAGAAGTGGACCTTGATGCCGGATGCCCTTTTGCTTCAGTAGTACTTGCGGTGTTTCCTTCAATTTCCTGCCGCGTTTTTTCTAACCGAGTGGCTGACAGAGCTAGCCAAGGTTTGTACTTGGAAACATCTGTTTCAGAAAAAGGAATGAATGTATTGCTGGCCAGTGCCTTTTTGTACCGTGGATGCAGAATAGTGGCAAAAATGTAATGTTGTTCTGAATGTATTGCTTTAAGCCTTGCATTGTCAACTAGGCGGCTTAATAAGCTCATCGCCAACCGATATGCGTCTTGCTTTTCAGCACCAACTCTGGACGTTGAAGACACCGCCTTCAGTGGGTGCTCTGCGCAACAATGGGATAGCTTTGCCCAAAGTACAGTCCTCCCTGCTGACTTCACGAGTGAAGACCTCAAAAGGACAAAGCATGTCTGTCAGGCTTTTAACAACGTCCCATTCTTCCACCTCTAGCCTCATGTCTTTCATAGAAACACCCTGTGCGTGAAAGACATACTCATTGATTACCAAGTACTGCTCAAATAGACGCTCAAGCATGTAGAAGGTTGAGTTCCAACGTGTTGCCACCTCTTGGATGAGTCCTCTAACTGGCACTCTACTGTCAAGTCGAATGATCCTCAGCTGCTTCCGAGCCTTAAAAGAATGGCTGAAATGTGTGCAGATTCTTCGGCAGGTGGTCAGTAACTTTCTGACTGTGTTTTCTTTTTTCAAGAAATCTTGATCAATAATGTTAATATTGTGTGCCAAACACGGCACTCTGAAATAGCCACCATCAGCCATGGCCTTAACTATATTACTGCCATTATCCGTGGAAACATAACCAATCATGGGCCTTCTTAGCTGCAGCCATTGAAATACCTTACTGTTAAACTCCTCCAAAATGTTTACTGCTGTATGAGATTTCTCCATGGCAAGCATGGCTACTGTTGCATGTTTCCTTGTAACTTGAAAATTTGTGACACTGTCAACACCTGCAGCTATCTTCTCTCTAACCCCCGCAAAAGAGACCCAGTGTGCAGTGATGCACATTGAATCAACGGCTTGGCAACTGGTTGACATGTCTGTTGTCAGGTACATAGTGGGAACAGCACTCTTCTGCAAAGCTGCCCCAATCACGTCCAGCACATCTTGATGTAGTGCTGGTACCGCAACTCTGGCAAAATAGGACCGGCTAAGAACCTTCCATTTAGGGCAGACTTTTGCCACACATTCTAGAAAACCACCCCTTCCACAAAAGAAAAAGGGAGAAGGTCCACCGCTAACATTTTAGCCAGCATTGCATTATACAAATGTATCGTTGGGTGGTTGCGTCCAAATGGCGCCTCCGACCAAAACATGCTTTTAATGGTGGTCTGGACCATTTTCATATGTGATGATGATCCAGACTTCTTCAACCCATTTAGGCTCATTGATGTACTTTTTCGAATTGGTGTCTCTACCAGACTCTTACTGTGCCTCCTAGATGTTGCTGGGGTAGAGGGTGTGGGTGCTACCACTGCAGTGCTGCTGCCAGGGGTACTGTGTGTACCAGAAAAAATGCCTCTCGCTTCTTCACCTCCCCCCTGCACAATCAGCTCCTTGTCATCAGATGCAATATCAATGGCTACATTTTGATTTGTACTTTTGGCTTTCCTGATGTTACTTAGGTGCGCCTCCCACTGGATGCTGTGGTGTTTTTGGAGATGACATCCTTGGCCTCCGGTATCATAGTTGGTACCCAGCTTACCCTGACTAACTACTTGTTTACAAATCGAACAAATAACTTGGTTTTCCTCCTTTTTGCTAATTCTAAAGATTTCCCAAACTGGGAAGTTGAAATTTCTTATGGTGGTGAAGGTGCCACTTTCAATTCCAGATGAAGTGGAGGATGGGCGTGGCGGAATTTGGCTATGTTGTGCACTTACAGCACCACTGCTTGAGGTAATGGAGGTCAAGCTGTATGGAGGTCCCTGCTGACCCTTCTGAAGAGAAAATATGGAAGCTGTAGGTTGTGTTGGTTTAGTAGTTACCTGTGTTGGTGGTGGTACCAGTGCCACGCCGCCCACATCCCGTGCAGCATTTTGGGATAGGGTAAAAATGTCTGTCTGCTGCATACCTGCTGGGGCTGGAGTGATGACTGATGACTCGGTCGTCATCGTCAGACTCTTCATCAGCAGCAGAATACTCCACTTCTACTTCTTCTTCATCAGACTCATCATCACCCATAACTGAAAGCCTTGTGGGAACCTTCCTTAACCTAGCTTTGTCGGCTTATGGCGTGCCTCCCTCTCAGACTGAATTGGTGGGTGCCAATAAAGATCTAGATCATCAGAAAGAAGGGGGCTTGATGAGGAAGTTGTACCAACCCTCCTTTTCCTTACTGGGGATCTGGAAGACAATGAATCATCAGGAGGAGTGGCTTGCTCGGCTGATACCTCCGCATGAATCTCAATTCCTGATGTGCCGCTACTTCTGGAGGAACAAGTATTGTGGGCAGTTGTGCCTCTTCTTGTGCCTCTCCTTGTGCCTCTCCTTGTGCCTCTCCTTGCACCTCTCCTTGCGCCTCTCCTTGCGCCTCTCCTTGTTGCACCTGTGGTTGTCATTGCAGCTGTGTTTCAACACTCGTCAGATGAGTTACACCCTGCGTTGATTGGATGCTACTTTGC
The DNA here is from genome assembly GCF_964263255.1 of Lissotriton vulgaris. Lineage (NCBI taxonomy): Eukaryota > Metazoa > Chordata > Amphibia > Caudata > Salamandridae > Lissotriton > Lissotriton vulgaris. The sequence goes on from NW_028249961.1 coordinate 141,651, forward strand.
GATGAGTCAACGCCAACATCACTGGTCGATGGTGAAAGAGTAATTAAAGTGGCTGCCTCTGCGGCACTCATGGGCTTGGACCTAACTTAGCGTGGTGGCACTGAGACCAATTAAGCGGAGGTGCTGCTTCCAGCTTGGTCCCCGGCAGACACCACTGCTGCAGGCGTAGTTTTTTTCTCACCAAAACATTGTCGGTCGGCACACCAGTCTCCTTGGTAAGTGGTGCAACTTGCTTCTTCTGCTCCTTCTTACTGGCAGTGGCACTGGCACTGGCAACTTTCTTGGTAGAGGAGCTACGGCCACCTTTCTTTGGGCCCATCTTCTTTAGATGTCAGAACAGCAGGATGCAGTTGCATGAGTTGCAGAGTTGTCTATGGCCATATGTGACATCAGGTGACGTTGTGCACACACTGTAGCAGGACCTCTTCATAGCACTACAACAAGTGATGAGTATGAGGATGATTCCTGGTTCTCAGTCTTTGTGCACCTAAAAGCAAAGAAGTTAGAGGAACATTAGTGAAATAAATGTTGCATATGTTGTGCTTCAATTAATACTATTGCAACTAGGTATTTATTATTATTAACACAACGCACCCCAAAACGGAAAAACCCAAAATAAAAATTCCAATTCTAATAAAAAATGGATGCTTAAATTAATAGAAGAGAGACCACACCGAGAGAGTTGTTTCATGCACCCCTTCATAACCCTAGGCCTACTGGCCCGCAAACTTGCCGGTCTACCACTGAGTACCTCTGGGCATAATTGATAAAGGCAAGGCAGACTGGGTGCAGGCCTATGGCACAAAGCACACTGCCTTGCTTCAAAATGGCCCCTAGACCCCCACACGACATGGCCAGGCCCTGGAACAGGCCCCAAAACACCCCAAAAATCGAAATACACACAAAAATCACCCCAATCCAATGCCATCCATGCCCTAAATGATGTTTAAATTCAAGAGACCCCACAGAAAGACTTGGTCCATGCACCACTGAGTACCCCAGGACATAATGAATGAAAACAAGGCAGACTGGGTGCAGGCCTGTGGCAAAAAGCACACTGCCTGGCTTCAAAATGGCCCCTAGACCCCCACACGACATGGCCAGGCCCTGGACCAGGCCTCAAAATGGCCCCCACCCACATGGCCATGCCCTGGACCAGGCCCCAACAACACCCAAAAAATCAAAATACATACAAAAATCACCCCAATCCAATGCCATCCATGCCCTAAATGATGTTTAAATTCAAGAGACCCCACAGAAGGACTTGGCCCATGCACCACTGAGTACCCCTGGGCATAATGGATGAAAGCAAGTCAGACTGGGTGCAGGCCTATGGCACAAAGCACACAGCCAGGCTTCAAAATGGCGCCTAGACCCCCACCCACATGGCCAGGCCCCAACAACACCCCAAAAATCGAAATACACACAAAAACACCCCAATCCAATGCCATCCATGCCCTAAATGATGTTTAAATTCAAGAGACCCCACAGAAAGACTTGGTCCATGCACCACTGAGTACCCCTTGGCATAATGGATGAAAGCAAGGCAGACTGGGTGCAGGCCTATGGCACAAACCAAACTGCCTGGCTTCAAAATTGCCCCTAGACCCCACCCACATGGCCAGGCTCTGGACTAGGCCTCAAAATGGCCCCCACCCACATGCCCAGGACCAGGCCCCAACAACACCCAAAAAGTCAAAATACACAAAAAACTCACCCCAGTCAAATGCCATCCATGCCCTAAATGATGCTTAAATTCAAGAGACCCCCAGAAAGACTTGGTCCATGCACCACTGAGTACCCCTGGACATAATGGATGAAAACAAGGCAGACTGGGTGCAGGCCTGTGGCACAAAGCACACTGCCTGGCTTCAAAATGGCCCCTAGACCCCCACCCTCATGGCCAGGCCCTGGACCAGGCCTCAAAATGGACCAACCCTCATGGCAAGGCCCTGGACCTGGCCCCAACAACACCCCAAAAATCGAAATACACACAAACATCACCCCAATACAATGCCATCCATGCCCTAAATGATGTTTAAATTCAAGAGACCCCACAGAAAGACTTGGTCCATGCACCTCTGAGTACCCCTGGGCATAAAGGATGAAAGCAAGGCAGACTGGGTGCAGGCCTATGGCACAAAGCACACTGCCTGACTTCAAAAGGGCCCCTAGACCCCCACCCACATGGCCAGGCCCTTGACCATGCATCAAAATGGCACCCACCCACATGGCCAGGCACTGGATCAAGCCCCAACAAAACCCAAAAAATCAAAATACACATAAAAATCACCCCAATCCAATGCCGTCCATGCCCTAAATGATGTTTAAATTTCAACAAATCTCACAGAAACAGTTGTATCATGCACTCATGACTAACCCTGGGCCTACTGGATACTGTGGCTACCCACAATATATTTTTGTAACATTTATGAAAAAGTGTATAAATTGTAGTTGCAACAACTGCAATGCCCCAAACAAACAACGCCAACTTACTTGTAAAATCTCAAATCCAAAAGTGATCCAAACAAAAAGTCCTCAAATGCAAATATCCAGTAGCAGCCACAAAGAGTAATCCTTCCAGCTCCAGATCCAAATGAAAATTGACCAGGACATGGACAAAGCACTGGGAGGAGCCTGCTGTTCCAGAACAGGAAGTTGGAGACTCTGGAGCACTTCCTTCCTCCCACCCACCCCAAAAAATGGACTCCGTGCAAACAAAAGTTCAGCCAAATGTCAATCTGAGGAGTTATTCTGATCCAAGTCATCATTTTCAGAAGGTTTATGCTGCCAGCGATAGATTTATTGTTCAGAGTTGCAATTTTTGCGACTTTGGGAAAGCGAGCTGTTCAAATCTCCCGCCGGTTGTCTGTGCTCGTCGCATCTACGTATTCGCTATTGTTTACTCTAGCGATGTGTGATCGCGGGCCCTTATGACGTATTCGCGTTCTCAAAGTCTCGTAGTGCAAGATGGCGGGACTCCATGACGTACTCACGGTCGAAAATTCTCGCGCGATCACGCATCCAGATCCAAAATGGTGCAGCGCACGCAAACTAGGAGGAAAACAACTCGGCGAACTGAGAATCACGGTAAATCAACTCCGCGCGCACGAGATTGTATTTTTGAAGTGCGACCACGCACTGACAAATAAATATAAGGTATGTACGCTGTGTAGTGCAAAAAGTCACACTTTGAGTTTCCTAATAGACAGTACAATATTTTTGAAAGTGCGTACTCTGTCTGAGTCTCCTTTTGAAGGATAAATAAGTATGGGCGAATTAATTTAGGGGATCTTTCCCCTCAAGCTAGGTGTACTGTAAACTGTGTTTTAGAACAAAATTAGACCTTCCCAGCAGTGCTCCCAGACCCTTACTAAACCCAGTCGCAAAAATTTAGAAGATCCCCCAATCAGATCTCCAAAAACGAGGCCTAGTAGAAAATGGTGACAAAACGTACTTTGAAAGTAAAGTAGGCCCAAATCCCACCTTACCCACCATGGATTGTATTCAAACCACTTGCAAGAAAGCAAAAGTATCTATACCCAGCATTGAGCCAAGACTCGCAAACCCCCCACAAACAGCCCCCGCCCAAACACATGCAATACAATACTGCTAACCCTAACGAGCCCTTAGTTAAGATAGTGGCAAACGCTTTCTTTAACTAGGCCAAATCCCCCCTTTCCCACCATGGATTTTCTTCAAACCACTTGCAACCAAAATTACATATTCCCACGAGTGCTCTAAGACCCCAGAACTCAGTTGCAAAAATCTACATTTGTGCTACTATTCTGGAACCACGCTACAAAAAGGCACTGGCAGGCAGAGTATTCTTTCCTTTTGGTGACGCAGAAGTTTCAAAGTACAAACGTTGGCTAGCTGTGTCAGCCATGAGATTTGAAAGAGAACGGCAGGAAATTGAAGGAAAAGGCAGTACATCAGCATCAACAGGCCATCCGGAGTCAAAAGAATCCACTTCTGTACCTGTGGCTGTGGCAGAAGTGAGTGATTTTCCCTCTCAGCCGTTAAAGACACCAGCAACCGGATCATCTGCACCAGACACAACAGTAACATTGTGTGAAGAAGAGGATTGGATAACTCAGCTTGGGTTTGCTTCTCAAAAGGTCCTAGCAAAAAGTAAGCAAAGTGGAGGAACCGTGAAGAACCTTGAGTCGATGGTGCAGAACAATCTGAATGACTCAACAGAGGTCTATGTTCATGATGACCCATTGGCGTATTGGCATGGGAAAAAAGAATTGTGGCCAGAGATCTCCAACCTGGCTATAAATTACTTGTCTTGCCCACTCGCAAGCGTGTCTTCTGAACGTGTTTTCAGTGCTGCTGGTGGCATTGTAACTTGCAAAAGGGCCCGCCTCTCGCCCAAAAATGTGGAGAGGTTAGCAATGATCAAGATGAATCAGCACCTCATACCACCAGATTACAAAATACGAGAATACACGCAGGAAGAAGACGAGGAGGACACCAACTTAGATGAGGGAAGTTCTTCTCTGTTAGGTAACCTACTCCCGCCTGAATTCCCAGAGTTTGAGGATGAACTCTTCTTCCCTGACACCGAGCCCTGAAAATGAGCCAATGAATCAATAACTTTCTTTTTCGTGCTTATTCACTTTTATTCCTGTGTGTCTGTCTTACTTTGTTTTGCAAAGTCTATGTAAAAAAAATGTAATCACCTAATCACAAAAACAAGCCCATCAGCAGAACTGTCTTCACTTATTTGCTTATTGATTTGAAGGTGCCACAGTCTGCATTCCTCAGGTTCACAAGTTCACAAGAACATGCTCCTCTATCCTCCTCCTCCAGACTCCTATTTCCCTCAAGGCAGATGGCTGGATTATGCCCAATGAAGAAAGACTCTGCACTTGTGGGGTTGTTCTACTTCTTTGCGGGTGAGTTGACGGCTCTGGGGCCGAAAATCAGATTTGAAAAAGTTTTTGCCTTTTTGCTCACTATCATGTTTTCGGGGGCCTGTTTGGGTGGGTTCCTGGTGTTTGGGTGTGGGTTTTGCGGTCTGGGAGCACTGCTGGCACAGTCTAATGTTGATTGCTTTTGTTTTCCAGGACATCCATGTTGGAAAAGTGGTGTTATGACCTAGCTGCACAGCGCGTTTGGACAGAAGGCCGAAAAATATTGTAAGTATGAGATTTTCCATTTTTGCTTTTTGCCTGTTTGGGGGTATTGTGCTTTTTTTGCGGATGGGTTGGCGGGTCTTGGGGCATTGCTGGGAAGGTCTAATACCGTATAAAAGTGGTTTGGCGAAAATCAGAGTTAAAAAAGTTTTTGCCTTTTTGCTCACTATCATGTTTTCGGGGGCCTGTTTGGGGGGCTTCCTGGTGTTTGTGGGTGGCTTTCGGGGTCTTGGAGCAACACTGGTTATGGATACTTTTGATTGCAAGTGCTTTGAAGCAAATCCATGGTGGCAAACGGGAGTTAGGGCCTAGCTGCAGAGCGCGCATGGAGTGATTTTGGAAATTTGCCTGAAAATTACTAAGTCCCCATTTTTTTAGTTTTGCTTTTTGGCTGTTTGGGGTCTTCTACTAGTATTCGCCTGGGTTGACGGCTCTGGGGCCATTGCTGGGAAGGTCTAATACCGGATAAAAGTGGTTTGGAGAAAATCCATGAGGAAAATGTTTTTGCCTTCTTGCTCACTATTGTGTTTTCGGGGGCCTGTTTGGGTGGGTTCCTGGTGTTTGTGGGTGGCTTTCGGGGTCTGGGAGCACTTCTGGCACGGTCTAATGTTGATTTAATTTGCTTTCCAGGACATCCATGGTGGAAAAGTGGAGTTATGACCTAGCTGCACAGCGCGTTTGGACAGAAGGCCGAAAAATATTGTAAGTATGAGATTTTCCATTTTTGCTTTTTGCCTGTTTGGTGGTGTTGTGCTTTTTTGCGGTGGGTAGGCGGGTCTTGGGGCATTGCTGGAAGGTCTAATACCGGATAAAAGTGGTTTGGACAAAATCAGACTTGAAAACGTTTTTGCCTTTTTGCTCACTATCATGTTTTTGGGGGCCTGTTTGGGGGTTTCCTGGTGTTTGTGGGTGGGTTTTGGGGTCTTGGAGCAACGCTGGGTATGGATACTTTTGATTGCAAGTGGCTTGAAGCAAATCCATGGTGGCAAAGGGGAGTTAGGGCCGAGCTGCAGAGCGCGCGTGGACTGAATTTGGAAATTTGCCTGAAAATTACTAAGTCCCCTTTTTTGTAGTTTTGCTTTTTGGCTGTTTGGGGGTCTTCTACTAGTTTTCGCCTGGGTTGACGGCTCTGGGGCCATTGCTGGAAAGGTCTAATACCGGATAAAAGTGGTTTGGAGAAAATCCATGAGGAAAAAGTTTTTGCCTTCTTGCTCACTATCGTGTTTTCGGGGGCCTGTTTGGGTGGGTTCCTGGTGTTTGGGGGTGGGTTTTGGGGTCTGGGAGCACTTCTGGCATGGTCTAATGTTGATTGCATTTGTTTTCCAGGACATCCATGGTGGAATAGTGGAGTTATGACCTAGCTGCACAGCGCGTTTGGACCGAAGGCCGAAAAATATTGTAAGTATGAGATTTTCCATTTTTGCTTTTTGCCTGTTTGGGGGTGTTGTACTTTGTTGTGGGTGGGTTGGCGGATCTTGGGGCATTGCTGGGAAGGTCTAATACTGGATAAAAGTGGTTTGGACAAAATCAGACTTGAAAACGTTTTTGCCTTTTTGCTCACTATCATGTTTTCAGGGGCCTCTTTGGGGGCTTCCTGGTGTTTGTGGGTGGGTTTCGGGCTCTTGAAGCAACGCTGGGTATGAATACTTTTGATTGCAAGTGGTTTGAAGCAAATCCATGGTGGCAAAAGGGAGTTACGGCCCAGCTGCAGAGCGCGCGTGGAGTCATTTTGGAAATTTGGATGAAAAAAACGGTCCCAATTTTTGTAGTTTTGCTTTTTGGCTGTTTGGGGGTCTTCTACTAGTTTTCGCCTGGGTTGACGGCTCTGGGGCCATTGCTGGGAAGGTCTAATACCGGATAAAAGTGGTTTGGAGAAAATCCATGAGGAAAAAGTTTTTTCCTTTTTGCTCACTATCATGTTTTTTGGGGCCTGTTTGGGGGGTTTCCTGGTGTTTGTGGGTGGGTTTCGGGGTCTTGGAGCAATGCTGGGTATAGATACTTTTGATTGCAAGTGGTTTGAAGCAAATCCATGGTGGCAAAGGGGAGTTAGGGCCTAGCTGCATAGCGCGTGTGGAGTGATTTTGGAAATTTGCCTCAAAATTACTAAGTCCCCATTTTTGTTGTTTTGCTTTTTGGCTGATTGGGGGTCTTCTACTAGTTTTCGCCTGGGTTGACGGCTCTGGGGCCATTGCTGGGAAGGACTAATACCGGATAAAAGTGGTTTGGAGAAAATCCGTGAGGAAAAAGTTTTTGCCTTTTTGCTCACTATCGTGTTTTCGGGGGTCTGTTTGGGTGGGTTCCTGGTATTTGGGGGTGGGTTTTGGGGTCTGGGAGCACTGCTGGCACAGTCTAATGTTGATTGCATTTGTTTTCCAGGACAAAAATATTGTAAGTATGAGATTTTCCATTTTTGCTTTTTGCCTGTTTGGGGTTGTTGTGCTTTTTTGCGGGTGGGTTGGTGGGTCTTGGGGCATTGCTGGGAAGGTCTAATACCGGATAAAAGTGGTTTGGCGAAAATCAGAGTTGAAAAAGCTTTTGCCTTTTTGCTCACTATCATGTTTTTGGGGGCCTGTTTGGGGGGCTTCCTAGTGTTTGTGGGGGGGTTTCGGGGTCTGGGAGCACTGCTGGGTATGGATACTTTTGATTGCAAGAGGTTTGAAGCAAATCCATGGTGGCAAAGGGGAGTTAGGGCCCAGCTGCTGAGCGCGCATGGAGTCATTTTGGAAATTTGCCTGAAAATTTCCAAGTGCCCATTTTTGAAGTTGTGATTTTTGGCTGTTTGGGGGTCTTCTACTTGTTTTTGACTGGGTTGACGGCTCTGGGGCCATTGCTGGGAAGGTCTAATACCGGATAAAAGTGGTTTGGAGAATATCGGAACAGAAAACGATTTTGCGCTTTTGATCACTTTGCCTGTCTTTGGGGTGCTGTTTGGCGGCTTTTAGGTTGTTGTGGGTGGTTTTGGGGTCTGGGAGCACTGCTGGCACAGTCTAATGTGGATTGCATTTGTTTATCAGGAAATCCATGCTGGAAAAGGGGAGTAAGGGCCTAGCTGCACAGCGCATTTGGACAGAATTGAAAGAATGACGAAAATATTCAAAGTATGAGATTTTCCATTTTATTCTTTTTGCCTGTATGGGGGTGTTCTGCTTTTTTGTGGGTGGGTTGCCAGGTCTTGGGGCATTGCTGGGAAGGTATAATACCGGATAAAAGTGGTTTGGACAAAATCCATGCTGAAAAGCGTTTTGGCACATTAACTTAGGGCTCGTTAGGGTTAGCACTAGCAGCAGGATTGCATGTGTTTTGGGGAGTTCAAGATTTTTGCAACTGAGTTCTGGGGTCTTAGAGCACTCGTGGGAATGTGTAATTTTGGTTGCAAGTGGTTTGAAGAAAATCCATGGTGGGAAAGGGGGGATTTGGCCTAGTTAAAGAAAGCGTTTGCCACTATTCTTAACTTAGGGCTCGTTAGGGTTAGCAGTATTGTATTGCATGTGTTTGGGCGGAGGGCTGTTTGTGGGGGGGTTTGTGAGTCTTGGAGCGATGCTGGGTATGGATACTTTTGCTTGCTTGCAAGTGGTTTGAATACAATCCACAGTGGGTAAGGGGGGATTTGGTCCTACTTTACTTTCAAAGTACGTTTTGTCACCATTTTTCTACTAGGCCTCGTTTTTTGAGATATGATTGGGGGTCTTCTACATTTTTGCGACTGGGTTTAGTAAGGGTCTGGGAGCACTGCTGGGAAGGTCTAATTTTGTTCTAACACACAGTTTACAGTACACCTAGCTTGAGGGGAAAGATCCGCTAAATTAATTCGCCCATACGTATTTATCCTTCAAAAGGAGACTCAGACAGAGTACGCACTTTCAAAAATATTGTACTGTCTATTAGGAAACTCAAAGTGTGACTTTTTGCACTACACAGCGTACATACCTTATATTTATTTGTCAGTGGTGTTCTAATATCACTTCCTGGTTTTCCATCAATAATTACAGGCCGGGTTTCAGTCTGTGCAATGGGAAAAAAAGGATGAGGTCAGGCTTCACATTAGCGAGCCGCAATTCAGCATCCGCCAGGCAGGCAGTGGACTGGGTGTCTTCTGGTCACCAACATTGATGGACGGAGCGTCAGCTGGAATGGAGGAGTCCCGCTAATAAGAGGAATGGTTTGATGCATGCAACTTACCAAATTCAACAGGACAACTATAACAACATACAGATACAGTATCCGTTCTTTTCTAATTATCTTTTAAGTAATGTTATTGCTGTGAACTTCTAAGAGTGTGACTCTGCATTTCTTTGATCTCTGCTTCTAAATTCATCCCTACAGCCATTCTATAGGTTTTACTTCTGCTATTTTCTAAACCTTATTTAATGTAAGAAGTGTTTCTCTGAGTGCAAAGATAGGCAAGTGAAAACGCATAATTATTAAGGCAGCCCAGTACTGTCGCATTCTTTCATTCACGGTTGTCAAAAGTACTACTTACTTTTCAGTAACCATGCATGCAGTAGTGCATGCACTTCCTTTATGTCACTTAAAAGATTTATGGTTAGCTTTGTACCCAAAGATTTCTTTATCTTCAATTATTGTTTGTCCATGCTGTGCTTTTTTTTCTTCTCTCAACAAAACTTTCCCAAAATCCCCCATTCCCACCCATTTTCCAAACCATAACCCTCTTTCCCCGGGCTGTATGGCATTGATTGATGTGTGACTAAATTACAGCAATAATTCCACACACTTGCTGGGGAGGATAAGGTCATAGCAACAGGCTGGTGAAGGAATCCGAGGATATATTCTATTCTTACTCAGCTTGACACTCAGTCACTATTGGCAAATGAAAGCAGATTTTCATGTGCGCCATCAACTTGATTAGTCATCAAGTACATCCTCCTCCTAGACGTGGCAAATTATTACGCTGCTGTGTCCTTCACTTTTGGTATATTTCTTGTAGTAGTAGCCAATGTCAAAGAAATTCAACGCAAGTACTAGTTATACTTTCAATACTTTACCATTTGTTAGGCTACATTGTGGCACTGTTCTAGTGTACTGTCACCTGCTATATTCTCCATCGTACCATTCTAATGCTACGGTAAGGACAAACAAGGTTTCATTTTCTTTTTTTTTCAGATGCTGCAACTGCCACCGTGTAACACCACAAGTTCCACCACAATGATGACATTTCATCCGCCCAGGATTGCCAACCCTAATCGCCATTTCGCGTGCAGCCAGCCCTGTGCCTAGCCCTATTTCCAAACACAAATTACAGGTAAGATAAGCGTTTGGGGGAGGTAGTATAATGGAGTATTAGGGCTCGGAGACACGAGAGACTGACAGTCCTAGGACTATTGAATTCAGTTACTCTGTGAGAGGCACTTAGTTTTGAAAACATTTGGGCCATTAGTACTTACACAACTTGAGTCAAGATGCCACTTAAGTTTCTGGACTGTTAAACCCCCACCCACCAGCCTCAAAAGCAGTAAAAACACGTATGCTAAGATAAAGTTTAAAGTATATTTATATATCCCTAACATAAATAATCTCCCGCAAGACCCAACCCACCCCCCCTCCCGAACCTCAACGAATGTCCCTGAAAACGAAGTCCAAAAAAGTAGAAAACCCAACTCCCAATTCCCACCCCACAGTAGTATTTAAAAAAGGGGCAAGGGACAGTCTCCTACTGCTGGCTGCTGTTGACTTTTCGGGCCAGGTCGGCATGCTCCTTGCAGAGGGTCTCGAGTAAGGGTGGGCGGCCAGCTACGCTCCGTGCACGGAGTGTGCGTAGTGCCGCCTACTCCGCATTTTGCGGAGCTGGCGGAGCCAGGCGGCACTACGCACGCTCCGCAGACGGAGCGTAGCTGGCCTCCACCCGCCTCCCTCCCGCCCTCCCTAAATACTTTGAAATAAAGGAATGCAATAATTTAAAAAGCACTTACCTTGCCGCCGCTGCCCGCCGCGTCCCCGGGGCTCGTTATCTTCCGTCTTCCGTCTTCTTCAGTAATGCGCATGCGCGGGCAGCCACGCATGCGCATTTTCACGAGAAAATGCGCATGCGCGGCCGCCCGCGCTTGCGCATTACTGAAGAAGATGGAAGATAGCGAGCCCCGGGGACGCGGCGGTTAGCGGCGGCAAGGTAAGTGCTTTTAAATTATTTAATTCCGTTATTTCAAAGTATTTAGGGAGGGCGGGAGGGAGGCGGGTGGCGGGGCTGGCGGCCAGTGGTTTTGCAGAGTGGGGCTACGCGGAGTGCGGAGGTGGGCGTAGTTTCTCGCCCACTTCGCGTAGCTCCGCGAAGCCCCACTCCGCCAACTCCGCCCAGGGCTAGTCTCGAGCAGGGTTTTGGTGTTGAGGAGCTCCTGCTCGAGGTAGTGAGGTTCCGTGACGATTTGAACCCGTGTTTTCAATATTGTCGGAAATACATAATATTAGTATCAGCGAACCGCAAATGATCCATTTAGCATATCCTGGTGTTTTCGCTACGATACGAGCAAGAGCACTCCCGTTATGAACACATTTCTGATCTACCCACGGCATCCATCTTAGATCATGTCCGCCATTTTGTGTTTCTTGCCCTCACATACGCAATAACCTCTGATCACTTCATTTCGATTAAGGACACGTGGCCTTAGCCGGAGATTCACCTCTTTCACGACACGTGTACCTTAAACCAGATCACGCTGTAGCTGCATGACTCAACAAAGGCTGCCTCTTCTGCCCGAGGCTAGCCCACCTGAACTGGTTCTCGTGTCCATTGTCCCGATCATGATTAGGCGGCCGAAGCCGGTAGCCTTGCCCATTTACAACCCACAAACATCTCTTATCCCGCTTTCCTATCTCCTGCACCTGGCTCTGCTCCTTTCCTTCTGGGCCTTTATTAGGGGGAGGTAACGAAATTTACGATGAGGCGGTCCGGCTCTTGAATGCAATATTGACAAGGGATTGTGATGGACTAGTGGGAACCCCTCTTCGTGATGTTTGGCATCAGATATTATCGACAGTTCCTGTGTAACGCCAAATATTTATTGTTTGAGACACAAAGGTTTGGGAATGTACTAACATGTGAAATATTTGCCTGGAGCACAATTTTTAGTATATAAGGAGCAACCCTCAATGTACAAATCGAACAGGCTCCTGGTTACTGCCTATGCGTAGTTTCTGTGACTTCTGTGTCCCTGCAGTAATAAACCTTTGGTCTTTGACGCCACCATCGAGAAGCCCGTGTTTCTGTTCATTTGCGCACCAAGGCAGGTGGAACTCCGGGGTCTTTGGGTGTTGTTCCCGGACACCTCTGGACGGAACCAAAAAGTCCAGAACTCCAGTAGGAAACCCTCAGGGAAAGTCGGTGCATCCTTTTTTTGTAACTGCTGTGGGGGGCAGCTGATTTCTTTGCTGCTCGGCGGTGGCGGGTGGCTGCGGTACCCCGGCTCCGTACCGCTGGAGACCTGCTGCACTGACTGGCTGACTCAGGGAGCGCGGAGGAGGATGCAGGTGTCGCCGTGGATGTTGTTGACGTACTAGTCTGCGTGTCCTCCTCCTCCTGGGCCACCAGCCGCCGATATTCGGCAACAGTGGCCTCCAGCCTCCGTTAGCCGGGCCCTTATAGCCAGCTCCTTCCGTGTTGGTTTGGAAGGAGCATCTATATGAAGAAAGAAAGACATAGTCTGTAACAAATGCTCTTTAAGATGAACACAAAATGATTCAGCAGAAAGTTGTGTCACCGTAGAACTAGCAACTTGCAAGCGCATTACATAACTATTGTGGCCAGTATCTATCTAACCTCCCACTTCTTCATCCTTGCTCTAACATTAGTGGGAGTTTAAGGAATCAATTCTACGAGCACTATGGACTCACTCCATTAGAGTCGACTATGACAGTACACCAGTCTTATTCTTCTTCTTCTCTCTTGTTTAGCAAAATTGGTATGTTAACTTCTGCAAGCCGTCATAATGCCAGCGCAGTCAACTTGCACCTGAGAAAAACAGACGCCCGCCATGATGAGTAAGACAGACTTGCGGCGTTACTGTACCAGTCCAGTACACGCAGGTGGTGATGCTCTTACTTTTCTATTATGGGCGGCACTGAGAATACTCTGTTACAAGGGCTACTGCTTAATTAATTTAACTTTCACCCTACAGTGCCAATGAATACTAGAAATGGAAAATGAAGAAGATAAATAATCTGATTATCTATCACTGCACATGGTATGTATTTGCTTACATATGGGATGATTTTAGGTGCTTTGCTTTTTATTGAGTGAACAGTGATACATCCACACATGAATGACCGAGTTCTACTAAACTTATTAACAGAGGTAGTGAGTGAGTGGCCATCGTAATAGCCGGATATATGCTGTGCTTGCAATACAAACTAATGCTACTATTCATGGTAGTATTCGGACAAAATTACAACTTCTTTTCCTTGCCTTTCCTACACTGGGATGGATGTGCGGGTGCGGTGTTACATGCTCTTCAAAGTAACACTTAGTTCATCCAGTGACCGTCTACTCTCTCTAGATACACATATGCTATCTAAGAGTCAGATAGTACCATGATCCAGGCATCCATCCATTCAAACTTTATGTCAATCATTCTTCTTCATGTCTCTCATCTGGACAAACATTACGTTTTCTCACGGGGAGCACACTATGCAGTCTGCAATCTCAATAAGTAAGGAATATAAGAGCTTACCACTGCCCGCCACTACCGTGGCAACCCGCACAGCAGTTTGGTCCGGCACTTGCACCGCCTCCTCCCCAGAGCTTTCCTCCTTCACCTCTGCGCTGGGCCCAGCACCAGATATTCCACCTACAAAGTACATTTAAGAATGTTAGATGTCATAGACATACACCACTCACTAGTATTTTGTCTACGAATGAAGAAATGTGAATACAAAAACCAATCTAATAATTTGTGACTGTCTACTCTAAAGTACAAATGTCCCTTTTTCCAGGGAAGGGTGTTGTCTTGCTGCACTTTTTGGCACAACTGACGAATGCTTGCTTTTTAACACGCACCATTTTTCTCATAACAGACAGAAGCTTCACTTCTAAGAACAAATCATCATCATCACCACTAGGACAGAGGGACCAACGATTCAGCACCAAAAACAAAAATTAAAGTTCAAACCAGGTGAGTGCTCGGCTCACTGTTAGAAATGGGATCCCTGGCTGGCCAGGGCTTGCGCCAAAGTCAGTCAGAGATCACCACTCCCAAGTCAGGGCAAGGGGGTTACACGCCAAGATAACCCTTGCTCACCCGCTAGGTAACGTGGCGTGAGCAGCAAGGCTAAACTCGGAGGCTATGTAGGTTAAGTATTTGCCCACGCACCCACCAGCAACTACCTCCAGGGCCCCCCACAAAAGGAACTCCACACAAGGTATATATGAAAATAGTCTTTATATTAAAAAGAACACGTTAGATAGGAACACACACTTTACAAGGTGCCAGAGGCACGGGCAGGATTTACAAGGGACTATGTACAGGGCAGGGCCAAGGGACCACTGCTAGGAATATGCACTTGATGGAATTGGCATTAGAACATATAACAACTGGGAGCTTCATAGAACTAGCATTAGAACTCACTCTAACCAGCAGCAACATACATGAGGCATAGGATATTCAGGAAGGAAGGAATGACAAGGCACATAACACATCAAAGGCACCTTCCGAGGTGCCACACATAATAACTTTCAGGAATCACATAAACATTAGCCAATAACTTTCAACAGGCCAACTGGCCTCTATGGGCTAGGACGCCCCAAAGTCTCAATGTCAGGACAGGCTGCAGGTAGCCCGGAACAACCTACATGTGGCAGCTGCCCACGAAGTGCTGGGCAGCTGTAGAGGATAGGGCCATCGTGGGAGCCTCGCAGGCTCTGAGGAATGAGCGCCAAAAGGTGGAGCCTCTCAGGCTCGAGGAACAATGGGGCAATGAGCCTCTCTGGACTCTTCAACAAAGACTGGCACTCAAGCCTCTCTGGGCTCGACACGAAGTTGCTGGGGCCGAGCCTCACAGGCTCAGAAGGGAAAAGGTAGGCGGAGTCCCTCTCGGGGGCTCGATCTCACTGGGGGCCCCACGGGCCTCTGAGCACAACAGAAGGATTCGCTGGAGGGGAGGGGCGGGCACCGGCAATGTGCCCCGAAGCCCCTCCTCTCCTCTCTCGCTGCAGCACTCACCGGTTCTGGTGCGCCGGTCTCTCCTTTGCTCCGCTGGACTCCTCTCGCTCTACAGGGCTCTCCCTCACTCTTGGGAGCCCCGGGGGGCGGGGGGGCAGCGGCATCTGGTGACAATGTAGGAGCACGAAGTAGGCTCCCGCCGCTACCTGCTTCTTCGTGTTTACGGGGGCCGGCTCCAAAGTCCTCGGGCTGGCAGCCAATCACGGCGCGGCCCGGGGAAGGCATCACCAGGGCATCCCGGGCTGACAGCCAATCCCTGCGCGGCCCGGGGGAGACATCACGAGGGGTCCCGGGCCGGCGGCGGTGAACTCGGGGGAAATGAGGAGGGGTTGGCTCCCTCGAAAGGAAAATTAAAATGAGGAAGGCACTCGCTGGGGACCAGGGCACTTTTCAAGAATGGGGCAAATGCTGGGTGGGCACCGGCTGCAAAAAGAACAGTGCTTCCAAGCGCTAGGTACACAAATCGCGCTCTCAAGCACCAGGGGTCAATGAAAAGCGCTCTCAGGCGCTAGGGCAATAGCAAGCAGTAAAGTTCTTCAGGGGATGCAGCAAAGTCCAAAGTAAAGTCGCCCAATCAGCCCAGCAAGGCAGAGGGGTTCCCCGAGAAGTCCTCGAGGCATCCTTCAGGGATCCAGGGGCCGGGCAGGGCTCAGGGAGGCAAGCCTTCCCCTAAGCCCAAGCAGCAGCACGCCCCTGGCAGGATTCAAGTCAGAAACAAGAACCTTTTTAGAGTGTCACAGCACCCTTTTTATACCCAACATCCTTTGTCTAAAGGGGCAGGCAGGGGGAGAACCTGCTAGAACTGGTTTTGGGGGATTCCTTTTATTGGCCAGGCTAGGGACATCAGACGCACCCTAGGGGGTGGAGCCAGCATTGTGTGGGGAAAACCCAGCCTCATTCAGGACCCTCAAACCAGACAGTCAATCCACAAGCAGGTCCAGGCTCACTCCTCCCCTCACATCAGCATGCTAAACACTCCATTCACCACCGGGACAGACCCTCCCAGACTCTTGGAGCCAGGCTCACCAGCCAGCCTCAGCCAATCACACGCCAGACACAATTTATACAAATATGCCAACTTCTAAAAGTGGCGCTTCTACACTAGACACAATCATACCGCATATAGCATTGCGCAGCATTTAATCTCACGAGTTCGCACATGCTAGACTCGACCCTGCACACCCCACGCATCAGGAACTACCAGGGACACATACATTCCCCATGCATTCCTATGGGAGGGCAGGCTTCTCTCACCACACGCACTCAAAGTGGGAATCACCTTCCCCAGGTCACATATAACAAGCATAAAACATCCGGGGTGAACCTGCCAGAAAGGCCAAGTCAAACACAACCCCCTTCCAGCCAAAACGCAGGGCAGACCAATCACCTCCGTGATGGACTACCCTGCTTTGGGCGATAGAACGCGGCCCATACTGCAGGGACACCCTCTGGTTCTACGCCACATTGATGTATAAGACACGCACAGACTTGAAAAAAAAACACAGGCCCAACCAGGCTACCCCACTGGTACTCCTTAGTTGTCCCCGACTAGGGCCAGGCCCTAGGCCACCCAGATACCACTGGTCCCTGCCAATCTGGAGTGGGGGGTGGTAACCCCTGGCCCACAATAGCCATTCTCCACTCCCTTTCTCAGTGTAGCTCCGACTACCACTGCTCCTTCCACTAGGGTCCGCACCCTCAGGCTGGCCAGAGGTCATGGGCAAGAATGCCCCACCCTACCTCTACTTCTGAGGTTCCGCGCTCTCCCAGAAAAAGCACCCTCAGAACACACTCTCCTACCAGTCTCGGAACTTACTCCCTTCACTGGTCTACCACTTGGGAACTAATTTCACTGGATGCCTAGGGGTCAGACTCCCACTGACCCCCTTCCAGTTCCTGCACCCTCCCATGTAGAACAGGGTCCTTCCACTTAAGGTGGGCCCCACCTACTCTCAGGACAATACCACGACACTCAGCCAAGAACCCTAAGGATCCCCGCTAGGCCCGTACCCCCCTTTCTGGGAAACACAGGGTCTCTTCCTTTGGGATGAGCCCCACCTGTGTCCACAGGAGTACGCCTAGGAGACACACCGGCCAGGACACTGGCTACAGTCGCCCTGCGATCCAGATCCTGAAACCCCTACTACTGGCTCCCCAACCGTGGGCAGTACCCTTCGGCCAGATGCCTGGTGCACCAGGACTTCTACAAGATGAAAATAATATCTAAGACTTTCTCTCCTCCTTCAGCAGGCAGGCAACCACTGTAGGTCAATACCCCATACAGCTTACCCGGTTCCTCCTCTTCAGGCAGGAGTTCCCTCTTGCACTAGGATGAGCCGCGACCATGTCAGCAGGGCTCAGAGTTCAGCTCTCCCCAAGGCAAGCTGCGATCCAATCAGCAGGGCTTCCTTGTCCGGGATACAACTTAACATTCATTCAGCAGTGTAAGGAAGACACATGACGCATTAAACACATCCAGCGGTGTATGGAACACATGATGCATCAAACACATTCAGCGGTGTAAGGAAGGCACATGACGTATAAAACACATTCAGTGGTGTACGGAACACATGATGCATCAAACACATTCAGCGGTGTAAAGAAGACACATAACGCATAAAATACATTCAGCGGTGTACGGAACACATGATGCATCAAACACATTCAGCGGTGTAAGGAAGGACACATGACGCAAAAAACACATTCAGCGGTGTATGGAGCACATGATGCATCAAACACATTCAGCGGTGTAAGGAAGACACATGATGCATCAAACAAATTCAGCGGTGTAGGTAGGACACACTAATCGTTGATTCAGCAAGCTCCCCATCTCAGAGAACTTGCACTTCATTATTCAGCAAGCTCCCTATCTCAGAGAACTTACACTCCATTATTCAGCACACTCAACATGCATCTACACACCCTCTCCCAGACTGGTAAGACAGTTTCTACCGCCCCTGATTTCTCAACCTGACCCCATGTGGCACAGGTACCATTACTCCAGGGAAGGGACAGGGACCACACACATTGAACACAATTACGCTACCACCACTGGATCCCACCATTCTGGTGAATCCAGAAAACACATTGCACTTAGGGGGATGATCTAACTTCCCGAGCTAGGGACACCTAACTCACAGTGTACAAGAAACACATTTTCCACAGAAACAGACATTTCTAGCAACCTTAAAAAAAACAGTAATCTCCTTTCTTTGCGACCATTTAAAATGCAGAGTTTTGTAGTGAGGCCAGTTATCGCTGTGGTACTGCGCAAACACAAGTCCAGATCCCACCGCTAGCCACCAATTTTAGAAATGGGATCCCTGGCTCGAAGGGCTTGCGCCAAAGTCAGTCAGAGATCACCACTCCCAAGTCAGGGCAAGGGGGTTAGACGCCAAGATAACCCCTGCTCACCCTCTAGGTAACGTGGCGCGAGCAGCAAGGCTAAACTCGGAGGCTATGTAGGTTAAGTATTTGCGCGCGCACCCACCAGCAACAACCTCCAGGGCCCCCCACAAAAGGAACTTCACACAAGGTATATATGAAAATAGTATTTGTATTAAAAAGAACACGTTAGATAGGAACACACACTTTACAAGGTGCCAGAGGCACGGGCAGGATTTATGAGGGACTATGTACAGGGCAGGGCTAAGGGACCACTGCTAGGAATATGCACTTGATGGAATTGGCATTAGAACATATAACAACTGGGAGCTTCATAGAACTAGCATTAGAACTCACTCTAACCAGCAGCAACATACATGAGGCATAGGATATTCTGGAGGGAAGGAATAACAAGGCACATAGCACATCAGAGGCACCTTCCGAGGTGCCACACATAATAACTCTCAGGAATCACATAAACATTAGCCAATAACTTTCAACAGGCCAACTGGCCTCTATGGGCTAGGACGCCCCAAAGTCTCAATGTCAGGACAGGCTGCAGGTAGCCCGGAACAACCTACACGTGGCAGCTGCCCAAGAAGTGCTGGGCAGCTGTAGAGGATAGGGTCATCGTGGGAGCCTCACAGGCTCTGAGGAATGAGCGCCAAAAGGTGGAGCCTCTCTGGCTCGAGGAACAACGGGGCAAAGAGGCTCTCTGGACTCTTCAACAAAGACTGGCACTCGAGCCTCTCTGGGCTCGACACAAAGATGCTGGGGCCGAGCCTCACAGGCTCGGAAGGGAAAAGGTAGGCGGAGTCCCTCTCGGGGGGCTCGATCTCACTGGGGGCCCCACGGGCCTCTGAGGCCAACAGAAGGATTCGCTGGAGAGGAGGGGCGGGCACCGGCAATGTGCCCAGACGTCCCTCCTCTCCTCTCTCACTGCAGCACTCACCGGTTCTGGTGCGCCGGTCTCTCCTTTGCTCCGCCGTCCTCCTCTCGCTCTACGGGGCTCTCCCTCACTCTTGGGAGCCCCGGGGGGGTCAGCGGCATCTGGTGACAATGCAGGAGCGCGGAGTAGGCTCCCGCCGCTACCTGCTTCTTCGTGTTTACGGGGGCCGGACTCCAAAGTCCTCGGGCTGGCAGCCAATCACAGCGCGGCCCGGGAAAGGCGTCACCTGGGCATCCCGGGCTGGCAGCCAATCACGGCGCGGCCTGGGGAATGACGCTACGGGGAAATCCCGGGCCGGCAGCCAATCCCAGCGCGGCCCGGGGGAGACATCATGAGAGGTCCCGGGCCGGCGGCGGTGAACTCGGGGAAAATGACAAGGGGTAGGCTCCCTCGAAAGGACAATTAAAACGAGGAAGGCACTCGCTGGGGCCCATGGCCCTTTTCAAGAACGGGGCAAATGCCGGGTGTGCACCGGCTGGAAAGAACTGCGCTCCCAAGCGCTAGGTACACAGATCATGCTCTCAAGCTCCAGGGGTCAATGAAAAGCGCTCTCAGGCGCTAGGGCAATAGCAAGCAGTAAAGTTCTTCGGGGGATGCAGCAAAGTCCATAGTAAAGTCCCCCATGCAGCCCAGCAAGGCAGAGGGGTTCCCCCAGAAGTCCTCCAGGCATCCATCAGGGATCCAGGGGCTGGGCAGGGCTCAGGGAGGCAAGCCTTCCCCTAAGCCCAAGCAGCAACACGTCCCTGGCAGGATTCAAGTCAGAAAAAAAACCTTTTTAGAGTGTCACAGCACCCTTTTTATACCCAACATCCTTTGTCTAAAGGGGCAGGCAGGGGGAGAACCAGTTAGAACTATTTATGGGGGATTCCTTTCACTGGCCAGGCTAGGGACATCAGACGCACCCCAGGGGGTGGAGCCAGCATTGTGTGGGGAAAACCCAGCCTCATTCAGGACCCTCAAACCAGACAGTCAATCCATAAGCAGGCCCAGGCTCACTCCTCCCCTCACATCAGCATGCTAAACAATCCATTCACCACCGGGGCAGACCCTCCCAGACTCTTGGAGCCAGGCTCACCAGCCAGCCTCAGCCAATCACACGCCAGACACAAATTACACAAATATGCCAACTTCTAAAAGTGGCGCTTCTACACTAGACACAATCATACCGCATATACCATTGCGCAGTATTCAATCTCACGAGTTCGCACATACCAGACTCGACCCTGCACACCCCACGCATCAGGAACTACCAGGGACTCATACATTCCCCATGCATTCCTATGGGAGGGCAGGCCTCTCTCACCACACACACTCAGAGTGGGAATCACCATCCCCAGGTCACATATAACAAGCAAAAACTTCCGGGTGAACCTGCCAGAAGAGCCAAGTCTAACACTCACCTGCAATAAATGTGTGAATTAAATCACTATAAGCACTTTTCCATTTTTAATCAACCATTTATATTTTATGACAAGCTTGATTTTAATAAATATTTTTACTTTTAATATAGCTTTAAAACTTAAATAGACTCTGTGGTTTTTGGTCAAAAGTCAATGAGCAAAAGGTTTTGCAATTTGCAAGCATGAGTCCGTGCCTCTGACACTTCTGGACTCTGACTCCGTACTCTTGTCCTGCGTTGGATAAACATCATTGGGAATCAATCATCGATGAATTCGGGAGCTAAATGACTCTGCCACACTATCTAGTCAGTAAGGAGATTGGGGGTTCTTCAAAGAAGGATATCACTGAGGTATGTGGAAAGTCTACCTGCGCCTATTATAATTGATAAACAATGCACTATTTAGTGTCCATAGTTATGTTTGTACAGATTTGTCCCTGCAACAGTAGTAGTATGGATTGTCCTCCTATCCAAACCAAAAGTAAAGTAGTATCTTATTCTTTCTTGGTGGTCATTCACCTTTTTATTGTTGGTAATTGTCAAAGCATAAACATTTAGAAGACTTGAAAAGACATTATGGGCAATCCCAGAGGACTACACTCAGTGCATAGAGAAAGAAGTGCGACGTTACGACGCATGGTTTTACCACGCGTACCTTTACAATGCATTTTTTACAACGGAAGTCGTTACCACGACTTGCGTTGGAGGGGTGCGGACTTAGGAATTTTTTAATTTACTATTCCAACACCAGCCTACATAAAGTAGGGAAGGTGTTGGATAGTAAAGTAAATTATTCCTTGTCCTGTAGCGCCCTCCAGCACAAGTCGTGGTTACGACTTGCGTTGTAAAAGACGCGTTGTAAGGGTACTGCGGAGTAAAATCCGCGTTGTAAAGGATGTTCCCCATAGAGAGCTATTGCTGACTAGAATGGGAGTTTCGTTTAACACCTTTTGCCAAATGTGCAATCTTAGTTAGCTACACAGACAGACTAATAAGAATAATCTAGTAATACAAAGACGATTTAGAAAAAAATCGAATGAGGAACGCTAGGAAAAAATAGGTACTCTATATTAAAATTAAAACTTACCGGGGCCAGCAAAGGAGCCCTCGCCTGACCGATCCTGGCCTTGTTCAGCAGCAGCAGCCTCCTCCAATGTCCTCTTGCCCCAACATGAAAGAAAGAAAGACCTGAAAACATGGATGATTGTTGTCAACCAAATCAAACATTACAAAAGAACAATAACAAAATATTTAGGCGAAATAGCAAATAGTCAACTATTCCACTGGATATATTGACCTATCTTTTCCGGTCTACTACGATATTAGTATTGCTTGATTTGCAGACCGTCGACTTGGAAAGTTATGTAACTCACTAAACAAACTACTAAAAAGGTTCGCTTAGGACTGGCAGGCTGCAGTCCACAGCACGCGAAGTGACAGACAAACTCCATCGTGGTTGCAGATCAGCGACAACACTAAAAAGTTTCCTACTACATTAACCAGTCATTAAAATACTCAAACTATCAATCTACCACCACTATTTCTTCTTATTGCCAGGTGTACAAAGGAAGGACCGGACTTGAGTCTGTAGGGGCAGATTTACAAGCCCCTTGCGGCTCTTTTTCTCCGTTGTTGTGTGACTTTTGTGACGCAGCGGCAGAACAAAAGAGTCGCCATGGTGCGGCGTATATTAACAATGTGACGCATATGGGAGATGCATCACGTTGTAAAGCCCTGCGCCATCAGGGGGCGTTCCGGCGCAATGGAGGGTGTTGCTGCGTAGGAACGCATCCTAAAAGTTGCTGAGGGAAATCTACAAGATTTCAATCAGTCACTTTTAGGACAATGATGCGTGACTCAAACCCTGCGCCTGCTTGAAGCAGACGTACGGCTTGACGCATTGGGGAGATAGGGCACCCCAGAGCATTGCTGGAGCTGCGCCATTGTTGTGACGCAACTCCAGCAATGCGCCGCCTTTACGGTACAGATGCGTAATGCTTCAGTGACGTTTTGGGCCCATGGTGCGCCGCATTGTAAATATGATGACACAACAAGCCACACAAGTGTGCACTTGGTGGCTTGTTGTGTTTTTTTTGTTGACTGCCATATTTGCCACAGTGCGTCTGCGGCAGTGGCTATGCAACAGACCTTCCGCTGGTACTCCCATTCATCACTGTTTGCGATTGTGGTGGTCGGAAACAATGGATCATCCCGCTGTCACCTCAAAGGAATCCTAATTTGACGTGCGGTCACTCTGCTGGACTCGCAACGGTTTTGTAATTTTTTCACTGTGTATCGACCCCAGAAGACAGATTTTCTCCAGCTCCGCCCGCTACCGGCGGTCTTTCATGGCATCATTCCGGTGATATTTTTCCAGAAGCACTTTAGTTCCAGCACTGCATGTGTGAGTTTTATTGTTTATGTTTGATTTTTTGTGTATGTATTGTTTTATAAATTCCCTCATCCTTCAGGCTGTAGGAATGTGTAGCAATGGGGACATGGTGGATTCTTGTACTCCACAGGAGTCCAAGATATTTTCCACTTATGCAGAGGGCGCCTGCTGCATTCCTCAAACCTCTCTCGCTTCACAGCTTCACCCGTACCACCCTCCCATTGCTAGCCCCTCCTTGTTTTATTTCTATTTTCTTGGTTCTTGAAAGCAGTATCTATTTACCAGCTGTTCATTTAGTAAATGCGATCTCCAAACTAATAACTGCATGGAGAGAAGCCTGAATTTTACAGAAGAGGCTTGACTGCACATGCCTCACGCACAGCATTTTTCAAATACATTATCAGTCAATGAATCATTTAATTTGTAAAGCGCGCTACATACCCATGAGGGTCTCAAGGCGCTGGGGGGGAGAAGGAAGGGGCTGCTACTGATCAAAAAGCCAGGTCTTGAGAAGTCTTCTGAAGGCCAGCAGGTCCTGGGTCTGTCATAGGCTGGAAGGGAGAGTGTTCCACATCTTGGCGGTGAGGTAGGAGAAGGATCTGCCGCCGCCGGTGGTTTTCTGGATACGTGGAATGAGGTTGGTAGAGCGGAGGCTGCGGGTCGGGGTGTAGAAGCTGAGTCGGTCGTTGAGGTATGCTGGTCCGGCGTTGTGTAGGGCTTTGTGTGCGTGGATGAGCAGTTTGAAGATGATCCTGTTGTTGACGGGGAGCCAATGCAGGCCTCTCAGGTGTGGTGTGATGTGGCCGCGTCGGGGGATGTCAAGGATTAGTCTTGCCGAGGCGTTCTGGATGTGTTGCAGCCGTCTCAGGAGCTTGGCTGTTGTTCCTGCCTAGAAGGTGTTCCCGTAGTCCAGTCTGCTGGTGACGAGGGCCTGGGTGAAAGTTTTTTTCATGTTGGAAGGGATCCATTTGAAGATCCTGCGCAGCATTCGGAAGGTGTTGAAGCAGGAAACGGAGATGGCGTTGACCTGCTTTGTCATCGAGAGGGCGGAGTCGAGGATGACTCCCAGGTTGCGTGCGTGGTTGGTGGGTTCTAGGGCAGTTCCTAGCGATGTTGGCCACCAGGAGTTATCCCAGGCTGAGGGGGTGGGGCCGAGGATGAGTACCTCCGTCTTGTCAGAATTCAGCTTCAGCCTGCTGTCCTTCATCCATTCGGCGACGGCCTATATTCCTCTGTGGAGGTTGGCTTTGGCGGTGTGAGGGTCTTCGGTGAGGTATATGATCAGCTGGGTGTTGTCGGCGTAGGAGATGATGTTGAGGCTATGTTGTCGTGTGACGTGGGTGAGCGGTGCCATGTAGATATTGAACAGCGTCGGGCTGAGGGATGATCCCTGTGGAATGCCGCAGATGATCTTGGTGGTCTTGGAGCGGAAGGGTGGGAGGCGGACGCTCTGGGTTCTGCAGGAGAGGAAGGATGTGGTCCAGGCCAGGGCCTTCTCTTGGATTCCGGCATCATGGGGGCATGCTGTTAGGGTGCAGTGGCAGACTGTGTCGAAGGCTGCTTATAGGTCCAGAGGAATGAGGGCGGCTGTTTCTCCTTTGTCCATAAGGATCCTGATGCCGTCGGTGGCGGCGATGAGGGCGGTCTCAATGCTGTGGTTGCTGCTGAAGCCGGACTTGGATGGGTCCAGGATGTTGTTGTCTTCGAGGTAGCGGGTCAGCTGTCAGTTGATGATCTTCTCCGTGACTTTCGCCGGGAAAGGCGGCAGGGACATAGGCCGGAAGTTCTTGAGGTGGTTGGGGTCCACCTTGGGTTTCTTCAGTAGGGCGTTGATCTCTGCGTGCTTCCAGCTCTCTGGGAAGGTTGCTGTCTCGAAGGAGTTGTTAATTGTTTTCCAGAGATAGAAGCAAACGGTTTTAAAGTTAATTCATGAGAAAAAAATCCATTTTGAATGAAAACCTGGATTCACAAGGAAATAGTGCCAATTATCGTGGAAAAAACGACCCTGAGGCTTAAATTCAAGAAAATGTGGAAACTTCAAGAACTATGGGTTAGCCAGCAATCAATCTCTACATGAGACTTCACTTGCATAATTTAAAAAAATCACACTACATCATGATTATCTTCTCTCACAACTGACAACATTTTTCAATAGCCCTCACCTGCATGTCTGAAATATTTCCATTACTTTAGCTCTTGAAAGGTTCAGACATATAATGATTAGAGTTGTTTTATCGGACAGCTTTCACATGTTCCTGAAAGCTTTTTCTATGTCTTTATAAGAGCCCATTATCTGTTTCCCAGAGCTTTTGGGGCAACTATGAGTGGTCTAATATTTCTGTACCAAAACATAATGGGTCTTGAAACTCCAGACCTGGTTTTACTGGGTGTTAATACAAGCTCATTGAGAAGAGAAGTAGTTACCCAGAGAGGCACATCCAAGTCCAAACGTCATGCACAAACTACCTATACATCTCTCTTTTTTAATCTTTTTTTGAAGGTCTCAACCCTATCTATTCACCATGACGCATAATTCCACCACACAAATCTACTCCCCACCACACAATTCCACTCTAGACCATTACCCAATTAACCATTCCTATTCAACCTACATAATTCCACTCTAAACCAAAACACATAGGTAAATGACATACAATACCAATAACTCTACCTTTCACAAGTGCGAGACCTATTGCATTGCAAATGCTTATTCTTTTATACAGACGATATGTATGCTCTCATGTATCTCTGTAGCACAACCTTAGCATTTAAACCAATAATCCAGAATTAGATTTTAGTTTTCCATTTGCAGAGGCACAATCTATGAACTCATAACATCACCCACATAGTACTCCTGCACTTACGGAATCCCCAACAGAGTACACATGTTCTCATACAATCAACCAGGCACTAGTGTTGCATTCAGGTATTCAATCAGACAAAAACTATGGAGTAATCCATTCACTGAGGCTGTTGCAGGCATTCTAGGTAAGATGACAAGTATGTGTACAATTATGGGAACTTAATAGGTATCAACTGAGTCATCCTATTACCTAAGTGCCCATAAGGCCCGGAGCAACTTGTTATATTGTATTATTTGCTGTCCTAATCCATTACAGAGAAATAAATGATTAGACAAACCAGAACACAACATTCCCACATGTCTCAGGAATTCTGTTAACAAGACACACCCTTTAACTGTCACTATTGTATTTGTAACATCTGACACAGACATGAAACTTTACAAAAAATGTTTTTAAATACCATGGGGTAATGTGCAGTATATGTGCCAGAACAAAAATAAAATTGTATGACAGAATCGTAATTAGTACAGCAGTAAATCGATATCTGATAAAGGGATATGTCATCATAAAAAGAGAACAAAGAAAAGGCTATTGTAACACCCTCTCCCTGCTAAAAAGAAGTATTATTATAAAATAGAACATCTCAGTGCTTTGTCTGCAGACTACATAACTTTTAATATAGATAGTAATTGTAAATTACAGAATCTGTTTCTCTGTTCTCCTTCAAAACAGTTCTATCCAAGTGTGTGTGCCACTTATTCTTATATTGCAATTATATAACAGTACGGGTATTCAAAAAGAATTTCAGACTATATTGTTTTTCACTGAAAATACTATAGGTTTTAGGGACGTTATAGTTAGAAATCTTCAGTTAAAAAACTTGAGAATTTCACTAAAAAAACCATGCGTTTCAGGGACGTTATAATTAGAAATTAGCATTTAAAAAACCATAGAAATTTACTGAAAAAAACATAGGTTTCAGGGACGCTATAGTTAGAAATTGGAATTTAAAAAAACTTAGAATTTCACTGACAAAAACACAGGTTTAAGCGACGTTATAGGTAGTTGGACTTTTCACTCATGCAAAACCAGAGAAATTCGGCTGTTAGAATTAGTTGAGCTAACTATAACTCACAGCCTCGCAATGCACTGCTGATGACATCACATATTACCTCATTCATGACATGGTCAGTGACATCACTGATGACATCACTGATGGCATCTCAAATGACAAGCATTGGCAAAGCCAATAGGTCTCCCCCTATGAGAGTAGTTGGCTTTGACAAATATTTAGGCTGTTGTACAGCAGCATGGCT
Organism: Lissotriton vulgaris; assembly: GCF_964263255.1. Classification (NCBI taxonomy): domain Eukaryota; kingdom Metazoa; phylum Chordata; class Amphibia; order Caudata; family Salamandridae; genus Lissotriton; species Lissotriton vulgaris. The sequence goes on from NW_028249961.1 coordinate 169,205, forward strand.
GAAAATCGTTTTGTTTAAAGTTATATAGAATAAAAAACTGGTACAGTGTGTTGGGATGAGGCTAAAAGGAGGAGGGGGAGCACTCAAGAAGGATGCTGGTGGGGAAGAGGACATGTGTGAGGCAATGGAGAAGCTCATGGAAAACAGATGGTATAGAGGGGCTTAGGAAGCACACAGACAATAAAAGGTAGGCAGGCAATGTGTGCCCTGCATTGCCTGTGGGGCACATAGACAATAGAAGGTAAGGGGCAGCAAACAACAATTAAAGTTGGGAAAGAATTGATGGTGTGGTAAGCTGACAATGGAGGGTAGGCCAGTGATGATGGGGCAGCAAGCTGATAACAGATGTAGAGAAGCAAGCTAAAAGCAGAGGTTGCATAAGAGTTTCTGGGTACGCTAGCCAATAACTGAGGGTGTGCGGGAGAGGCTAGTGTGGCATACGGACAATGGAGGTGGGTGGGAGGGGCTCTAGCCGTAGGCTGACAGCAAAGAGTGGTGGGAGAGGTTGGGGAAGTAAGCTGACAGCAAATGGAAGTGGGTAGGATCAGTGCAGCACTTACAATAAAAGGTGGACATTAGGGGCTAGGGAAGAAAGCTTACAATGTAAATGGAAAAGCGTGCGGACAACAGAGGGAGGACTGGCAGTACTAGAGTGCTTCTCCGGGGCCACATGCTCATCACCCCATTGTCAGCATGCTTCTCCATCCCCTCCCACCAGAGGGTGGGTGGATGTGGCTGGAGAAGCAAGGAAGAGAATGGATCTCAAGCTGACAATTGAAGATGGGGAATCAGAGCAGGGAAGCAAATGGACAATAGAGGGAGTGAATGGAGAAGTATACAGACATGCCTCCTGCTGTATATTTACTGCAAATAAGCAAGATGACAATTAAAAGAACAATGAGAGTTGGGAATTTGAGGAGAGCCAACCAAACATCAAATGCGGGGCTCTTTCACCCACTGTGAGAAGAGTGAAGTTTCCAAGGCTGATCATAACCTGGCTTGTAATTTGGTAGCTAGTTTTTTTGCCAATGTGTGGCTTGCAGTAATTTGAGCAAAATGTTTTAAGAGGAACAAAGAAATGAAAGTGAGTGCCTCTAAATTAAACTCTCCCTCACCTAGGATGTTGCGATAATTGAATTGGAATCTTTTCCTGAACAATAGGTTGAGTTTAACAGCAGTCTTCACATGGTGTAGCCTGGAGGTCAGCTCAGTTCCAACTGCCCCAGGAGAAAAAGTACAAAATATACAAAGGCAAACAGGCTACTCTACTGACATTCCAGCTTAGCTTAAAGCTATAACATATTTCCTTGCCCTGAAATCATGGGAAGACAAATAAAAATTACAAAGTGCAACAGTTGTACCATCAAAAATGGACAAAATATGATAACAAAAACAAGTTATTTCTGGAGTGAATGGTATGTTCACAGCTCGACCCATTCTCCGCTTCTCAACCCCTCTTTCTCCATCATCCATCCCACCCATCACTCTTCTCTCCATTCTGTCATACTACTTTCCTCCTGTTACATCACTTTCCTTCTCTGTCTGGCTCCTGTTTCACTACTTATCAATTAACACCAACCTCTTCATGCTGCACTTTTCTTTCTCATTGCCCCTTTTCACTATGCTTATCCTCTGTATTCACCCCTCCCAACTCTTCTCCCTCTACTCGCCCATGTCTCAGTACAGGCCGTCTCATTAACAACTCCCATTAACCATTTTGCCCAACAATCCTCTGCTCTCTCCTACTTCATCAGATGCCTCTTTGATCCTTCTTCATCAAACTCTTGCACAATCTTCATCACCATTTCTGCTATATGATATTCATCACCTTCTACTGACTTCTAATCAACCCTCTGTCATATTTCTTTTCTTCCCTTCAACTCATTCCACTAGTCCTAATTCATGTATTTCTTTCCATGCCGTTCTTTTGTCTAAGCCTTCCTTTTTTCCCTTACCCTCATCTCTTTAATCTCCACCCCTCCTCTAATCCAACTCCATCTCTCATCTCTGCACCCCTTCTTCACCCTTTCCTCATGTCAGTGTTCTAGAACGCTTGATAATGTTCACTATTCTTTAGAGCCGCATATCTGAAAACTGTGACACTGGAGTTTTTAGGACTTCAGCTAAAAGGACACCACAGCATCCACAGATGTGAGTGAATCAATAGCTAATGATCCAAGTTACTTATGTACTCAATCACCACAAAACATACAAAAAAACTGAAATAAATGTGGCATTTATCCAGAGAAGGGACACCTGGCATCTCAGAAGGTTTATACTGATGTCTACACATCAAACATTTCTTTTATAGGATTAGCTGTCCCACCTGAATCCAAAACAAAAAACGGAGTACTCAGCATTAAACTTGTAAAGTGACAGCCCTCAGTGCTCTTTACAATAGAACAAGAAGAATAATATGGCTAACAATTATCATAAAAATATCAGGTTAGCAATAAAGAAAGCACACAGATCCCGCAGTTTGTATCAGGGGAGATAAGTCAAACAGTTCAAACTTGAACAGATTGGATACATTCTAAAAGGGAATGTGGAGAAGGTATTGCAGGCTTATCAAGAGTGTCTCTCAAATATAAAGATTGTGAGTTCCTTTTTAAACCTGACAAGACTCAAGATTGTGAGAAGAACTAGTCTAGAGTGTTCCAGAGTCTTGTTGCACTGCCATAGAATGTGTGTTTTAATAAGTGAACAACTATCCTGAAAATCAGGGTTTCCAGTAGGAGACTTCTTCATTTCTCAAGCTGTTGAGCTCAAGGGATTTTCAGTGTTCCAACCAATTAGAAGAGTGTGATGATGTTGAGGACTTTAAGGGTGATGCATGCAGTCTTAAATTGGTATCTTGCAGCAATGGGAATCTCTTATAGGGTGTGGAGCTGAGGTAATATAGATTTTTTGGTCAAGTTATGTTCCCTAGCGCGTACCCCACCGTCTCCATGTACGAGTTAAAGTGCATGTAACTTCCCTCCTGTGCCAGCTATGAAGACGCAAATACATTTGCGTCCACCGTTAACATGTCCTCTTTCAGACCCACCTTGAATGGGTTGAATGGTCCGTTCCTAAGTATGCTATGCCAACGTCTTTTTGTAGTGTACTTCTCAGTTTTTCAGCTCTAGCTGAGTAGGCCCCTGAATTTCTGTCACCGAGCCTCTTTTCTGGCTTCTGACTCCAAGGGCCTCTGCCCAGGCTGCCTCTGTACTCGTGAACTCTGACTTACTTTCAGCGTGGCCCCTCGCGCTCAGCTCAGCCTGCTGCCTGCCAAGATTGACTATAACCTTCGAGTTATCTGTTTCCCTCCCCGAAAATACATTCCTGCCTGCTAGTTTCAGTAAACATTACCCTCAGCTGCAGAGCCAAAGGGCCGACCTGTCTCTGTGCAAGTAGTGCAAGTAATTCATAGCCCCTGTTGCCATGCTCCCATGGAAGGCCCATGCCCCCACGCTTCTCATGCAGACACCCAGGCGCTTATACACGCACTTACAGCAAGTATAGAATAGCTTCTGCCCTAGAGACCTTTCCGCCCAGATAGTCCAGTTCCTAAAACATGAGATATCAGATATGATAGAAGCACAAGTTGATCTGACATGCCAGACTTCTGTCTCTTTCCGTCAGTGTAAATGTCAAGTCCCCATGCACCCTCTAGTCTCACGTGCATCACACGTCATGCAGCTGCGCGCGCATCCAAGTTTCCGATTTCTGCTGACATTGCAACATTTCTAGTTTAGTGCCACCCACATGTGTCACTTACTTGTGACGTTTCTAGAACACACCTCCAGTTACGCCTAGTCCACGCCTTTTGATTACGCACTAGTAACACGTGGACACTGTTATCTTGTCTTCTCTCAGCTGTTACGCCTTCTATACTGTTTCCAATGGTGTAAAATAAGTATATAAGCTATGTACTGTTAATAAAATGTAGCGCTCTATCCCTTCTGACACCCCTGTGGTGGTCAGAACATGATATCCTGGTCATGACCATTCCTTTTTAAGGAATAAAACCCCTAAGAACTCTAACACCACTGACTCTGTCTTTTTTCTTCCGATCTGAGTTATTATTGATTAAGTACTTACCTTGCATAGAAATTAAGAGAGTAAATTAATTATTGACGTCATTTTGGCGCCCGAACAGGGACCCCTCCCCCACCTTACGCGCCGGTTGGTGCGTTGCACACTCCGTCCCCTGCCATCAGTTAGACGGAACCTACGCGTACCGGCAGGATTTCCTGTATCTCCCTCTGGCCCACGGAGGTGACGAAGATTGCGATCAGTACCCAGACGAGGCGGTAAGGAGTGCGGAGGATCCCGACCAGAGCCTAGCCGAAAGAAGCAAGGTCCGAGGTGTCAAGAGGCCCACCAGGTTTCCGAAGTTTTCCGAAGTTTTCCGAAGTATCGAGTCGAGTCCAGTCGAGTTTTCCGAGGCCTTCTGTTTTCCGTGCTTCCCGGTGAGTACCATTGCTGGGACGTATCTAGACGGGTTTGGGTACACAAGTCCGGTCTGCACTGTTTTTAGGCAGTGTATCTGTACTGTTTAGCAGTATATCTAGTATTCTGAATTCCTGCACTGTTACACCAGTGTATCTGTACTGTTTAGCAGTACATCCGATATAGGGGGTAGTTATATATGTAGCAAATGTCTCTTTATGTGATTAATGTCGTGGTATGAGTGACTGTTTTTATGTGCATTATTGTGTTCTTATGTAACTAGTTGTGTCTAGATTTAAGCAGTAAGACTCGAACATTCAGTACTAAGTAAACAAGATGCCGTTTTTCAACAAGTTAAAGCAGATAGGAACTAGGAAAGGGATGCTAGAGGAAGAAATTCCTATCCCCCCTAGGGACACTCCAGGTAACTTTATGTTTAATAAGCATGGCATAGATGCCATATTGTATCTAGAATTATGGACCGTTTACACGAAACATCTAGACTAGAGACACAGATGGCCAGTTAATGGAACATGGGATGCCGAGTGCATCATGAAGGTAGAAGAGGCATTATGGAAAAAGAAAGCCAGACAATCTCAGAAAGACGCCATAGAATTTTGGCGTAAGGAATCACATAAACGTGCTGAAAGAGCACTCCGTAGAGAAGACAGACTTAAAGAATCAGATAAAGCTCAAGAAAACGAATTAGTTACTGAAGGAATCCGAGTAAAAACAGAACAAATAGATCGCATCCGAAATAGCCAAGTAAACGGCATGTATCTTATGGCCGAGGGCTCACCTGAGGCCCTATCAGAAATACCGAAAAATCTGCCGCCACCACTGGTTCCAACTAAAGTAACTCATAGGGCCACTAAAGATATATTCCTGAATTCCTATCTAGAAGATGTAGCTCCCGCTTACACCAATCTGCCTGTCCGCGCCCTGCCTACTGACAGGGACGGGGGTGGCACTCCGCCCCCAGGTCATACTCCGCCAGTACCACGACCGACTTCCCCTGTTCCGCCAGCCCCGCCACTTCCCGCACCTAAAATTGACCTACCGAAACCACGTCTACCAGATCCTACTAAAAGACAAATTCAAATACCGACTCCACACAGAGATGATGCCCAAGCTTCCGCTTCAGGAGGTGCGACCGCGGGTCCCCGGACCCCGCCCTTAACGCACAGGTTATCCCTAGGGGACTTGCGGAGTCCCACCATGTACAAATCACCCCGTCTTGATATACTAAAAGGACAACTTACAGTTTGCAGATATGATCCAGTACCCGGAAAAGAGGATAGAATGATGATGGCATCATTGCGGTTACGTGCCGCTACTGATTTTCTGTTAATGTTTCCAGGTATGAAAGAGCACCTAGACAGAATCTACCGGTTTATACAGACTGGAAAAGATTCCGAAAGCATTAAAGATGCCTTGGAGCATCAGAAAGTTGACACTCAAGCATATATATTACGTTTTTTCATAAACTGTCTAATAAGAGAACGAGATAGGCCTGGAACAGATCAGAGTGAATTAGATGCACTCCACAAGTGGGGTCAAAATATATCGGAAGGAAAACATGATAGACAGAATTGCATAGCTAGCATGTACAAGAAAATAAGAAAGACAGTAATAGAGATACACGAAAAAGAGAAAGACAAAGCTCCCTCCGAGGAGGAAGAAGAATCTGAAGAACCAGAAAGAGCTGCAGATACTATAGCATATGTAGGTAAGGGAAATTACCTTAGGAAGGGCATTCGTCCAGAAAGTAAGAGAGTTTTCTTCTCTGCCTTGACAAATCCGAATTCTGCTGAGCATCAGTTCCAGGAAACTGATAAAAGGCTTCGAGATCGAGTTGGGTACCATGTACTCAATTCTATGGATGAACAAGAACTAGCCCGATCAGCTGTATCATGGGCCGAGAATGCAGACATATATAATGATGCAAAGTAACAGGGGGTTGATTCTGTTTAGGGAATCAGAGGCAGGAATCAAAGTAAATAAAGTTAAATGCACAAAGCCTCTGACACCATGGATCACGCAAGTTATTTTCTATTCACGTCCTATTTATTGACAGTGAATGCTCTTGTTTTTTAGCACATTATTTAAAGGTTCAAATGAGTACACATTGGGTGTGAACAGCTCAATTTTGATTATCTCCTTACATCAGAAAATACATTCTATAACAACAAAAAATAGCTTACTGGCTATTAAATTTGATCAACGTGAGACAAATACAATAACAAAATGAGTGGAAACACTTAATAAATTCAAATATAAACAATCCACACATAAAATGAAAAAGTGAATTCATATATCTACAGTATCTTATTTACAACTGATATGTTTAGGTCCTACTGTAAATCTCAAGGAGATTGTGTTACTATCCCGGGGGGATGTTGTTGATTTGTCCCTCAAGCGGGAAAGTTAATTGTCCTGTGATATGCCAGGGAAAGTCATATGTTCAAGGGATTCTTTAATGCCTAGTGGTGAGATACGTCTCTCACTATATGTCCCAATAATTTAGTTGGATCATATGGCATATGTTCCTCCTGGCACCAAAGATGAGCCTACGCGTTTCGACCTTAAAGAAAGTCTTGACAGGAAGGAAACTTTGTGAAGGTCTTCATCAGGGCTCTTAGTAGGTGATGAGGAGCGTCATGTTGCACCTACAGGAAAAGTTATGGGGGCATGTTTTAGTTGTAGAGTGTAAGATATATAGGACCATATACAGTGCTTATGAAAAAGGTTTACAAATAGTGGTTAGCTCAAATTTTTACATGAATCACGTACCCAAGGGTGAGAAAAGACAGTACTGCATTCAATGGATACAGTTAGCTTGCAAAAGACGAGAAGTTGGTTCCTCACACTGCGGTGTGGTGAAGCTGATTGACTGCAGTCTCTTATTTATTTAGTGCTGTGGAGAGAAGCAGGGAGAAAGGGTTCAAGTCTCCGTGTGGGTGCACCAGGTTTATTTAATTACGCAAAAAAGTGAGAGTGGCGCCTGAATAAAGCTGCATGGGGACAGTTGATGTCTTTTGGGCAGCTTACGTGAGCCTTGTGCGCTCATTGTTAATGTTACAGGGTGTGGTTTTTCGCCTCGCTAGATTAATGGTGGCCTACGGCGTCTCGTACCTGCAGGGGTCTGAAGGGTTCTTCTTCAGCGCCGCAGCGTCATTGTGGCGGGAAGCGTTCTCCGCAGTCTGGAGGTGCCGGGGTCCGTTGCATTCCCAGCGCTACCTTCCTCTGACGTGTAGCTTCTTACTCGGCACTCGCTCGAAAGGTTTTGCACAGTGATCAGCAGGCGTGGGTTTTCGCGTCCTGGTTAGCGTGCAGAGAGGAGCTGCCATTGGTTCGTTCTTCGGCAGTGTTGTCTCGAGGCTTCCGATAGGGCTTGATCTCGCTTCGAGGTGAACGTGGTCCTGTTGCTAAGTGATCAGGACGCTTTAGGCTGCAGTCGAGGAAATCGGTCTGCACGTTGTGATTATGTGTTGTGTTCAGCACAGAGAACTGGAGATTTCTGATAATTCGTTAAGACCGTGGTTAACTGTATCAAGATACATAATAGTCTTAGCTTCCTGCTTGGACAGGTTGCTGGCTACATTTTGACCTTTTACTTGTTTGACCACAGTCCATTTCAGGTCATCTGGTCCATGGTTTTTTTCAATGAAGTGGGAGACCATGGGTGCATTTTCCTTTTGGCACCGAATTCTGGAGCGATGCTGTGATATCCTTGTTTTAATTGGTTGACTTGTTTTGCCCACATATGCAAGTCCGCAGGGGCAAATAGCACAGTAGATCACGTTACTGGTGTTACAGTTGGTGAATGTCTCGTGTTTGATTTGTTTTTGCCCATAGTAGAAAATAGTTCCTACAATGGTACTGTTGCATGAAATGCAGTTGCCGCATTTATGATGTCCTTTGACAGGCGGAAGATTCAGGAGTGATTGAATTGAGCTGTCTTGTCTCGGTGATGTAGTGTCCGCTCTGACCAGTTTGTTTCTTACACTCTCATTCTTTTTGAGTGCGAAGATGGGTGGATTTTCAAGTGGTTTCAGGCTCCGTACGGTGTTCCAATTTTTTGTGACTATTTTCTTAATTTCTGTGGTGGCTCCAGAAAATGTTGTCACACATACAATTGGGGTATCCTCCTTGTTCTTGTCTTTTGGAGTCAGAAGGGTATCTCTCGGTATATACCAAGCTCTCTTCATGCTTCTCTTCAGCAATTTCTTGGGGTAACCTCTATCTAGCAGTTTGCACATCAGTTCCTGGGCATGTAGGAAATAGTCAGGTTTCTTAGTGCAATTCCTGCGCAGTCTCAAGAATTGGCTGAATGGTAGATTTTCTCGGAGGTTGCGTTGATGAAAACTCGAGAAGTGCAGAAAGGTATTGCGGTCGGTCTCTTTGGTATATAGTGTGGTGTACATAGCGCCCTCTTCATGTTTGATCATGAGGTCCAGGAAATTTATTCGTTTTTTACTGTATGACAACGTGAATTGGATGTTGGGATTACGATCATTGAGCCAGACGGCAAATTCTTTCAAGGTAAGCTCTTCACCTCGCCACAGCATGAAGACGTCATCTATATAACGTCTCCAAACTTTTATATGTCCATCAAAAGGATTGTTATGGAAGATCCAAGTGGCTTCATATAGTGCCATATACATTATGGCCATTTCCGGCGCGAAGGGACATCCCATGGCTGTCCCCATGGTTTGGAGGTATTGTGTGTTGTTGAATTTGAAGAAATTGAATTTCAAACAGGTTTCCGCTAGTTTGAGAAGGAAGTCGGTTGGGACATTATGTGGCCGTTCTCTCTTTTCAAGGAAGAATTCAAGTGCTTCCAGGCCATCTTCTTGCGGAATGTTGGAGTATAGACTCACGATGTCCATCGTGACCAAAAGTTCCATTGATTCGTCAAAAGGTTGGCCGTCTAGAAAATGTATCGCTTCCATAGTATCTTTTATGAAGCTGGCAGTCTGGCCAACAAGCGGTTTGAGAAACGTGTCGACGTATTTGGCCGGTCGTTCCAATATTGAGTTGACCCCCGATATGATCGGGCGGCCAGGGGGGTTCATTGGGTCCTTGTGGACTTTGGGTAGTATATACATTAAGGGTGTGCGTGGATTTTTATTTATTAAGTATTCACCCTCTTTTTTGGATACCCATCCTTCTTTTCTGCCTTGATTAACCAGCGTTTCTAGACAATTTTTCAATTTTTCATTCCAGTTTTCATTCGTTTTTTTGTAGTATTTTTCATCCGTGAGTTGACGTAAAACCTCAGCTTCATACATTTCACGCGGGAGGATAACGATCCCCCCGCCTTTATCCGCCGGCTTTATAATGAGACTCTTGTTGTCTTGAAGTCCCTGTAGTGCTACTTTCTCTTCCAATGTTAGGTTCCATTTGATGTATCTTTTCTTCTTTTTCTCTAATATGTCTAGGTCACGTAGCACGTTCTTCTCGAACGCCAGTAGTTCAACGGGCATTTGGCTGGAGTACGGAAAAAAGGTTGAAGGATTTTTCAGTCCAGAATAGTTTCTGGTGGGTACGTCTTGCTGGTTTTCAAAGAAAATTTGTTGTCTCATTTTTCTAAACAGTTGGATCATCTCCAGTTTGGTTTGGCAGATATCTGGACGGACAGTTGGAATGAATGTGAGGCCTTTCTGAAGCACACTTTTTTCACTGTCAGACATGGTATGGTTGGACAAATTGAAGACTGTGTTTTCTGATGTAAGGAGATAATCAAAATTGAGCTGTTCACACCCAATGTGTACTCATTTGAACCTTTAAATAATGTGCTAAAAAACAAGAGCATTCACTGTCAATAAATAGGACGTGAATAGAAAATAACTTGCGTGATCCATGGTGTCAGAGGCTTTGTGCATTTAACTTTATTTACTTTGACATATATAATGATGACACAGTAGCGCAGACATTTCTGAACCTCTCCCCGGACGAGCAGAAATTAGCAGGTGTATACATGATTCAGCACCTCCTCATCAAATACAGAAAACATTATTCTGATCCAGGTCCCTTACACGAAACACTAGAAGCACTACTCATGGATAGATGGAGAGGCTTAAGTACCAAGTTAATACAAATAATTCTAGAACAACGCCGTAGATATGACACTTTCATCAGCTCTGAATACGTTCCCGCCCCGCCTCCAGAAAGGAAAATGTATCACATGCAACGCCTGAGTGGCGTTGAAAGTCAGAACCCCTTACGAGAAGTACACCCAGTTATGGGTACAGATAATATCTTGAAACGTGTATATGTACACACGCCATTGACCAAACTAGAACTGTTAGAAATGAAGAAACTAGTCCTGTGTCATGATAAAGACCCTGCAGGTTTTCACAGAGAGCTTAAAGACATGTTACTAATGGGGGATTACACGTATGATGATATCATGAAAATGTTGAAAGTATTATTGCCCACGGGTATCTTCGAGAAATTGAAGGAAAAGGAATGGGAGGTGGGGGACACAAAGATTGCATGGGCAGAAATAGAGGACGAAGAAAGAAAACGGGTCCCAGGGGTTGGCCTTGGGGACAAAACTAAAGCATTACCAGGTTTGATAGTGCAGGTCCTGCCAAGATTATTGACAACTAGAAAGGAAGATTGGGACGCTATCTCGTCCTGTAAACAGAAACATGATGAAGATACTAGTGATTTCTATTCAAGATTTGAGAAATGTTTCATTATTAATAGTGGCCTCAAACCAAGTAGCGAGTCGTACCCACATCTTTTTGTATCAAAGTTAGTCGAGAATTCCCTACCGTTAGTTAAAAACCGTGTATACAAAGTTGAAAGTACATGGCAAGCAAATACGCCATCACAGATGTTACAGATGTTACAATATCATCAGAACAGAATTAGAGAAGAACAAGATCAGGAACAGAAACGTATGAAAGACACAAAGATGAAAATGTTAGTAGCACAGACGGTCCCAGCCGACGGTCACAGAAAGGGTACGACCCAGACAGGTCACACCGCAGCTCCCGTTAAAGGGACCTGCAATTATTGCAAGCAGCCAGGTCACTACGTACATGAATGCCCAGTTCTGAAACATAACATAGCGACAGGTAAAACTAAAGAAAGACCGCATCCGCCTAGACAAGACCATAACCAGCATCAGTCTTCACAGAATACACAGAATACACAGCCTATGCATGCTCCTTCAGTTCCAGCACAGACAGTAGCGGTATCACAGCCACAGCCCATTGCCGCGTCTCAGCAAGTTTCACAGCAGATGTACCTGTATGCCCAGTCCGCATATCCAGATTATCCCCGGTATACATGAAACAGCCTAGAGAGGGAAGGTGACTTGCCTCTTATTGAGATTCCTGTAGATCAAGAAGGTCCTTATGTACATAGTCAAGTATTAGGAAAAGACAGAAAATTCTTAATTGACACAGGGGCAAGTCGCACCACAATCAGCCATGACGAAGTTCCAGGGGCACCCCTCTCAGGCTCACAGAATGTTTCCCTTGGTTTTTCAGGACAGCCTATTGTAAATGAGGTATCGCAACCAGTTCCCCTGGCTGTGGGTCCGTTATCACGTGTTACAGACTTGTTACTTACGAAATCATGCCCAGAAAATCTGTTAGGAATTAAAACATTGAAGGCTCTAGGAGCTATAATATGCTGTTCCCCGGAGGGAGTCAGACTCTTTCTACGGGATTTCAAGGGTCATTATGTTTTGCGAGAATTCGATGTCAGATTGAAAAATGTACCAGATCACTTGTGGGCAAAAGGCCCAACCGATGTAGGCTGTATGCACATTACACCATACCGTGTCACGCTCAAAGCAGGTGTAGTTTTACCCAGAATCAGACAATACAAGTTACCACCCGATGCTGTAGTGGCTTTACTGAAAATCATTGAAGAGCTCATTGCCCAAGGAGTGGTCGTAGAGACCGACTCCAATGTCTGTAATTCACCCATCATTCCAATTCTTAAACGTACTGATCCCAATGCACCGCCAGTATATCGGCTGGTGATTGATCTTCGAGAACTAAATAAATGTATTGTACCACAGTACCCTGTGGTCCCCGATATCTCCTCCCTATTGACTGCTATTGATTCAGAAGCAACGTTCTTTACTGTAATTGATCTCAAGAACGCCTTCTTCAGCGTGCCTATTGATCCAGAGAGCCAATATCTCTTCGGATTCAGTTTAAATGGACGAAGCTTCAAATTTTCACGCGCACCTCAAGGATTCACAGAAAGCCCCAGCATCTATAGCCAAGCACTGAAAAGACAACTCGATTGTATCACCATGCCCGTTAATACTGCTTTACTGCAATACGTCGATGATCTACTGATCACCGCACGAAGTGAGCCCGAATGTGAACAAGCATCACTGACAGTTTTACACTTTCTGGCCGACAAGGGACACAAGGTGTCTCCTTCGAAGCTACAATTCTGTGTTCAGCAAGTTGTGTACTTGGGTCACTTGCTGTCCAAAGTGGGGAGACAGCTCACTCCCGATCGCATTCAGTTAATTGTAAACATGCCGCAACCCCAGACACAAAAGGAAGTGCGGGCCTTCATAGGCCTCACCTCGTACTGCAGACAATGGATTCCTCAGTAGGCATTCCTAGCCAAACCACTCATTCAGTTAACAACGCAGGAGGCAGCAACTTCGACTGCCCTCCCTTGGACTCAAGAACATACACAAGCTTTTGAAGAATTAAAGAAAGCTTTATGCCAAGCACCAGTTTTAGCGACACCATGTTACAGAAAACCGTTTACACTTTTTGTTACAGAACGTGATGGTACAGCGTTGTCTGTCCTCACTCAAGATCAAGCAGGTTCACATAAACCTTGCGCTTATTTTTCTAGTACATTGGATTCAGTAGCTCAGGCACTCCCTGCGTGCTTGAAGTCAGTAGCAGCAACAGCACTAGCAATCAGACAAAGTGACTCAATTGTTTTAGGACATCCATTAATAGTTCAAGTTCCACATTCTGTAGAGGTTTTGTTAAACAGAACCCAGACTCAGCACTTGACTATAGCACGACTGACAGGTTATGAATTAACACTGTTCCAGCCACACATAGAAATCAGACGCTGCAGTATTCTGAACCCCGCAACACTGTTACCTACAATTATGACAGATCCAGCCCCGCATGATTGCATAGAGGTCATTAATGCAGTGACAAAACCCCGACGAGACTTAACAGATGTCCCACTGACAAATCCAGACCTGACACTTTATGTGGACGGTTCATGCATGAGAACAAGTACAGGAGAATTAGTGGCTGCGTATGCCGTGACCACTGACACTGAAGTTAAAGAAACACATCGTATTGACACACTGTCCGCTCAAGCGGCGGAGCTCATCGCTCTGACCCGAGCTTGTATTCTAGCCAAGAACAGAAATGTTAACATATACACAGATTCACGTTATGCATTCGGAGTTGTACACGACTTCGGAGTCCTCTGGCAAGAACGAGGTTTCCTGACCTCTCACGGTGCCAAGATACAACATGGTCCCCTCATTCAAGCACTGTTAGAAGCAATACATTTGCCCTCGGGCATATCAGTCATGAAGTGTAAAGCACATACTAAAGTTACAGATTCTGTTTCCCAGGGTAACGACCTGGCAGACCAGACAGCAAAACATACAGCACTGACTCACACCCAGATTACTGATGTGACAAAGACAATAGTACCGACAAAGTGTATGGCAGTTAGAGATCCCACCCTAGACGTAATCGATATCCAGACACACGCTACTCCAGATGAAATAAAGAAATGGACTGAACTAGGAGGGATTCAGACAGATCAAGGTTGGATGACGAAGGGAAAATCTACATGGTTTCTCCCCGACTCAATGGTTCAAAGCATGATAAATACAGCACATAGTCCTGCACATCTAGGAGAGAAAGCCATGATAGATTGTTTGCAGAATCTCTGGTACAACAAACACTTACGAGCAGCAGCAAAACAGAAAGTGCGTACTTGCATGATCTGTTGTCAGTTCAATCCAGGTAAAAGCGTCCCTGTAGAGCAAGGTGGATTTCATCCTCCCGATCACCCTTTTGAAGTCCTCCAGATGGATTATATCCAGATGGACCATTGTCGAGGTTTCAAATATGTCCTCGTAGTTGTTTGTGCCCTTTCCCGTTGGACAGAAGCTTACCCAGTATCAGATTACACCGCCCCAACCACTGCCAAGCAGCTGGTTCGTGAATTCTTCCCACGGTACGGTTTGCCCCGTGTCGTGTATTCAGATAACGGACAGCCATTCTCATCCGAGTTGATGAAACAGGTTTCCCTTTTGCTAGGATATCAGTGGAGGTTCCACTGTGTCCGACACCCCGAAGCCGCAGGCCTTGTAGAAAGGCATAACCAGACATTAAAGACCCGACTTGCTAAGATATGTCAGGAGAAAGGGGTCGACTGGATAGTCGCCCTGCCAGTTGCACTGTTCTACATGAGAATGGTTGCACACTCGAGATCAGGGCTATCTCCGTACGAAGTGGTCTTTGGCAGACCACCGAATATGTGGGGGACGCCCATTCCGAAGAAAATCACTGATGTTGATTGTAATATGTTGACAGATTACCTTGCCTCCTTGATGTCTGCACTCCAATCATGTCGTTCACAGGTTGCCGCAGCCTTCCCTGACAACACTGATGTAAAGCCACATGAGGTCCGTCCGGGGGACATAGTTCTCGTCCGGAACTTCGACCGGAAAAGCCCGTTGGAGCCCCGCTGGAAAGCCCCGAAGATCGTCCTCCTTACTACCAGGACCGCCGTCAAGTTGGAAGGAAGAAAGGGGTGGGTCCACACGAGTCATATTAAGCTTTGCAATGAACTGAAAAATGAACTGAAACAGGATTCTGACTCGTCCACTCCCACCAAAGACTGTATCAAAACTAGTGACTTTGAAGTATCCGAACGAGAGAAAACTCCCCAAGAGGAATACCGTATGAAACTCCGATCTAGCAAGTCAGACAGTTTAATTGTTTAAGTCCTCCCCTAGGTGAATCGGTTAAATAGTTTCTGACATGTATCCCCTAGATCGAGATAGAGAGAGAGAGAGACAAGTCAAAAGAAATACATACTGCAAATCACTGCGTAGTCACTGTATAGTGACATTGTTAATAATGTTTTTTCTAAGTGTTCTAATTATTATTGCCAGTATACTGCTTCCTATATACTGTCCTATCTTCAAGCATGAACAATCTGTCTACAATGTCTCTGCTGAACATTCTTTTAGTGAGTTACCACAACATGAACTCTCCGACAGACTGGCGCTGCGCAATAACACATTCATTAGTATGCTGCACCACTCCCATCAGACTAATAACGCTACAAACTGCTGGATATGTGGCCGACTCCCTCCCTACCAGAATTACAAAGGAGCTCTGCCCCTCTTTCCGTACCCGTTCACTCACAACGGCTCCTGTGGTGCATGGTTTAAAATAATTAATTCCTTAGATCCTGATATTGCTGTTTTCGATGGGAGCTGGGTTTGGGGAAACCTGAACTTAGTTCTGCTCAACGTCTGTTACCCTGATAAAGAGGGACTCCCCACTCGAATAGGAACTGATCTAGAAAATGAAGTATATGGATTAGGTAATTACACAATTAGCCTTATGATTCTTACTGTAGAATCCGAAGCCGCGCCAGCTCTACCTGCTATGTCCGTATTACCAGTCACAGGTGAACTATGTGTTAGCAAGAAAGGTTCAGTACACTTAGGTCATAGTAAATGCACTACTGTGGTCGAATTCAGTGATCATGGTAAATCGTCCTTTAAAGCTACTCGTCATTCCTATTTTGTTTGTGGTCATACCGCATACATACGTTTGCCTCCAGATTGGGATGGTACCTGTTATATTGCATTCCTTCTGCCACCTGTTTTTCTAGCTCCCCCTGATTACCATAGAAATACAAATCTAGTAAAGAATAGACCCAGAAGAGATATCCCACTTGTCGACTACACAGAAACGGCATGGGAACAGTACACTGATTTCAATAAAGGATTCTTTTTCTTTTTAGGACCTGTCCAAAACAGTAAATTGATACGTAGATTAACTAGAACACTTGAAGCTGTAGTACATGAAACTGCCTCCGCCTTAGGTAACTTAACAGAGGAGCAATCTGCTATGCGGGTTGTTGTCCTTCAAAATCGTCTTGTTATTGACGTCATCTTGGCAGATAGAGGTGGAGCCTGTAAGGTCATCGGGTCAAGTTGCTGTGTTTTCATTCCACAAAACGCACCATCCGTATATAAAGCTATTACACGTCTTCATAAAATTGCAAGTCTGATACATCAGGATCCAGGCACCTGGACTTGGTCTGGTTGGTTCTGGACAATGTTAACTGCCTGGGGATGGAAGATCCTATCCTTCCTAGGTTTCGGCCTTGTCATAGTATTCAGCTGCTGCCTGTGCCTACAGTGTGGGCCGGCGATATGTGGACTGTGTGCCACATCATGCATTGAACATTCCAGTTTCCTCTCAAACAGTCAAAGAAAGAAAGATGAACAAATAATGTTACAAGAACAGACTGATCGATTCATGAGGATTGATATATCATGAAGGGTCCGTAGGGAACAAGGAGGGAATGAGGTAATATAGATTTTTTGGTCAAGTTATGTTCCCTAGCGCGTACCCCACCGTCTCCATGTACGAGTTAAAGTGCATGTAACTTCCCTCCTGTGCCAGCTATGAAGACGCAAATACATTTGCGTCCACCGTTAACATGTCCTCTTTCAGACCCACCTTGAATGGGTTGAATGGTCCGTTCCTAAGTATGCTATGCCAACGTCTTTTTGTAGTGTACTTCTCCGTTTTTCAGCTCTAGCTGAGTAGGCCCCTGAATTTCTGTCACCGAGCCTCTTTTCTGGCTTCTGACTCCAAGGGCCTCTGCCCAGGCTGCCTCTGTACTCGTGAACTCTGACTTACTTTCAGCGCGGCCCCTCGCGCTCAGCTCAGCCTGCTGCCTGCCAAGATTGACTATAACCTTCGAGTTATCTGTTTCCCTCCCCGAAAATACATTCCTGCCTGCTAGTTTCAGTAAACATTACCCTCAGCTGCAGAGCCAAAGGGCCGACCTGTCTCTGTGCAAGTAGTGCAAGTAATTCATAGCCCCTGTTGCCATGCTCCCATGGAAGGCCCATGCCCCCACGCTTCTCATGCAGACACCCAGGCGCTTATACACGCACTTACAGCAAGTATAGAATAGCTTCTGCCCTAGAGACCTTTCCGCCCAGATAGTCCAGTTCCTAAAACATGAGATATCAGATATGATAGAAGCACAAGTTGATCTGACATGCCAGACTTCTGTCTCTTTCCGTCAGTGTAAATGTCAAGTCCCCATGCACCCTCTAGTCTCACGTGCATCACACGTCATGCAGCTGCGCGCGCATCCAAGTTTCCGATTTCTGCTGACATTGCAACATTTCTAGTTTAGTGCCACCCACATGTGTCACTTACTTGTGACGTTTCTAGAACACACCTCCAGTTACGCCTAGTCCACGCCTTTTGATTACGCACTAGTAACACGTGGACACTGTTATCTTGTCTTCTCTCAGCTGTTACGCCTTCTATACTGTTTCCAATGGTGTAAAATAAGTATATAAGCTATGTACTGTTAATAAAATGTAGCGCTCTATCCCTTCTGACACCCCTGTGGTGGTCAGAACATGATATCCTGGTCATGACCATTCCTTTTTAAGGAATAAAACCCCTAAGAACTCTAACACCACGGACTCTGTCTTTTTTCTTCCGATCTGAGTTATTATTGATTAAGTACTTACCTTGCATAGAAATTAAGAGAGTAAATTAATTATTTACGTCAGAGCAATGTTACCTTTTTTTAGTCCTTTGTCTGAAGCAAAGAAGGATATCTGTGCCCCACAGCCTTAGTTTTGGGGCTGCCACCGGCATGCACAGCGTGGACACCTTGGCAAGCAGGAGCCAAAAGTGCATTCACCATGCCCACCAAGACTTTCCCCTACCCCAAGACCATCCAATTTTAGGGACTGCAGTCAGCAGGCTATCTTTAGCCCTCCTCCTGGGTCATGATGTGTACTTCCTGGGCAGGCACCCCTTGGAGGGAGGGACCACAGGCTGTGGCTAAATACCTGGTCACCGGGGCCCGTCATCCTGTTTTGGCAGTCTTGCGACAACGAGCACATGGCTCAGTTTTTTGGTGGGCATCTTGTTTCGCCCCACTGGAAACGCTGTCTGCAGGTTGCTACTTGGTCCCACATCATGCTCTCAAGCCAGGAGGCATGCATCCTTTAGTTGACTGCCATGATTCTGGGATCTGTGGTGTTTAAGATCCATTATCTCACCTCCTGGTGGTGCTCTTTTGGCTTGAATGATCCTGCCCTTCCGGCATTTTGGATCACATCTGGCTGCAGCACTAATAAGTGGAGCAGTTTGAGGGGCATGCTTTCTTTGTGTGTGGACATGCACTGGGGCCCAGAGGAGTCATTGGAGCCTGACCGGGAAGCTCCATTGGGTTGGAGCGAGCTCTAGAGCTGTTTCATGCCCATATGGCCAGGTAAATTGTTCTGTTCAAACTGTAATGGCATAGGTAACAATACATTATGAATTTAGGCCTAGATTTCTGTACTGGGGTGAATGTATGAGATTGTTCTGTATTCTGTTCATCAATTGCTCTTTTTGCATTCGTCACCCCAAGTGCCCAGATTGAGATTAGTGGAAAGACTGGGACTGAGGCTAAAAACGGTACTGTTTGGGCCAGCAAGTACCACAAGCCCAGCATCATCCTCTGCGCTCCCATTAGCTATATCCCTTGCTTCCACAAGCTGTTGCCCTTCATCCGAAGAAGACAGTCCAGCTAAGCCTATAAATAAATAAATAAATAAATAAATGCAGAAAACCTATTCTCTACCATGAGTGGAGCAGGGGTTGTTTGCATCGTGACTTTCTTCCCCTTAAACTACGTGGTTTGTACTGATTGTGCACTTGTAACATGTGCCATAATTTTAAAATATGATTTCAGAGAAGGAGGTGGTTTTGCTAGAATGCATTCCTCCTTTTGCCCACCCCACCGAGATTTTCTAGAGCCCTTTAAGTATTTTTTTTAGGGGAGACTGGGGCGATAATAGTAGCTTCCTTGAGTGGCGGCTCCCAATTTGCCTCTCCCTTTCCCCCTCTGCCTTTCTTTCTTCCTTCAGGGAGGGATCTCAGCTGGTACTGGTTTCTCACCCGACCCTTCAGCGCTGGCTCACTTTTCTGTTGGGTGCACCACCGGACCTTGCTCAATTAGAGGGGACAATAAACTGGAAATGGTCGTTACTCCTATATCATGTCCAATACCCACAAAAGCCCCTTCCCACAATTAAGGTCATGACCAGCTTCTGGATCCTCTAAATCGATAGGGGAAAGCTCTTCCATCGACCTCTGCACATCCAAACCCCACTCCAGTAGTTGTATAGTCTCCACCAGTTTGCCCTCTCCAGCATGCCACCATTGGGAAGTCAGTCTAAAACTCTGCACATCAAAAGCAGACTTATATTATTTTCCGCCACTGGGCCTGATTCTGATGCGATTAGGAAAGCATTCCCACCTAGGATTTAATTCTGAAGTGGACAGTAAGGCCTCCAAACTACATTTGCTCCTTCCAAATCGGATCGGGAACATATCTTACCGACTGATGGCCCAATTATGATGCGGTTAGGAACATATGCTCCCATTGAAGTCAATGGGATTTCAACCAAATCAGATCAGGAAGCATCCGGATGCATCATACTCCGTCAGTTGGACTCTCCCGATCCGAGTGGGTCGGAAACCATTTCCAAACCGATTCGGTCAGGAAGCTTTCCAACCCACATCAGAATCGGGCCCAAAGTGTCCGCAGTATTTTCTATGCCCGCTACATCGGCTGCTTCTAGTGAACACTACCAATGCCTCAACATCCTTCTCCTCACCTTGCAGTTTTGCCGTATTTCCACCGCTGACCCAGAAGCCGACTGTGAAAATTGCCACTCTAGTCTTCCTCCACACTGCGGCCGCCCGATGCCAAGCGCCGTATCCTCCCACCCCCGATGCACTCATATGCCTGGAAACACTGTATCGTAATTGTAAGTATTTAAGGTATTTAAGGTATTAATCATCAAAGTTACTGCACGTCCTGCATTACACAGTCCGTGCGGGTTTACCCAACTTTTTTTTAGCAGTTTTCAGCATTTGGGTGCTTTCTTTCCCCTCTGCCTTGTCAGGGAGCTCCCGCAACAGGTGTCAGCATGCTGCAATGTTTCCTGGCTAATCCTAATTTAACTTAGTGGACATAAGGTGGATATTAAAGAAGGTAAAAAGAGAATTTACCTTCTATAGCAAAAAATATAAACACCACTTTCTTATAGACTACTTTTTAGTTGATCAGGAGTTGTGTGGAGAGGTGAAGGAGTTGACCTATATTCAAGCAATAATATCAGATCACTCGGCGGTTGTACTATGTTTAAAGTATCGCCTACCCAGGGACTTTAGAAGGTGGACCTTGGATAGAGTAATCCTTTTAGACAAGAGTGTTATTGAAGATTTAAGGGAAAAATGGGATCGTTTTTTTAGTTTTAATAATGGGTAAACAGAAGAGGATATAGTCTGGGGCTCTTTTGAAGCATATTTGAGGGGACTTCTAACATCCAATATGATAGGGAAATATCGCTCAGAGAAGCAGGATAGGGAAAGGGCTATCCAAGCCATTAATAATAAAGAGAGTGAGCTACAAGGCATCAATGGAGGATTCAAATAGTGTGGGGGCTTTAAGTAAAGAGCTGTAAGGGTGACAAGCCGCATTTACGGCAAAAATGGATAAAAAAATCTCTGGATGGGTGGAAGGCGAGCAAACTCCAACACTTTGCATATGGTGAAAAGTGTGGCTTACTGTTAGCCTGGAAAACTAAAGCAGATAGGGCCAGGAATACTATAGAAGAGCTTATTAGTGCCGAAAAGGGGAACCTTCTGTATACTAATTTAGACATAGGCAAGGAGGCTTGTAGATATATGCAGGAGCTGTATAAAGAAGATATCACACCTAGTCAAGAGGAAATAAAGAAATGGCTTAGGTCAACAACCCTCCCTCGGCTATCTTCTGAGCAAGTTAAGTTTCTAGAAGGAGAGATTAAGGAGGGAGAGATAAGGGACCAGTGCAAACAATGGCTAAGAGAAAGGCAGCAGGGCCGGACGGCCTTCCTGTAGAAGTATTTCTTTGCATTATGGATGTTCTAATCCCCGTCCTTCAGATTCTATTTAACAAGGTATATGTGGGTGTCAAAAGGGTCCCTAAATCTTGGCCAGAAGCTACAGTTACTATTATCCATACACCTAATAAGGATCAACGAAAGATAGACTCATACAGGCCGATTTTGCTGTTAAACACAGACTATAAGATCTACTCTGGGATTATTGCAGCTCGGTTGGTTAGAGTAATACATGAGGTTATTCAACCCAACCAAAGGGGTTTTACTCCTGGGAGGCAATTGAACAAGTTGACATCTCAGTTGTTGGGAGTTATGACTTAGCTGAGGCTCAGACACTGCCTCTGACTATTGTGGCAGTGGACGCAGCCAAGGCTTTTGACCAGGTACATGGGCCCTACTTATGGGAGGCCTTGCAAAGTTTTGGCTTCCCAGCAAATATGGTATCAGTGATTTCAGACCTTATATCATGGCCCTAAAGTTAGAGTCCTAATTAATGGAAGGTTGTCAGAATACTTTGAAGCTGTCAGAGGCACAAGACAGGGTTGTCCCCTCTCCCTGCTTATTTTTTAATATATATATTGAGCCTCTAGCAAACCTGATTAGGTCTGACAGGGCTATTACCCCTGTTTAAACCAGACACCTATGAAGTTAAGTTAGGGCTCTATGCTGATGACTTGTTGCTCTATACAAGTAATCCGCAGGAGGCAATCCCCAATCTGATGAGGGAAGGCAAAGGTTTTTGGTCACATTTCAGGGTACAAAGTGAACCCGGGGAAAACTGAGATTATGGATTGGAACCAGGGGGTGGTAACTTGTGGGGCCAAGAATCAAATAAGATACCTAGGAGTCCAAATAACCCAGAATATGGAAGATATTATGAAAGTAAACTGGACGAAAGTTAGCCATGATTTAATAGGTTTATTTTCTAAGTGGGCGAACTTGCCCCTTAATATCTATGGTAGGGTCAACCTTATATAAATGATTATCCTGCCAAAAGTTACATTTTTGTTTAATTCGATCCATTGACGTTTCAAAAAAAAGTCATGGCAAAACTCCAGGGGAAAACAGGGAGTTTTATCTGGGCATCCAAAGGTCTGAGGATTTCCTGGAAAAAACTATGCAGGGGATTAGACAATGGATGTTTGGCATTACCAGATATTCTTGTATATTGCTGTGCTTTCCAATTCAAGAATGTCCTCATGTTGGCCAATAAAGTGGACAATTCTTCGATAAGCATACTCTTGGAGACATTATTATCTGACGTACCGGATGGTCTAATTGGTTTTCTTTTTAAGTACGGAGTCCCAAAAATGTTTTTTAAAGTGTGGCTTAAGATTTTAAAGTCCACCCTGAAAACATGGATGTACGTTCGAAAAGCATTAAGAATCTAATATTTTTCACCATGGGCACCAATTTGGGACTCTGCCGGCATGCCGGAGTGTTTAAGGGATCAACTGAGTCAACCTTTGATGAGTGGTGTTTTTTTTTCGCTGGGCAAACCTTAAGGTTGGCAATAACCTGATGAGCTGGGAAGCTTTGAACAATTGTACCAATGGCTCATTGAGTAGGTTCAAATATTATCAACCCAGTGTCTGGTGGGCAAGGCAAGATTGGGCAGAGACAGAGGATGATAACTCTGATCAAGTACTGAGAACCGGACAGTGGCCTAAGGAAATATCATATTGGTACTGGGCTTTTGTGGAAGTAGACGGAAAGATGGAAACTGAAGCCCACAATTTGTGGGATAAAGAATTTGACACTCAAGACTTGATGCAAATGTGGAGTAAATCATATGTTACATTGTTTAAAGTAGTAAAGCCTGCAACATTAAAACATTTTTTTTGTTTAGTACTTATCGGGCATATTGGTCCCCTAAAAAGCTCTTCAAGGCTACTGCTAAGGTATCTGCATGTCCCAGGTGTGCGCAGATGGAGGCTGACAATATACATATGTTTATATCATGTTCAAAAGCCGTTTTCTTTAGGAATGAGATTAATGCTTTCCTAGAAAAAATAATTGGAACGCAACTAAAAGTAACAACTGGTCTAAATATTTTGGATCTAGCTTGGATAAAGAAATGCAAATTTCTGCTATAGAATCCAATTTTTGTTGTATTTTGTTTTGCTCGCACAACAGTAAATTTGTAAATTATGGAAATATCGGAATCCTCAGATTTTTTCTGAATATTTGAAGAGTGTTATTTTTGTCAGTGTATCTGATATGGCGTGTGACCAAAAAAGCAGAGAGAGAGTTTAAGCTTTGTTGATAAAGTGGAGAGAAAAAGAAACATAAGTCCGATGATCATGCCATCCACTCTGTTGGCCACATTATCTCCTTATCTTCCAGAGTCGGTCAAGTGAGTGCGGAGATGGAATTGGAACAGCTGTATACTTGTGGGTAAATTAGCAAGGGTCTGGTTCTACGGTCAGGTCCTCCTCTACAAGACATAGAAAGACAAGAATATTAACGCAACAAGATATCTGGCAAAATGAGGACAACAATTAAAAAAAAAAAAGACTGATTTGCATATGTCTGGGTTCAAACTGGAAGGGCATGGGGAGCGAAAAAATTATAGATTTAGGCCCAGATCTCTTTACTGGGGTGAATGTATGACATTGTTCTGCATTCTGGCCATCAATCATTCTTTTTGCAATTTTTCTGTCGAGCCATTTGTTTTGGAACCCGCAATGGCTCAGTGAGTTGAACACTCCTTGCCTGAATGTGTGGTGGTTTGGCAAGTCAAGAGTTCGAATCCTGGTAGGACCAAAAACTATGCCTGACACAGGCTTTTAACAGCAGTTTACAAACGTAGCATGCACGTTACTGTTTACAGAATGTCCATCAACCAACTGTTGCTAAGTGGACATAATATCAACATTTTAATATTGATATACATAAACATCGAGTTTAGTATATCGATAGTATTAAATATTGATGTTATCAAAATCAATTTCAAGTATTGTTAAAAAATATAGAAGTTTGCAATATTGTAAGTTAAAATATTGTTATGTTAAAATATTGTTATTGTACTATATTTTAATGTATTTAGAGTTTCTTTACAGTATAATATTAGTTATTTCATGTTATAAACAAATACATGTGTATAATATTATCTAGGAGTGGGATGTTGGGTTTATAGGGGATAAGGGTGGGAAGTGTTTTAAAATAATTTATAATACATTTGAAATTAAAAATTTTAATTTAGAAAATATGATTTTGAATTTAGAAAAATATTTTTTAGGAGCGGGATGATGGGTTTATAGGGGATAAGGGTGGGGAGTGTTTTCAAATATTTTATTTTAATTTCTAATAAATTCAAAATGTTAAAATAAAATTTTGAAAATAAAATTTCCATTGTTGAAAAATATTTTTTAGGAGCGGGCTGTTGGGTTTCCAGATGAAATGGGTGGGGAGTGTTTTAAAATTATTGTTTTTAAATTATAATAAATTCACAATTTAAATGAATTATTTATAAAAAATGATTTTGAATTAAGAAAAACATTTTTTAGGAGTGGGATGTTGGGTTCTCAGAGGATAGGGTGGAGGCAGAGTTTTAAAATTATTGTTTTTAAATTATAATAAATTCGCAATTTAAATAAAAAACTTAGCAAAAAATTATTTTGAATTAAGAAAAATATTTTTTAGGAGCGGGATGTTGGGTTTATAGGGGATATGGGTGGGGAGTGTTTTAAAATAATTGCTTTTAATTTATAATAAATCTGAAATGTTGTTTCATTATTTACAGAATATCGTTTCTAATTGAGAAATCATTTTTTTAAGAGTGGGATGTGAGTTTCTAGTGGCTAAGGGTGGTGAGTGTCTAAACAATATTAAAGGAAATGTAAAAATAAATTGAATTCTTTGTTGAATTTGGTTATATTTTATTTATATATTGAATGTATTGTTTTATTAGCTTGTAGTTGTGTTTATAGGATATAATGTTGTTAACAGTTCTATATAAAAACTAATACTGTGTGGAGGTTCTAAGGGAAGTTTATAGACCAAGCCCAGGTTACAATCCCCAATAATACTATCTACTACAAGAAAACCTAGGGGTCTTAAGAAGAGGAAAAGAGAACCTCTATTGGAAGGTAATAATAGCTAACAAGTCTATTAGATACCAAGGCTAACTAGCTACTAATTTAAGCATTCAAACAGTACACACAGAACCAAATAGTGATTGTGGGTGAAACAAGTAAATGAATATAGGATTCCAATCAAAGTCTTGTTCTGATCAATACTATCATCTGATCACCCTTCGGGATGGTGTGTCTCTAGATCATCGAGACGTTTCTACCAACCCCCCGGTCGGAGTTGGGTTCCGACCCACAATCACTCCAGGACCATGTAGAGAATAATGTATGATGGGAATCGGTGCAGTGCAAAACCAAAAAAGTGCATTGGAGTGGTGAGTTAAACTAGGATAGAGGACAAAAGGGAAATTTTAATGGAAATTGGCCTCTTCCTAATTAAAACCAGGAACAGTGCATGAAAATACAGTTGCAAACAAATAACTGTCTAGGGGCCAACATGTTTCAGCCTTCAGGGCAGTACCCTAGGCTTTCTTCAGGGCCTCTGTTATTTAATTTTTGATGCTACTGCAAGTGTGATTCAAAACCGAACAGTGGTTGAAGTATATAAAAAGGATATACTATTTGACTGGAAATTAATTATTCTTTTCTCTGTGTCAATCCGTAATGTCTCAAACCTGAAACAACAAAGCACCATATGAGAAATGCTGTGTGAGAGTTGAATGCTATACACCAATATTTAGGGAAAACGTATTAAATTTTCACTCACCCGGATCGACCGGAGACTAGACCTCACCTCTCCTGGACCAGGCTCAGGAATTTAGGGGGCCCCGCTCTAAAGGTATGATGAAGAAAGAGTTGCTCAGCATAAACCTTGGACCAATCAATTTTGTCCTTCATAGCTTAGCTAAGTAGCCACCAAAATAATTCCCTCACAACCTTAAGTACCCCAATAACCCCCATCAGTGCAAAAAAAGGCTCACCTAGGGAGAAAGAACACCAAAGTTACCATATTACCAAAGAGATGAAAATACTAGAGGATAATTCTCAAGCCAGGTTACATGTGTATAGCTATGAGTAACCTTTGTAACATCTCTTGGTTTAAGTTCTACTGACAGAGGCTAAGTCCCTGCTGTAAAAGCTCACATCTAGTAAAGCTAGAGAAACTGTTTAGAAAGAATTTTAAAAAGAGTTTTTTTGGAAAAAGTTGTTGAAAACCAGCAGGAAAACAGCAGAAAAAACAACTAGCCTACCTGTCTGTCGTTGCCTCTGGTTGATCCTGAGTCAGGGGGAGGCAATGACTGGACAGTTAGCCGTGCTTAAATAGTGGCGCCTTAACAACTGGACCAATCATGTCTCTAAACTATAATGGCCAATGACTGATGCCAATAGAACAAAAGCACCAATTCTCAGTTTCCTTTAACTTATTCAAATGTGCCGTCCTAGAAAGTGACCATTCACTTGCCTATTGGGCTAGAGGGCTAGAGGGCCATCCAAGTTGTATTGCAAGCGTAATCTCACGATATTTGAGAACAACAGAACGAGATCACTCACCCATGCTCTGCAGTTCTCTCTCTAGACAGAACAAATGAACAGAAGACCGTGGTTAGGCCTCATATTACCTTCAGAATGCTGTTCTTCGGTAACAGAGCACCTTAAGTGTTCAAGGTACCTGATTGAGTTGCGAGCGTAATCTCGCCATGTTAGAGAACCACAGAACGAGATCACTCTTTCAGGCTCTCTAGTTCCACATCTCGGGAGTACAACAGCGGCCAAAAAACGGGCTCAGCAATGTATTCTCTTCAAAATGCTATTCTTTCATTGCAAAACAGTTTGTGTGTATAAAGTAGCTGTTTGCATGTCTGAGTTATTTCTGCGAGCGTGATCTCGCAAGATTACTAAACTACCGAATGACGTCAGCATGCGTCATTCGGTAGTCCAAAGCCTGAAAAGGAAAATCTTGTACGGGAACTGCACCACCACAATGGCAAATAACAGGGTTTACTTAGATCGGTAATTTGATGAACATATACACTAGTCCAGTAGATTAGAGAGTTTTAGATAGTCACTCCATAATGATTAATAAACACGTGGTTTTGCCGAGCATCATAACGCGAGTCCTATTTAAAAAAACTACAAGATGACGTAGGCGATCACCAATTTGTAGTTCCCGAAAACAGGAATACCAGTATCATGCTAATCAACGAATAGGGAAACGTCATCTTTCTCCAAAATCGATTTATTTATTATATAACAGTGTCATTATTCCTCATGACCAAAGCATGATTTAAAATACACCATTTACCGGGTTCTAAAACTTTAGAAATTCCAGCATAGGTCTCACAGAAATTATCTAGAACAACCAATAGGCGTAGAAAAACCTACACAATGGTATGGCAAAATGCATACAAGTTCATTAATTGCAATAAAAGCCCATCTATAGTGTCCATCTAGGAGTTACACTGACACTCGTCACTCAAAATCGTAAAAGCGCATGCCCGCACTACAGAGCATCTGATTTGACGCAAGAAAAGACAAGTGACTGATGCTGATAAAAGTAGTTGATGAGCCTCATACACTTATACTGCAAAGGACTGTATAAGAGAGAGAGAGGAGGACTCAACAAAATAGTAGCGGTAAAGCGTCCGTAAAGTTGGTTCAAAAGCTAAAACCAGGAGACTGATGTGTGTTTAAAAGAAAGGGGCGAGTTATTATGTTTTCAGAAGTTCGCAGCCCTTTCTTTGGATATTACAAAGTTTACAGAGTGTGACAAAAAGCTTTTGGAATATAACAAAAGAGTTCTATGTGGATTTAATTCACAGGCTAGTCCAGGGTATCTCATCGTTTAGACCATGGCTGTCACTGGACAACTTATATACCCATTTTTGCTCTTTAGTGAACAAAAGTTTGGATACATCCCCTTTGTGAGAGGGTATTAAAAAGGTTTTTCTAATACTACCCATTTGAAATGTGACTCACTGTGATTTTGTATAAATTTAATATTTAGTGAGTTTAGAAATACTCTTTTTACACCTGAAAGAGCTCTTGTGTTCGAGCATACGTGTGCGAACCTTTCGTGTGGTCATGCCAATGTACCTCTTGTTGCAGGGACATGTCAGCTGGTAAATGACATGGGTGCTGTTACAGTTCGAGAACTGTATCAGTTCCCACGGTAAGCTCGTACCTATATCAATGTGTAAGGTGTTGGAGGTCTGTGGACAGACAGAGCAATTGCCACAGGGGGGATGTCCGACCACTGCTGGTAAATCCCAAAGAGTGCCAACCATTCTACGAGGAGTCTCCTTTGGCCGAGTATGAAACAGGTGGTCCCGCAGGTTTTTTGAACGCTTAAACGCGAACAAAGGAAACTATTTTGTCATTACTGCAATTCAAAATGCGCCAGTGGCGTTTAACAATGCGTTGTATGCAGTTTGATTTGGTGTTGAAAGTGCTGACAAAGTGAGACGGTTCAGAGGTTGTTTTTCAATTGGGGGCTCCAGCAGGGCTTCCCGATGACTGTTAGTGGCTCGTTTAAGTGAGCGTTTCACCAGAGTCTTCGGATAATGTCTAGCTATAAGTTGGTTAGCTAGGTTGGTAGCATGTTTGGAAAAGGTCTCTGGTGTAGAGCAATTTCGCCGGACCCGGAGAAACTGCCCATAGGGCAAGTTGTCCTGAAGGGCCTTCGGATGTTGACTTTCATATAGCAAGAGTGAATTCCTCGCCATTGGTTTCCGAAATAATTCACTTTGTAGACCTGTAGGGGTTGCATAGATGGAAAGGTCAAGAAAAGAAATTCTCTCTTTGCTCAGCTCAACGGTGAATCGCAAGAAATTGTTCTGCAGATTGAGCCACTGATAAAAGAGTAAGATGGATTCTTTGTTACCCCTCCATATTACAAGAATGTCATCTATGTAACGCTTCCACCAAATTATTGATGAAAAAAAAGGGTTTCTGGTGGTAAGTACACATTCTTTTTCAAAAGTATGGACATAAAGGTTTGCTAAACTCGGCGCAAAAATGCTGCCCATGCTCGTCCCTGATGTCTGGAGGTAGATGGTTTCCTCAAATTTGAAGAAATTTTCTTTCATGGCTAGCCTAGCCAACACCATTATGAATGGTACAGGAGTAATAGAGTCGAGATCAGTGTCCCCCAGGATGGATCTGATGGTGTCCAAAGTCTCATCCTGGGGGATAGAGGTATATAGTGACTCGACGTTAAAGGAGACCAGATGGTCTGTCTCCGGATCAAATACTATTTCCGGAATCAGTCTTAAGACATCTTTCGTATCCTTAAGGTATGTAGGCATTGTCTGTAGTATTGGTCTTAAAAAGTGGTCAACAAAAGCCGGCAAAGGTTCCAAAATCGAACCTTGACCAGATATTATTGGTCTCCCAGGAGGTGGTCTCTGGGGTTTATGGACCTTTGGCAAGGTATAGAAGTAAGGCATGATCGGATGTTGGGCCTGTAGAAACTTGCCTTCAGATTCAGTGATCCATCCCTCAGCCAAAGCTTCTTCCACCAAGACCTTAATTTCCTGCATCAGTCTGTTAGTGGGATCAGTATTCAAAGGGGCATAAGAGGTAGCAACACTCAGCTGCCGTAAGCACTCCATCCTGTAAGTCTCTGTATCTTGTATAACAATGGACCCACCTTTATCAGCAGGCTTTATCATTATAGATGGATCCTTAGCCAGTGTTGATAATGACTGTCTTTCCTGTCTAGTGAGATTACTGTAACTGCTCTGCTGAGAACACCAAATTCTGTCCACTTCGTCTTTTATTGCCTTTTCAAAGGTTGCCACCTGAGGGGGTACCATATGTAAAGGAGGTAAGAAGTTGGATTTGGTTCATAAGCCAGTGTTTGTATTCTCCTGGTCATCATTGGGACTATTTTTGTCTTTGAAAAAGTAGTGCAATCTGAGTTTACGAAAAAATTGAGCTAACTCTACTTGTAACTGAAATGGGTCTCCATTATCAGTGGTGACATACCCCAAACCTTTGTTTAGGACAATTTCTTCTATTGCTGATAGAGTTTTTTGCTCAGGTTCCCTACTAAACTTGATTCAGGTCGTTCGTTGATTGTTGTGGATTTTTCTTTGTATGACTGCGAGTCCCTGCATGAGGCCCTGTTGTGTCCTCCCAGTGAACCTGTGTCTGTGCCTGTAACCCTCTTCATTTGCCCCTTGACCTCCGTGGGCCAAAACCTAAAAAAGGCTGATTGTTGTAGTTTTGAAAACCAGGATATGGTCCCATCGGTGGTTGGAAAGGGTGCTGGAAAGTACCAGGGTGGCTCCAAGGTGAAGGTGGCCACCATGGTTGCGCCGGCTCACCAATTACTTTTATCAGCATCAGTTACTTGTCTTTTCTTCCGTCAAATCAGATGCTCTGTAGCGCGCGCATGCGCTTTTAGGATTTTGAGTGACGAGTGTCAGTGTAACTCCTAGATGGACACTATATATGGTATTGCAATTAATGAACTTGGATGAATTTTGCCATACCATTTTGTGGGTTTTTCTACGCCTATTGGTTGTTCTAGATAATTTCTGTGAGACCTATGCTGGAATTTCTAAAGTTCCAGAACCAGGTAAATGGTGTATTTTAAATCATGCTTTGGTCATGAGGAATAATGACACTGTTAAATAATAAATAAATCAATTTCGTAGAAAGATGACATTTCCCTATTCGTTGATTAGCATGATACTGGTATTCCTGTTTTTGGGAACTACAAAATGGTGATCGCCTACGTCATCTTGTAGTTTTTTTTAAATAGGTCTCGCGTTATGATGCTCGGCAAAACCATGTGTTTATTAATCATTATGGAGTGACTATCTAAAACTCTCTAATCTACTGGACTAGTGTATATGTTCATCAAATTAACGATCTAAGTAAACCCTGTTATTTGCCATTGTGGTGGTGCAGTTCCCGTACAAGATTTTCCTTTTTGGACTTTGGACTACCGAATGACGCATGCTGACGTCATTCGGTAGTTTAGTAATCTTGGGAGTTCACGCTCACAGAAATAACTCAGACATGCAAACAGCTACTTTATACACACGAACTGTTTTGCAATGAAAGAATAGCATTTTGAAGAGAATACATTGCTGAGCCCGTTTTTTGGCCCCTGTTGTACTCCCGAGATGTGGAACTAGAGAGCCTGAAAGAGTGATCTAGTTCTGTAGTTCTCTAATATCGCGAGATTACGCTTGCAACTCACTCAGGTACCTTGAACACTTAAGGTGCTCTGTTACCAAAGAACAGCATTCTGAAGGTAATATGAGGCCTAACCACGGTCTTCTGTTCATTTGAACATGGGTGAGTGATCTCGTTCTGTAGTTCTCAAATATCGCGAGATTACGCTTGCAATACAACTTGGATGGCCCTCTAGCCCAATAGGCAAGTGAATGGCCAGTCAGTCAGTCAGTCAGAGTACTTTTATTCAATTTTGGGTAAAATCATAAAAAGACATGGTCACTTTCTAGGAGGGCACATTTGAATAAGTTAAAGGAAACTGAGAATTGGTGCTTTTGTTCTTTTGACATCAGTCATTGGCCATTATTGTTTAGAGACATGATTGGTCCAGTTGTTAAGGCACCACTATTTAAGCACGGCTAACTGTCCAGTCGTTGCCTCCCCCTGACTCAGGATCCGGCAGAGACAACGACGGACAGGTAGGCTAGTTAATTTTATGCTGTTTTCCTGCTGGTATTCAACAACTTTTTTTCAAAAAAACTCTTTTTAAAATTCTTTCTAAACTGTTTCTCTAGCTTTACTAGATGTGAGCTTTTACAGCAGGGACTTAGCCTCTGTCTATGGAACTTAAACCAAGAGATGTTACAAAGGTTACTTACAGCTATACACATGCAACCTGGCTTGAGAATTATCCTCTAGTATTTTCATCTCTTTGGTAATATGGTAACTTTGGTGTCCTTTCTCCCTAGGTTAGCCTTTTTATGCACTGATGGGGGTTATTGGGGTACTTAAGGTTGTGAGGGAATTATTTTGGTGGCTACTTAGCTAAGCTATGAAGGACAACATTGATTGATCCAAGGTTTATGCTGAGCCACTCTTTCTTCATCATACCTTTAGAGCGGGGCCTCCTAAATTCCTGAGCCTGGTCCAGGAGAGGTGAGGTCTAGTCTCTGGTCGATCCGTGTGAGTCATAATTTATTAATTTTTCCCTAAATATTGGTGTATAGCATTCAACTCTCACACAGCATTTCTCATATGGTGCTTTGTTGTTTCAGGTTTGAGACATTTCGGATTGACACAGAGAAAAGAATAATTAATTTCCGGTCAAATATATCCTTTTTATATTCTTCAACCACTTTTCCGTTTTGAATCACACTTGCAGTAGCATCAAAAATTAAACAACAGAGGCCCTGAAGAAAGCCTAGGTAATGCCCTGAAGGCTGAAACATGTTGGCCCCTAGACAGTTATTTGTTTGAAACTGTATTTTCATGCACTGTTCCTGGTTTTAATTAGGAAGAGGCCAATTTCCATTAACATTTCCCTTTTGTCCCCTATCCTATTTTAACTCACCACTCCAATGCACTTTTTTGGTTTTGCACTGCACCGATTCCCATCATACATTATTATCTACATTGTCCTGGACTGAATGTGGGTCGGAACCCAACTCCGACCGATGGTTGGTAGAAACGTCTAAGTGATCTAGAGAAACACCATCCCCGAAGGGTGACCAGATGATAGTATTGATCAGAACAAGACTTTGATGGGAATCCTATATTCATTTACTGGTTTCACCCACAATCACTATTTGGTTCTGTGTGTACTGTTTGAATGCTTAAATTAGTAGCTAGTTAGCCTTGGTATCTAATAGACTTGTTAGCTATTATTACCTTCCAATAGAGGTTCTCTTTTTCTCTCCTTAAGACCCCTAGGTTTTCTTGTAGTAGTTAACAGTTCTATAACATTTATTGAAATATCTAGAAATGAAAAAAGTAAAAATAATATTTGCTACAATTAAAAAATAAATTGTGCATACAGTTTAAATTATTCAGCTATTAATATTTTTATTGAATTGAGTATTATAACTAAATAAAATAGAAATAGAAAATGTAATATTATAAATGGAAATTATGTGATATTTAATTTGTTAAGAATAAACATTTTAGACTTTAAACAAATTTGTAATTTAAAAAAAATGTATGTAAGAGATGCATTTAAAAAAACTTAAAAATTTAATATTGAAATATTTGTATTCATGTATTTTATGTAGATAATATATCATTTATATGTCATATTTTACCTTTAATTAAAAAAGTTATTTAAAATGAAAAAATATATATTTTTGTTTTATAAATTATAAAAAAATTGAAATGTAATACTTTGTCTGCCCGCCACCGTAACAGAACACAGGACCGATGGCCAGAGGTGCAGCGTTCCCGCCAAGCGCAATAGGATGCGCCCGCCACACAGGCAGATGCATTCCTGTCTTCAATATTGCGGTGGGCGGTGCTGTAAACAGCACCCGCCGCAATGCTGAAAGCCTATACAACATAGGCATTGCCATGGAAAACATGACAGGCACTGTGCGGTGCCTGCCACCTTATGCATGGCAATAATGGGGGTACCATATTACCCCCCAGTGCAGCCACCCACCCCCTCAGGGGCCCGCAAAGCTCCCCCATGGTGATTTCCAGCATGCTTTTCCATGGCGGAGTCTCCACCATGGAAAGGCATTCCACCGCAGGCATCGTAATATGGATGGCAGTGCCTGCAAGGCACTGCCACTATATTGCGTGCCTTTTCCGCCCGGCCGGCAATCTGGCCAGCGGAAAAGCAGCGGAGGGTCTTTCCATCCGCCACGATGCTCCTCACCATACTAATATGGCAGGGGGTAAAACTGGGACATCTGCCGGGCTGTTCGCCACCACCAGCCCGGCAGTGGAGATCCGCCCACAATCCTAATAGACCCTATAGTGTAGTCATTTAATATAGGTGATGTCATAAAATTAACATTTTATGTTTAGTGTAGTTAGTCATATTCAAGTAATTTTAATGGGAAATGAAAAATGTACATTTTAAAGCTCTGGCAATTCCATTTTTTTTACAGTGAGTTCAGTGGGTATATTTAAATAATTAAGTTAAATGACCAGCACTAATCCTAAATTAATATTAACTGGAGTGGGAATAGTAAATTAATTAAATTAAGTGTCCAGCACCTACCCCTAATTAATAATAACTGAAGTGGGAATAGTAAATAATTGTGGGTCTATTAAGATGGCGGTCGGAAATTCACCCCGATCACCATGGAAGGGGAAAACAACTGCCTGCCTGTCGAAAAACGGGCGGATAAATTAGGATCAACCACCAAAAAACACTGACTGCAGCGGAAGGGGGTCAAGAAAAACTGCCAGTAGCAAGCGGAGATTGCCAAAACCCATTTGCCTCGGTCGGATTTGCTGTGGAAAAACACCAACCCGCCGCAAGGATAGCGGAGACAGCGCACGGGAAATTAGAATATCCCTGATGGTCCAGCAGGCTGTTTCCGACCGCCGCGGTCGCTAACAGTGATGAATGGGAGAGCCGGCAGAAGAGCTGCTGCATAGCCACCGCTGCAGATGCTCCATGACAAATATGGCAGCCAAATGAAAAAACTCACAATAAGGCAACTAAGTGCACACAGCAAACTAGTCAAGCCACCCAAAAACAGAAAACACACCCAATGACACAAAAACATGGCAAAAAAAAATATACAAATCCCAGGACAACCCACACAACACACCTGACAGCACTCATCCATTTGAACACACCCAAATAGCTGAGTATAAAACCAGCCCCTTCCTTGACCACAATCCTTTGCAATACTCCACAACTGAGGGCCCCAACACTACAGCACAAAGGAGAGGCAAACAACACAACATCACTACTGATACCACATACACTACCAACACTTCCACACCTGCAGTAATAACCCCCTACATATCACACACCATGCACATCACCACCACACCCAACACTCACACCCCTGCATCCACAACCACGTGTCAGACCACACACTATGGCAACACATAAAATGCCCAAATTCACAGTGAGTGAGTTGAAGGTTATAGTAG
Organism: Lissotriton vulgaris; assembly: GCF_964263255.1. Taxonomy (NCBI): domain Eukaryota; kingdom Metazoa; phylum Chordata; class Amphibia; order Caudata; family Salamandridae; genus Lissotriton; species Lissotriton vulgaris. The sequence goes on from NW_028249961.1 coordinate 204,950, forward strand.
ATGAGATAGTCAGAGTGGAACCACAACTGTTTGGTAGCCTGGTCTAACAGACACCATTAGCCACAAGCAGACAAATGTGAGCAAGGATAGTGGATAAGGTCAATGCAGTATGGACCACCCCATGATCAAAAAAAGAAATCATGAAGCGGTGGCATGACTTCAAGAGGGTTGTCAAAGAGAGGATGAGCAAGAACCGTGAGATGGCTGACAGGACTGGCGGTGGCCCTCCCATTCCACCAAAACCATTCACTGCATGAGAGGAGAAAGTGCTTGCCATATGGCGTCCAGAGAGTCTCACAGGAGTACCCGAGGAGTGGAGGCTGGCGAGTACAAAAAATGACTACCACAACACTGCTATGTTCTGTCTTGCACAACTACAAAGCAACACCTCCAAGGACAAATACCATTCAGCTGTACCCCACACTCCCAAAAACATGTCTCACACACCCCAAACGTAGCTAACAACAATACCATGGGGGCATGTGTACAGGCAGTCAGCACCACAACTTGCAACAGGCCCCCTTGTCCCACAGCTCAGCAAGAAGAAGTACTCCCCCACCCTGAAGCATGTCTCAGACATTACATTACCGTCATCAAACTGACAGGTAGGTTGCCATCTTGCCATGGAGGGCTATTTGGGGGTGGAAGGCCTGTACTACTACTCCCATCATGCACCCCGTCCCAGACCTCAGTATGATGTAGCACTCCACAACAACCCAGAGGCAGTTGAAAGCCATTGTATGGTTAGTCCTCACCTAACATGTAGGTAGCCACCTTCCCTAGGAGGGCGGTTTGGGGTGGGAGGCCTGTACTACTACTACCACCATGCCCTCTGTACCACACCTCAGCAGGATAGAGCACTCCCCCACCCAGAAGCAGTTGGAAGTCATTGCAGTACACCAACCAAACTTACAGGTAGGTAGCAATCTTCCCTGGGAGGGTTGTTTCGGGGTGGGAGGCCTGTACTACTACTCTCACCATTCCCTCAGTCCCAAACTTCAGAAGGATGGAGCACTCCACCACCCAGAAGCAGTTGGAAGCCATTGCAGTACACCAACCAAACTTACAGGTAGGTAGCCATCTTCCCTGGGAGGGGTGTGTGGGGGTGGGAGGCCTATACTACTATTCCCACCATGCCCCCTGTCCCACACCTTAGCAGGATGGAGCACTCCCCCACCTAGAAGCAGTTGGAAGCCATTGCAGTACACAAACCAAACTTACAGGTAGGTAGCCATTTTGCCATGGAGGGCTGTTTGGGGGTAGGAGGCCTGTACTACTACTCCCACCATGTACCCTCGTCCCCCAGTTCCGCAAGATGGGGCTCTCTATACCACCCAGATGCTTTTGGCATCTAATGGATCACTACAAACAAACTAACAGGTAGGTAGACATATTATTCTGTCTTGTGCCACCACTGAGCAGGATGTAAGCCTCCACCATGTACACACAGATGTATCACAAAGCAAAGACAAATGTGAGAAACATTACAGGTAAGTAGCCAGTAGGAGCACCTAGCCATTTGTCACAAAAAGAATGGTGCTATATGACAACACCAGCCCTCTCATTGCACAAATATGCAAACGGACCCTATTGCCATGCACAGTGTGCACAGAGCTAAGCAAAGGAAACTGTCACAGCAACCAAAGTGTGACACACCAATGCACATGGAGAAGAAAGTCTGTGCACAATCAAGCACAGCACAGAATGACATGTGTAGTGCTATGGGCCCAGAGCAACAAGGACCATATTAAAAATAAGAAAGCATGGTTGGTGGTACAAATTCAGATATGCACATGACAAGACAAAGGTATGCAGGAGATGACAATGGCCAATCAATGCCCAGATGTGATGTCTGCCAGGTCACACAAATAAACTGGAATTATATGTAGCGCTAGTCCCTAGATGTCAACAAGTCCCTGTAATCATAAATTATGCACGTGGTACATGGTATGTATTGATACCTCACACGATGGACAAGTAATGGATGTACCACAGCATCATGTCAGGAGGCACAGTAGTGCACATAGAAAACAATGTGATGATCAGTCAACTGTGTAGTGTACAAAAAGAGAAAGACACACAGCTAACACAAACCTTGCGTGGTGCACCACAATAACCATTTCCCATCTGACCCACAGGTGACCAAGAACTGACTGCAGAGGACAACACCAACAACCTGCAGTGCCAGTCTCCCCCCGGAACATTAACCCTTGGATATTGACTCATGGGATTCTTTGGACGAGGAGCCAGAAGCCGGCCCATCTGGTGTTACAGGGTGTAAAAGGTCCCAGGACCCCATTGCCCCCACCACATCTGTTGCTACAACAACCTCCCTGCAGACCCCTGCTGTTACGGCCGGTGCGTCCTCCACTACCACCACCAGAGCTGCCTGTAACACTCTCCCTGTCCCACAGGTTGACCCCCCCCACCAACTGAGGAGGGCAGGGAGAGGATGCTGGTGCCTACTGTGGAGAGGCAACAGGCCCATGGCAGAAGGATAGGTGGGAGGGGCATGGCCACCCACAGACAACCAGAGTCTGGGACCAAATCCCGGGAGCACATACACAGAGTCCTTGGGGCATATGAACGGGCCCAGGGATGAACGGGCCGGTCAAAACAAGATTTCCGTGAGCTCCTCCTGCTGATGAGGTCCATGGACACACGCATGTGCCAAATTGTGGACCTCTTGGGCTAGCTAGTTGTGGTACTGAGGGACAGGCCTGCACCATAACCAACAGCTCCCCCTCCCACTGGTGGTCCGCAGGATGACAGTGACCCATCCTCCCCTGCAGCCACAGAGAGGGGTGAGTCCTCAGACCCCACTGGCCCTACAGCAGAGGCCCCCCTGCCAAGCGGAGAAGGGGCTGCCGAAGAAAACCATGGGAGTATCTGTTGGCAATGCACCTGCCAAATGCCAGTCACGGAGCCAGCCTTGATGGCAACCCTCTTCCCCACTGCATTGACTTTTTGGACTGTCCTTCCCCACACTGCCTCGTGAATGGCATCTGTCTGCTGGACTGGGTTACCACATCTATGTGGTGACTACTCGATTATCTCATTTTCCATAACTGTCAACTCACTGCTTCACTAACTGTAAATGTTCACCCCCTCACATGTCACCTTTGTAAATAAACAACTCCTTACACAAATGCTGTTGTCCCTGCTCTGTCTTTATTCCTGGATGTTATGTCTTCACCATGATTACAATGTACTAGGAGTCTGGAGTGTATGTAGGCAAGGAGAGGTTGAAGGCACCTAGGAAAACACAACAGAACAACATTCACTTGTCTGGGTGTAGCATCATAGTCAGCTCACAACACTTCACAACAAGAGAATCTCACATGCACACAACACAATGGGCAATACATGCTAATATACACATCCTGTAGATGTTCCTAAATGAACTGTCCCAGAAACATTGTCAGCCACCACTGAGTCTGCAACCGGCTGCTGTCACAAATCCCACATACACCGTCACAACAACAGCAACATCATCAGACAATAGGTATGTTTTACATTGTCACCCACCTTCAAGTGAAGTAGCGGGTGATGAGCTTTTGACGCAGGTCAACACCTTCCTCCTCTTCACTCTCCTCATCACTGGACACCTTCAGCTACACAAATCGCACACTAGTCAACTTACACACATCAAGTACCTCAAACGCCACCTCGGTCAATGGAAATGCATATAAGGAGATGGCCACATTTACCATGAGCACGCCTGGGAGTATGGCATCCAGCATATGTGTAAGATAGCAACCCCACTGTCTCATACCTGGCTACTGTACCTGACACACCTTTATGCGTCATTTGAACTTGGCACACATCAACAACACAATGACCACAGTCTGAGCATAAATGACGAGTGTGTGCATGATCAAACATAAGAGGACATGTAAAACCCAACATCATCCATTGAGACAAACATTGCTGTGATTGTCACTGCACCTCAACACATTGACATGTGTACACATTGTAGAGTCCATAACACCACTGTCCTATGTACATGCCCATCAATATCACAAGTGACATGTGAGGGAGTACATGTCAATTTACGAAATCACATACACTAACGTGGCATGTGTAGTCACCAGTAAAGTAAATGGAACATTCACATTCTGTGCATAATGATGTGCCTTTAACCATGTGGCCACTCTGCATTGTTGTTGTTTGTCAGAAGGCTATTGACACAGCATGATGTGTTCATTGGTGTTGTAAAAGTAATCCGCCAACACAATCCCGCACACCCATGTCACTGTATGGCACCCAAATCGTGGTAGCTACCGCCTGGCCCCAGTGGTGTGTCACCAGTAATCCCTAAGACACAAGTGCGGAAGTGATAGCTATCTATGTAGTGCCAAATGGCAGTTGGCATGCTCTGCCACCCAAATTGCGGTGCCTCATGTGAATGTATGACACCCAAATCCCGGTAGCTACCTCCTGGCCCCTGCAGTGTGTCACCAACAATCTCCAAGACACAAGTGCGGTAGGGATAGGCATAGAGACGTGCCCAAATGTCGGTTGGCATGCTCCACCACCCAAATCGCAGTGTCTCATGTGAATGTATGGCACCCACCAATGTGCACCACTCGTTGGGTCCCAAAGTACAACATGGTGGGTGGCATGGGCTCATGACCCTTGTGGTATGTCAAGTTTTAGTCTGTGTCTGTGTTGTCCCCTCCTGCTCCATCCAAATCTGTCAGTGCCAACAAGTTGTGTGCCCCCAACATGGCCCTAGGTGTACTTAGAGCTTTTTGTGTGTCAGGTTGAACTGAGCTCGCTTATTCTTGAATTTCCAGTTTTTATGTACTGTTTGAGTCAATAAAGGTAGCACAATTTCATTGCACAGGGTGATGTGCAACATGTAGATTTAGTCATCTGTGAAGCTTTGCTTGCATGTGTTTGTAATGTTGGTGCCACTGAACTGACCCTACAACTCTCTCTCTCATGCAGCATGTCCCGTGGTCACGGAGGAACAGGGGACGGACACCAATGGTGGTGAAACAAGCACAACAGCTACACAGAAGCCCAGTGACACAGATGTGAGCAGCGCCTCAGAGGGGGGCAGGAGTCTGCTGGAGAAATCACAGCCTGAGACGTAGAGTTCTACATCATCTGATGCCATCGGTGAGGCATCTATGTTGGCGGGCACAGGGAACAGGGAATGTGCATCATCTTCTGCCACACAGCTGCTAGTGCCCACACTCCCAGCCACTTCCTCTGGTGCTGCCCATGTTCACTCTAGTAAGAGGGTAAGAGTGTCCTTCATCCCGGGCACTGCTGCCCCTGCCCCTGTCTCCCCTGCTGCCATCAGTGCTGAGTCTGTGGACCTTTTGTGCCAGCTGTGTGTAGGCCAGACAGCTCTCTTCAATGCCTTCATAGACTACAACAAAATATTGGCACTGGTGGTTGCTTTCATGGAGGGCATACATTCAGACGTGGGTGGGCTGTACTGGGCTGTCCAGTCTTTCTCCTCCACAGTGATGCAGCCTTTGAACTGGCACACACTCAGAGTCCAGCACCGGTCCCTATGTCCACCCCCCTTACAGTTGCCACGTCTGACAATAGTGACCACACTCCACAGACCTCAATGTCATAAAGCACACAGCAGCAGCAACCCAAGCATTCCTGGGTGCAGAAACCATCCCCACAGAAGATTAAAGCCACCCCAGAGCACAAAGACAAAAGCCCGTCAGGCGACACCAGGGGCCAAAAAGCAAAGAAGCAGACCTCAGGCTCACATGCCTCAGAGGCATCCCCAGCCAAGGACTCTCCTGTCCCTGAAGCATCTCAACAAGTGAAGCATACAGTTCCTGGGCCCGCTGAGAAGGTGGTGCATACCAAGGGTACACCTAGGAAGGGCTCCAAGACAGATTCCCCCACCACCTCAACTCCCATTCCAAGCCCAGTGAAGCAGGGGAAAGAGTGCACTAAAGGGGTAACACCTGGTAAATAGGGGATGGAGGGGCATGGGCGAGGCCAGGCAAAGTGTTCCGCTGGATCCAGCACATACCCAGAGGGAGTGCCAGCGTCTGCACCTGATGCAGTTTTGGTGGTGAGTGTGCCTGTTGTGTTCACACCACTTCACATTGATCCCAAGTCAGGGAGGCCAGTTAGATTGCTCAAGAAGTGGAAAGGCACTCCTCCACAATCTCCCACTCACACTGTGTCTCAGATCAGCATGACTCCACCTCCACGTGCCACTACACCACATGGTCCAAGCAGCCCTCCGTCTTGCCAAGCCACTGATAGTTCTACCTCAGCTGGGCCGCTCTCTCCCCGGTCAGGTGCTCCAACTGTCCCTGAAACACAGCCAGCTCCCAGTCCGCCTGACAGCCAAGTCTGAGTGGTAGTCCCCCTCACACACCTGTCTCTCACACAGGGGGGTCTGTACTGCCCATTGGTAACCCCCTGACTGTGTTGCTGACCATGGAAGGGTAGAGTCGCACACATTCACTGTTCAGCTTCCCATGTACTCACTCTGCACTCTGTCTTGCCCACTGGACTTGTCATTCACTGCTGTGTGCCCCTTGCCTGTGCAGTTTCTCAAGGAAATTCTATGCACTTCGTTTTCGCCACTGGCCTTGTTGCTCCTTGCTGTGTTCAACTGTTCCCCTTTGCAGCTTCTCATGTACTCACTCTGCACTTTGTCCTGCCCACTGGCCTTGTCATTCACTGCTGTGTGCCCCTTGCCTGTGCAGCTTCTGATGGACATACTCTGCACCTTGAACTGGCCACTAGCCTTGCTGTTTTCCCCTTACCTGTGCAGCGCTCATGGACATAATCTGCACTTCATTTCAGCCACTGTCCTTGTTGCTCTTTGCTGTGCTCAACTATTCCCTATGCAGCTTCTCATGGATATACTCTGCACCTTGAACTAATCACTGGCCTTTCTGTTTTGCCCTTGCCTGTGCAGCTTCTCATTGACATGCTCTGCACCTTGAACTGGCATTGCTGTTTTTCCCTTGCCTGTGCAGATTCTCATGGACATACTCTGCACTTTGAAATGGCCACTGGCATTGCTGTTTTCCCCTTGCCTGTGCAGCTTCTTGTGGACATACTCTGCACTTTGTTTGGGCCACTGGCCTTGTTGCTCTTTGCTGTGTTCAAGTATTCCCTGTGCAGCTTGTCATGTACTCACTCTGCACTTTTTCCTGCCCACTGTCCTTGTCATTCACTGATGTGTGCCCCCTGCCTGTGTAGCTTCTCATGGACATACTCTGCACCTTGAACTGGCCACTAGCTTTGCTGTTTTGCCCTTGCCTGTGCAGATTCTCATGTACATACTATGCACCTTAAACTGGCCACTGGCCTTGCTGTTTTGCACTTGCCTGTGCAGATTCTCATGGGCATACTATGCATTTTGTGCCTTGCTCTTCTCTACTCTTAGTGCCTATCTGTGCAATATTTGAATAAAAACAGTTGCTCCTGTTGTCAGTTTTGTCTGTATCCTTACTCAATAAAGTTCTGTTGCTGTGTGTATATGGTGTACTGTGCCACATGCTCTGTGTGCCACTTCAACATTGCCAATGCCTTGGCTTATTTACTCTATTTTTTGCAGGGGTGACAGGGAATTCATTTCTTCCTGACTGTGATACTCGTGGGGGCAATTATGTCAATTTTAAATGGAATGCAGTTGTCATTTTCATAATTGGTTCATGTTGGCTATATTGCACACATGTCAGGTTGGGGGGCACTGCCAGTACAAAGGGGATTCTATCCACAGGATTGCAGGAAGGTTGGCCAAGGTCATCATGTATGTGTCTTCTTACTGTATGTGTGCCCAGTAGTGTATGTGTGTCGCCCCATGGCTTACTTTCATTGAGTGCTCTTGGGTGTTCAAAAGTGTGCAGCATGAAGGGGGTGACTTTGTCAGGAGTGTTGATATGTGTGTGCCCCTGCATTGTCAACTACACACATGTTTCACCCAGGAGGTGAGTGCCTGTTGTTTGGATTGTTCTGCCTTGTGGGTGTGGTTGCATGCACATGTGTGAGTTGTATGTTGTGCACTGTGCAGTGTGTTGGTGTGCCCATGCAGTTCTGGCTGACTCCTACTTGTTGTTTTTGTCACTTGTGAGTATGCAAAGTGTGTGACTGTAAAGTTAGTGTTGTGTTTTGTAGATCATCCATGTGTCTTGATACTGTTTGTGGAGACTGTGCAGAGCTGCTGATCCACACTGCCATTGTGGTTGTGTTTTCTCATGCACTGCTGTCACATGGTGCCATTTTGCCTCCAGTATGGCATGTTACGGAACTTAGTTTCGGTAAGCTAATAAAAACATGGTTATTTAACCTTCCCTAGTGCTCTCGATAACTGCCCTTTTCCTTGTCTCCGCATAGCGCCGGGACACCCCCGTCGGGGGTAGCCGCGCGCTCTATAAGATACTTTATTATTATGTTGTGTGTGGTGTCATACCATCCCCTATCTGTGCTTCATATGCCTACCCATTGTGAGTCTGCACCCCCTCTATTTCTGTATGGTATACTCCTGCCATGTCCACTACTGACGTGCAAAACCCTTTACCTAGATGTCAGCTGTCCCCTTGGTTTACATGTGTGTGTGCCTCCCCATCACTTCATTTGTGACACTGTGCTTTGTGGTGCAGTACTTTGGCCAGGAGCAATGTGCCACTCAGGACATTTCCCCAATTGGCTATATGTGATGTTCTTGTGCTGTTTGGCAGTCATGGTTGCTCATATGCACTTCAACTGTGTGTGCTGACCAGTCCTCTGGTCAAGTTATTTCTACCTTTTTGTCCCAGACTTAGGCATCTGTTGGTGTTGTGTTGAATATATGTGTGTTTGCTGTGGTACTGCTTCACTTCCTGGGTGTGATGTTGTCTTTGTGCTGTGCTAATTAGTGTTGTGTGGGTTCGGGTTGTGTCACTCATATCTGTGTGGCGCTAGTATGCTTGGTGTGCACACACTGCTTCTTGTGCATGCAGTGCTGTGGGTGTATGTTGCCTTGTCATTGCCTGGTGTGCATCCACTGATGTCCTGCTGTGTTTGGTATGTTATATTTTGGTCTGTGCATCTGTTCTTTGTTTGATGTGGCTGTGTTTATCTGTGATGGTACACCTCTTGTCTCTGTTGTGGTATGTTGTCTGTGCATTGATCCTGACTGAGGAGGTTGTGCACTCCTGTTGTGTCTGTGCTCCCATTGCCTTTCCACAGTTTTTCTGCACAGGGCATGTCTGTTCTTGTTGTGGTTCTGCGTATGTTTCTGTTGGGTTATGTGTTTGTCTGTTGTTTTTGTGCAGACATTTGTTCTGGCATCCCTGCGTGTGTGTGATGTGTGTGGCTACCCCCAGAGTGTGTATTTGTTTGTCTGTGTATTGAATAGACATTATTGACACCCTTCAGTGTGTTTGACACTGGTGTTGTGTGCTGCAGGTATGAGGGTGTGTGTGTGTAGATTCCTACTGCTGTTTGACAGTCATGGAGTGTGTCAATGGGCCCTGTGTGTTGTGCTGCTGGTGTACTCCTGTGAAGTAGTTGTATACATATGTGTGGCTGTTCACAGTTTGACTTCAGGGTATTCATTTCATTCTTGTGCCTATACATGGGTTGCCTTGCTGTCTCCTTGGGTTGTTGATCTGAGCTGTCTGTGGTTTGACTTCACTCGCTTGCTTGATGGTTGTCTCCTTGGCCTTCCATTTGTGTGCACCTCACTTTGGCTTTCCTATTTGCTGTGCTCCATTTCTGGTGGCATGTGGTCTGTGTATGTGTATGTGTGTCAGTGTGGGGTATGTCTGTGTGACTTGGCAGGTTGTGTGTCCAGTATGATGTTTGTTCCTTGTATGCATGTGTGTTCATTTAGTGCTTGTACTCAGTTTTCTTGCCATGAGTGCGATGTTGCTGTAGTGGGTGTGTTACCCTGGCCCTGTGCTTCGGTGCAAAGTGTTCCTCTGCAGCCACTCCTGCTGTGGCTGTCTCCCTGGTTGTTTGGTGTGTAAGGCAGGGTGTGGATTCACCTGGCTTGTTGTTGTGCATGGCTGTGCACAGGAGGGACACATGGCATGTCCCTTCAAAGGGGGGGGCTAGTGTGTGGATGGTAGAGGTGTGGCCCTGTGGTCTTTGTGCCCTGCCCATGCCAGGCGCTGGCCCTGCCTTCTGCATTGTGCGCATGTATTCCCTAGTCTTCACTACTGCGGTGACGTGACCGGGACATTGCTGCAAGATCGCGGAAAATGTGTGTCCTGGATGCAGAAGGGGGACTTGGTGGCAGTTAGGTCATGTGTGGGTATACTTGTAGATGTTTTCCTGTCCCCACCAGGATTTCTGATGTGGATAGGGACCCTGCATCAGCCCATGAGTTGTGAGTTGTGATTTTGTTATTGCGTACCTGCGGCGGCGGCGGCGGCCGTGATGGTCCATGAGTTGCTGGTGATGTATCAGATACAGCACCGGAAAGACATGTAGGGCAGGGTCCATTGCGGTCGTGACAAGGTGCTGTGGACCAGGACTCTGGTTTCGCGCTCCGCTGTCGAGCTTTCGCAGTCTCTGATTGGGCGGTTTCTCCGCTACGGTGCAAGTGATTGTTAGGAGCATCCTAATTTGTGGAGCGGAGCGGACATCATTCCGCACGGCGACGCGGCACACTGCGGCGGACGGGAAATAGTCTACTCGCGGGCTGAAAAATTGCATTTTTCCGCACTGCCAGAGCCGCAGTGGTGCCACCGCCAACTATCCTAATAGACCTCTGTATTTAGTGTCCAACATCTACCCCAAATTAATAGTAATTGGAGTAGGAATAGCAAATTAATTATGTTTAGTGTGCAACACCTAGCCCTAATTATTACTAACGGAAGTGAGAATAGTACAATAATTTAAGTTTAGTATCCAGCACCTACCCATAATTAATAGTAACTTGAGTGGGAACAGTACATTAATTGAGTTTGTTGTCCAACACCTATGCCAATTTAATACTAACTGGAGTCGGAATAGTAAATTAATTAAGTTTAGTGTCCAGAACTACCCCAAATTAATAGTAACTGAAGTGGGAATAGAAAATAAATTTACTTGAGTGTCCAGCACTACCCCTAATTAATAGTAACTGGAGTGGGAAAAGTAAATTAATTAAATGTAGTGCCCAGCACCTACCCCTAATTAATACTCCCTGGAGTGGGAATAGTAAATTAATTACATTAAGGGTCTAGCACCTACCCCTAATTAATACTACCTGGAGTGGGAATATTAAATTAATTAAATGTTGTGTCCCGCACCTACCCCTAATTAATAGTAACTGGGGTTGGAATAGTACATTTATTAAGTTTGTTGTCCAGCACCTACCCTAATTTAATACTTACTGGAGAGGGAATAGTAAATTATTCAAGTTTAGTGTCCAGCACCTACCCCTAATCAATACAAGCTGGAGTAGGAATAGTATATTAATTAACTTGCGTGCCCAGCACCTACACCAAATTAATACTAACTGGAGTGTGTATAGTAAATTATTAAAGTTTAGTGTCCAGCACCTACCCCTAATTAATATTCCCTGGAGTGGGAATGGTAAATTAATTACACTAAGGGTCCAACACACACCCCTAATTAATACTACCTGGAGTGGGATTAGTAAATTAATTAAATTTAGTGGCCAGCACCTACCCTAATTAATAGTAACTGGAGTTGGGATAGTAAATTATTGAAGTTTAGTGTCCAGCACCCACCCCTAATCTAGACCAACTGGAGTGGGAATAGTAAATTAATTAAATTTATTGTCCAGCACCTACACTTACCTAATGATGATTGGTGTGGGAATAGTAAATTAATTAAGGTTAGTGTCCAGCACTGATCCTGAATTAATACTAAGTGAAGTGGGAATAGTAAATTAATTAAGTTTAGTGTTCAACACCTACCCCAAATTAATACTAACTGGAGTGACAATAGTAATAGTAATAGTAAATTATTAAAGTTTTGTGTGCTGCACCCACCCATAATTAATACTTCATGTAAATTAATTGAATTTAGTGTCCAGCACCTACCCCTAATTAATACTGACAGGAGTGGGAATAGTAAATTAATTAAGTTTAGTGTCCAACACTTACCCTGAATTGATAGTAACTGGAGTGGGATTAGTAAATTAATTAACTTGAGTGTCCAAAACCTACACCAAATTAACACTAACTGGAGAGGGAATAGTAAATTATTAAAGTTCTAGGTCCAGCACCAACTCCTAAATAATACTAACTGGAGTCTGAATAGTAAATTAATTAAATGTAGTGTCCAGCACCTACCTCTACTTAATACCTCCTAGAGTGGGAATAGCACCTACCCCTAATTAATAGTAACTGGAGTTTGAATAGTAAATTAATTAAGCGTGTTGTCCAACACCTGCCCCAATTTAATACTAACTGGAGAGGGATTAGTAAAATATTTAAGCTTAGTGTCTAGCATCTACCCCTATTTAATACTAATTGGAGTGGGAATAGTAAATTAGTTAAGGGTAGTGTCCAGCCCCTATCCTGTGGAGAAGTGTGGCTCAATGGTTAGAGCGGCAGACCCTGATGCAGAGGTCCTGCCCGGGACCAGAGTTCAATTCCCGCCTCGGCGGGTCTGGGGCTCAATTTCCTCGGACCTGATAATTCTCGCCTCAGTGCCTATTCTAATCATGGGTCCCACTCTGCAACTCTGGACAATAGCTTGCTTAATCTCCACAATGTCCCCAACAGCGCTGGGATGCCTGGCTTCACCTTTGGGCTTTTCCCTGTGAAGCTTCACCTTGGGGCTTCACAGGGAAAAGCCAGGAAGGGTTCCACAGCGGTATGCGTACAGCGCAAAGACACCTCAGGGTATGAGTGCGCTATACAAGTACGAATGCTTTTAATTTCATTTCATCCTGAGTTAATACTAAGGGGCCGATTCCGATCTGGGTCGGAAATCACTCTAGCCAAGCCGGATCCGGGTTTTTTTTCCGACAGGTCTGGACTCATGGAGTCCGACCGAGCGCGTACGATGCGCCATATGCTGTCGGACTCGTTTAGGTCCGACTCCTATTGAAGTCAATGGGAGCCGGTCGTACAACGCGTTCATGGGCTGAGGCTCCTATTGACTGAATGGGTATGTTCTGGACAAGAGCGCCCCCTACAGTGTGTACGCTTCAGTGCCATTCACACCGTACATGCCTGTGTTAAGGACCAGCTCTGGGAGCTATTGCGAGCCAGAAGCTCCGACTCTATCCGGCTGTCCGAATTGCGCATTGTACTGGCTCGGTCGGAATTCGCCTCCATTGTACACCGCGGTTAGCTTATGGTCAAGACGTACGGAATGGTTCATACCCGGAAACGATTCGACCGGAGATTTCACGCTTGTTCGCGTCGTACTTCGTCGTCCAGACCGGTGTACGAACCGGATGGAAATTCAGCCTCCGAATCCGACTCGCTAATCCCGAACCGGATTCGGAGCCCTTCCGACCAAGATTGGAATCGGTCCCTTAGTGGAGTGTGAATAGTAAATTAATTAACTTTAGTGTCCAACACCTACCCCAAATTAATACTAACTGGAGCAGGGATAGTAAAATATTTAAGTTTAGTGTCCAGCACCTACCCCTAATTAATAGTAAGTGGAGTGGGAATAGTAAATTAATAAAAATTTGTTGTACAACACCTACCCCAATGTAATACTAACTGGAGTTTTAATAGTAAATTAATGAAGTTTAATATCCAGCACCTACCCAGAATTAACACTAAATGGAGTGGGAATGGTAAATTATTTAAGATTAGTGTGCAGTACCTACCCTTTATTTATGTTAACTGGAATGGGAATAGTAATTTAGCTAAATGTGTATTCCAATTACATTCTTACAAAATTATTACAGTTTAATGCAGTATGAAAATATAATTATAAGACAGTTGTGAAGGAAAAAACAACATTGTATATATATATTTAATTGAAACATATTATTTTACACAGTATACTTAATAAAAATAAACATAATATGTAACATTTAATATAACATTAATGAAATGAGAGACAATAAAATTTACAGTTTAATTTTTTTAATGAAGTCTATTTATTGTAAAATAGTTTGAAATCAAAAAGAAAAATATCTTTTATAAAAATATGTCAAATAAACCAATACATGAAGATAGGAAATTATGTTTATTTTAGGAAAACAACATAGTTTGTAGATAAGTACATTTTTACATGTAATAATTGAGGAAAAAGTATTCAATACATTAGTACATTGCTTTAAACAGTTGTGTACATTTTGGAATATCAGATAATGTAGTTTCACATTTCTTTAGATACATTTAAAAAAGTACATATCTTTTTAACAGTTGTTAATTTTAGTTTGGTATTATTTTTTGTATTTAGTTACATATATTGGTAACATCTTAATATTATGACAACTTAAACATTTTTGTAATACATTTTTTATTTTTATGTTCGTTCCCATTCAAGAAAGAAATTGACTGGTCTTAAAGCAGTACCAAGGCACCCTCCTGGACCCAGTAGAAGGGAAAAGCAGGCCTGGAGATCTCTTTCCACCTCAACGGTTCCTAGAGTCGCCGACCACAGGATTCTAGGGAATTGGCAAGGAAAAAACAAACCCTCGATCTCTGAATAAAGCAACATCTCATAAACTCACTTATTTCAAAATCATTGGACTTTTATTTTTTCTAGGAAGTTGAAATACCCAAAAAATTGACACACCTCCCATAGCCCCCAGAATCGAATTCTTTTTTTTTACATGCATCCCATGTCCAATGTATGGAATTTTTTTAACAAAGGCAACCCAATCTAGAAACCTTGGAGGGTTAAGGGAAACCCAATTTAGACAGGTTTCCTTTCTTGTCAAAAGAATTAAGACAAATAAAAGTGAGGCTTGGCAATTTGATATCTTATTATTAATACTATCTTCAGACAAGATTCCAAAGATTAGTAAAACCAAGCTTACCTTGATTTCTTGGAAATTACTTCTGAGATTTTCTTAGCCACTTGGAGCCAGAAGCCCTCGATCTGGGTACACTGCATAAACCTGTGAACATCATCTGCAGTCCCCAGGGTACACTTCAAGCAGTCCTTCACTCCTCCTCCCAACTTCATAAGCCTATTCAGGGTCCAATAGGCTCAATGGAGTGTAAACAGATGATTTCTCCTCAATGGGGTAGCCTTGACAACCCTCCATAAAGTGCTCATAGATACTTGCCAATAAGATGAGACATCGCTGGAAGGCAGGTCTCTTCTCCAGGGCCCCTCCATAGGCATTAACGGTGGATCTCCTTTAACTAAGAGCCAGAACCATTTAGATACTTCTTTGCGTTGATGGAGGTGGGCTAATAACTTATCCTCCAGCTCTTCATTTGCGACTCCATCTTTGCCCTGGTTAACAGCCCAACCAGACAGTTGATAGAATTTAAATATGAGGAGCCTTTGGTTAGTTAGAGTGCTCGCAGCCGTGTGTAAGGATGTGTCATTTCTTGCACCTTTAAAATGGACTTTGCTAATTGGAAATTGCATCTGTGCTGAACCAGGGACACAGGCCATTCGAACGCCAATTGAGGGCTAATTGAAGAACTTTGCCTCACCGCGGGCGGAACTACGAGGACCAGCCTGCACAGCGCCATCACCTTCGGTGCAGCTGGGCCCTCTTCCCGCCCACTCCTTCCTGTATATAACAACCGTGAATCCCGCGTGACGCGGGACGCGCACGGGTCGAAGCACGGGGCGAAGCCCGGGCCAAGGGTAGGCCCATTTCATCCCATTCCAGTCCGATCAAGACCGGACCGGGCCACCCCTCTTGCGTGTCAAATCGGGTGGGACTATAAATCGGATGTACTGCAAATCTTCCTATTGACTACGTGAGCTTGTGTTCCATTGTTGAGTTAGTGTTAATAGGATGGCCACTCGTGAAAGCAGGAGCAAGGCAGCAAGGGGGGGGGGGCAGCTAACAGGTACTCTTGATAACTTCATCACTAGAGCTAATTCCGTAATAGACCAAGGTATAATTTTGATGGAAAAAAGAGTATCACTGGACTTAGCAGCAGCTAGAAGAATGTCACAGGACCCTGCAATGACCAAAAGATTGTCCCTGGGTCAGATAGCATCTGCCAGAACCCCAGAACATATTGACCGCCCAGTTCCTACTGTATTAGTTGTAGATGTGCGCCACACTCCTAACTCACATCCTGAGTCATCTACTATTGCTCAAGTACCAATGCATCAACCCAATAACCATATAATCTTTCCAGGGCCAGTTGTTGGGGATGAAGATTTAATTGAAACCATGGAGCCGGAGGGACAGGAAGATGAGGCCAGTAAAAGACAATTACGTGGGAGTCGGGAGTGTGCTATATCAAAACGGAAATGCCTGACTGCGCTTGCACCTGCTCATAATAACAGTAAAAAAGCAAAGGTTACAAAAGCGCAGGAGAATAGGGACATAGTAAATAAAAAGGGGGAGGCGACAGGAGCAACACGACAGGCTGCACCAAGTGGGAGTAATGTGTGTAAATGTGTTGTATTTGTATAGCGCGAACAGTAACCCGTAAGCATCCCGGCGCTTGTAATCCTACCACAAGGGAACCCCTCCTGGCTTTTCCTTGTGAGGTGTCCACTCCTGGGCATCCCATGGTGAAACCAGGCATCCCTTGTGTATCAGGGGCCGTTGTGGAGACTAAGCAAGCTATTGCCCAGAGTTGCAGCGTGCGGCCCATGCTTAGATTCGGCACTGAGGCGAGAATATCCGGTCAGAGGAATTTAAGCCCGATCCCGCCGAAGCAGGAATCGAACACTGGTCCCTGGCCAGCGCTCTGCATCAAGGTCTGCTGCTCTAACCATTGAGCCACACTTCTCCACCAATGAGGCTGATGTTCAAACCATCGTTAATCTAAATATAATAGAAGAAACTCAGGACCCTCTACTTAGAAATGAGTGGAGAGATAGTAGAGCTGGGTCGATAGATGAGGGATCCTCAATCCTGCTAAAGAATATTGGGGACATAATAAAAAAAACTCTTAAACCCATTGGAAACGAGACTGACACGGATAGAAAATCAGCTATTGGAGGTAGAAAAAGTATTATACCATTGGCAAGCCTCAGTATAGTCGGCTTACCTTCGAAATTCTCTGAGGGTACTGCACCAATAGTACCAATAGTACCAGTACCTGACAAGACTATACCTGAACCTGCTATCCAGGGTATTAGTCAAAACAGAAATAATGCCATTGTGGAAAAATTAGCAAACTCTGATGCAATAGCAAAAGAAAACCCAGTACAGAACAATAAAGTCTATAAAACCAACCAGCAGGATCAGAAAGGGCATCTGTTTGAGAAAAAACCTAGGGGAGGCTACATCAATCTCCAACCAAACGTTAGCCCCTACGTAATTGTTCTGACAGGGGTTCCTGAGCTAGGTATCCAATATGAAGAATCCTTTTGGTCCCTCAAAAATAAAGTATCCTATTGGTTAAACGAAAATAGGCCCCTTCCTACACATATAAAGAATACAATTTTAATGGTACGAAGGGTTCCCTAGATAGGGCCCACAAGAAAAACAGTAAGTGGTGATTGTGTGGTAACTAATTTTGAAGAATACAATCACAAAAGAGGGGCGAGGGTCAAATAAGTTTAGACTCTGCCACCCCGAACGCCCGGAGACCTATAATTGTACACACAAGAGGGGTGGGTAGAGTAAATAACAAAACCATATATACTCATACAACAAAGAATAGAGAAAGCCCCATTAGGGCAAATCACTCTATTTGAGAAAACTGCCCTCACTCACATACCAAGGTATGTGACATGCTTCATCATTGGGCCTGCTTCCAATACGCCCTGGTGTACCCCACACAGGGGCGGAGCATAAGGGAGGGGAAAAAAATAATAAATTTCTCTTAACACAACATATAGTCAAAACAGACTGAACGAACACAACACTTAACACATCAAATAAGGTGAAATCGTGCAAACACCAAGTGTTTTCAACCGAAAAGTGCTACAAAAAAATTGTGCAGTATGAGGAGTGTTTTAAAACTGATTAAAGGTGTCAACCAGAATACAAACTTGATTAGACTTTTCTTGGCACCTCTACCAGGATTAAAAATAATTGAACAAAGGATGGGAAAGCGCCTTCAGTAGATAATTAGGAACCTCAAGGCTTCCCTCCTACCACTGCCAGAGTCATGTGTACAATTACAACTAATTTTGAAGACCCACGAACTGTGCAACACATATGCTTATGGGATTCCCAAGGAGGGAGCTCCGTAATTGAAACTAGACCTCTTTTGTTTTTTTATCCTCCCAGGATGTGTCCTGAAGGTGGCGGAACTTGGACTAGGGTCAATTATCATGTTCGGGGTAGGACATGTGAGAGGGGCATGATTAATCCAAATCAATGGGCAGGGGCACCAACTTATAATAGATTCAGCTGTTTAGATGCAGTTGATTGACTGAAGTTAGCCACAGGCTGTGCATCCAGTATCGAAGGCAAATTATACACGGCGAGCCCTATGCCCAATCATGGCCATGGGAAAGGATATATAGAAGTCCCTAGTACCCTTAGTAGTGAAGGAGAAGCCATGGTAGTTAGTGACCAGGGGATCATCCACAGGACCCACCAATACACGTAACAGGGCATTCAAACTGTGTATTTACACAGGAAGAGCGAATGGAATCCCTGGAGGGACTGGAGTTCTGGACTAATTAAGGTCCAGAGGTGTCAGGGATAACAACCGAAGACCCCTGAGTTCTACCTGTCTCGGTGCACAAATAAACAGAAACACGGGCTTCTCGATGGTGGCGTCAAAGACCAAAGGTTTATTACTGCAGGGATACAGAAGTCACAGAAACTACACACGGGCAGATTCTAGGAGCCTGTTTGATTTGTACTAAGTGGGTTGCTCCTTAAATACACGATTTTTAGCTGTAGGCAACATTCTTCACATACTCGTACATTTCTTAAACTTTGTATCCTAAACAATAAATATTTTGGCGTCAAAACGGAACGGTCAACGAAGTTCTGATGTCAAACATTACGAATGAGGGGTTCCCACTGTTCAATCATAATCTCATGTAATCTTCTCATTCAAGAGCCGGACCGCCTCATCGTAAATTTCGTTACCTCCCCATAATAAAGGCCCAGAAGGAAAGGAGCAGAGCCAGGTGTAGGAGATAGAAAAGCAGGATAAGAGATGTTTGTTGGTCGTAAATGGGCAAGGCTACTGTTTTTGGCCGCCTAATCATGATCAGGCCAGCGAGCACGAGAACCAGTATAGCAGGACTGGCCTCAGGCAGAGGAGGCAGCTTCTGCCGAGTCATGCGGCCACAGCATTTCTGAACTAAGGTTTACGTGTCATTAACAAGGGGCATCGCCGGGCTAAAGCCTACGTGTCCTTTAGCTAAATGCATTGATCAGAGGTCACTGTTTCTTCATTGACTATGTGAGGGCAAGAATACAAGATGGATGCCGTATTCTAAAATGGATGCCATTGGTGTACCGGAAATGTGCTCGTAACAAGAGTGCTCTTGCTCATAGCATAGCGAAAACACCAGGATATAATATATGGATCATTTACGGTTCACTGGTACCGGAATTATAGATTTACGACAATGTCGAAAACACGGGTTCGAATCGTCATGGAACCTCAGGACAGAATCCCTCGGGAGAACTTCCTATGAGAAATACAATTCCAGACACTAGGACACCAAACTTGGGACTGTTACCCACTAGAAGCAGTAATGATGGGACCCTGAAACTAATATCATGGAACATAGCTGGTGTAACAAAGAATTTGAGGGATCCTGACTGGGCTAAGTACATCGATTCTGCTGATTTTTGCCTTCTACAAGAATCATGGGTACTTGATACGCCACATAGGGTAGGCTACAAGTCTTATGGAATTGCTGCCATCCCTTCTGCAAGGGGAAGACCATCAGACGGTTTAATCACTTGGGTTAAAGTAACGCTGAGGATTAAGGTAGAAATTATAGACACTAGCTCATTGGACATATTGGCATTAAAAATCACAACCACTGAGGGCAAATCACTTTATTTAATTAATGTCTATAATAGACCCGCTCCAGCACAAAAAGAATCATTAACCCTGACAAAGCTGGATTTCTTTTTAAGTAGATTAGTTGATGAAGAGGCGGCCATTATAGCTGGTGATCTAAATTGTAACTATGAACCAATCCCAGGCCTTAGTGATGTTTTCGATGAAGAAGACCAGGCAAATAACATCCCCCTGCTGGATAATAATGATCCTGTACATTGTACAGCACTGGCAGTTCAATTAGTGAAGCTGTCCACGGAACATGGTCTCAGGGCCTGCAACGGTCGTCTTCCATCAGATATGATAAAAAAATCAACATTTCATAGGAACAAATGCAGAAGTAACTTAGATTTTGTAATTGTTTCATTGGCCATTTGGCACCATATGATTGATCTAGAGGTGAAGGACAGAGTAGAGAGTGACCATTGTCCTTTGGAACTTCAGCTAGAAGCATGTTTGGTAACAGGGGATGGGAGTGTAAAGATATCAGATTCAAATACTGGCCAATGTGATGAGATCCTTTTTAGTAACAACAGACGTGCTCTAAAGTGGTCCCACATACTGTAACATGGTGATATTCTTGCTTAAATGTATCTACAACTTGCAAGCACATTGTCGACCTTTATAAGTTCACCATTTAAGGCAGCTAACCCTGGCCGCTTTATTTCTCTTCACAATGAGCTCTTTAATACCTTAACCCCTTTACTGCTAAGGCTATTTTCTTTCTTTTATGTAATTTCCATTGAAATCAATGGAAAGTCCATGACGAGTTACCCTTGTCATTAGCGGCGAAGAGGTTAAAACTCCTCGTCACAAAATTACCAAAAAAGTGCCAACATAAATCACAAAATCTGCCCCATTGTAAAACTTGGTATGATAAAACATGTAGACAGCACAAAGCAAGTCTCCTACTAGCGATTAAAACTAATTAATTGGACCAGGTTAGGTTGGCAAGGAAAGCATATAAGGAGGTGCAGGTGGCTTCAAGGAAAGCTTGGGAGGAGAAAAGATGGGCGGACATGCTGGTAGCTGTAAAGGCCAAAGATAATATAGGCCACTGGAGGCTAGTTGCTAATGGGAACCATGAGGGGAGAATTGTTAAAGATGTTTACCTTGACGAAGCGAAGTGGGTTAATCACTTTACTGCTCTCTATAAGAAATATGATGATACTTCCAATGTAACCAGCGAGGAGGTTTTACAGTTTATACCTTCTGGCTCTAGCATGGATTTTACTTTAGAGGAAACTGAGGCAGCTATTAATTCTGTGAAAAATGGTAAAGCACCTGGCTTAGATAAAATCCCCGGGGACCTCTACAAGCATGATTTAAAGGTCTGGGTACCTTACATTAATCATCTGTGTAATACGCTGTCTTGTAGTGTAGATTTCCCTGAAAGCTGGAGGGGAGCCGAGATTGTTTTAATTTTTAAAAAGGGTGATCAGTCGGAACCTTCTAACTACCGACCAATTAGCCTAATGGATATTCTTCAGAAAATCTATTCTAGGCATATTTTAACTCATGTTAACTTGTGGTTGGAAGATCATTCGGTCCTCACAAAGTTCCAAGCTGGGTTTAGGAACAAAGTGAGCACCATTGACCAAGTTTTTAGACTTTGCTGCCTTTATTGGAAACATGTTCAGATCAAAAAGGGACATTTAAATGTCACCTTTGTCGACCTCAGGGCAGCCTTCTATCTAGTGCCACAAGATCTTTTATGGAGGTCACTTCATAAGGCAGGACTTCCCAACTGTCTGTTGATTCAGATTATTGGATTACATGCCAAGAATTTCGCCAAAGTAAGATGGGGCCCAAATGGGGAATTGACCCAGAATATACCCATTGAGCGTGGGGTTGGCCAAGGCTGTGTTTTGGCCCCCACTTTATTTTCCATTTTCGTGAATGATATTCCCGCTCACTTGGAGGGTTGTAAAAACGACTCTCCAAAATTAAATGGGGAAAGGGTACCCGCATTATTATTCGCGGATGATACCATTTTAATTTCCCAAACTAAGAAAGGCTTACAGGTATTACTACATTCATTTAGCAAATATTGTAACAAGAAAGGTTTGGAAATTAATGCCAAAAAAACTAAATGTATGGCCTTAAACCCCATCAAACCAGATAAACGGCACCTATCATTAAATGGCCAAAGACTAGAATCTGTCCAAAACTTTTCCTATTTGGTGGTCACAATCGACTCTAATTTCATGTGTAGACCCCAAATTGAGAAAAGTAAGTTAATATTTACCCAGAACACCACACCCATTCTGAAGAAGCAGGGTGCAAGTATTAGCAAAGTTGTCTCTCCAGCACTCGAACTGTTTAAATTCAAAGTTCAATCTGCTGCACTCTATGGTGCTGAGATCTGGGGGCCAATGTCAAAGGATGTGTTTTTGACTTCCGATAATAAATTTATGAGAAGTCTCATAAGGGTTCCAAAAGGCACCCCCCTAGTACCATTACAGTTAGATCCAAATGTCAGAAGAACTGACCAGTACACCATTATCCGACCGTTAATGTTCTGGGTAAGACTTTGGAAAACACCAGAACTGCTTGACTACAAAAATGGGATAAAAGAGGTAATGGGTATGGATGGATCGAACTCTAATGTGTGGCTAAAACATGTTAGGTTGTGGTTAACTAAAATAGGCTTATCACAATTTTGGGAGAATCCTGAAAGGTTGCCCCATAATTCAAAATTAATGGTGAAAATGGCCTTTCGGGACTTTATTAATAATCAACTGACCAATGGAAACAATGGTTGGACATTAGTAAATAACTTTCTAATGTTCAAGGATGAACCATTTTTTGAGAACTTTTTAGATGAAGTTGAGCCCCCGCTAGCTAAAACCCTTTTTTTGAAATTTAGATATGGGAACCTTGTGACCAACTCAACCTTGGCACGTTGGTCTAGAAGGGGTAATGCCGATGAGAACCATATGACTAGTGAAACATGTACTATGTGTGAGGGCAATCACAAGGAGGATGACCAGCACATCCTATTCTTCTGTCCAGCCTATGTGTTGGCCAGAAGGAAGTGGATTAAACTTTTATGTAACCTGTTGGGAATAAGGTCATGCACGACGGCACTGAGAATTATTAAATCTGATACAACGCAAGAAATTGTATTTAGTGTCAGTCGTTTTTTGCACTCAATCTACATCGTGCGTAAGAAAAAAGGCTTAAAGCTATAAGGTCCAAATCATCAACCACTTGTTCGCTTGTTTTGGCTGTTTTGTGGTGTAAATGTATGTATTTATATTGTATATTTCTCGGCTCCGCTCCCAATTGTTTTTAAAGCTAGAGATGTACCATTTTTCACATTTGTATTTTTTTAAAATCCATATTGTTTTTAATGGCATACCAATCAATTGTTCTAACCAGGGGATTTAATGTGTAAATTTTAATGAAATGTATATGATGTGTAAATCTTTTATGGCAAAGTTTTGCCGAAATAAAGAATTGAATAGTTAGAGTGTTGAAATAATCCCATGGAAGTAAATGATTGTTTAGCAGTAATTGGCCCTATTTCTGTATGCCATTTTCCCAAAGTGGGGCTGATAGGCTATCCTTAAGGCACTCAGGGGTGCCTGGAGAATTCCAGATAGGAGCACTTGAGCTATAGTGTGAGATTCTCAAAAAGGTCCTTAACTGGAAACATAATTCACAGGCAGACCTTAACACCTTCAGTTTAACTTTTTTTAAAGCACTTGGGATGTCCAAATTTGAAAACAACCCCCCCCCCCACCTTTTGACAAAGCTAAAAGAAAGGAAGGATACCAGGAAGAGTCAAACAAGAGAGACCTCACATTTTTAATTTCTTCCTTGCAATTCTGACCCCTTTGTTAGAGCAAAAAAGACTATTTATGTCACATTGTATAACTCTGAAAGAATCAGAGCTGAATAATATAGGAATTACATCAAAGATAAAGGTGACTTTGGGCAGAACAGATATTTTGACAAGATTAGAACAGTCAAGAATTGACAATAGGAGGTTGCTCCATGATCTTAATAGGGATCTGATCTCTTTTCTTTTTACCTAAAAATGAACCTGGGACAATTTATCAATGTCCTGAGTGATTTGAATGCCTAAGCATCTTATTTTTGGCTGAACTAAAGGGGAGCTGGTTTGCAAATTCCACAACATAATTTCTGTTTTCTGTGGGTTTATTAGATTAGATAGCCAGACCTCTTCCCAAACTCTATCAGAAGTTGCTCAAACCTTGGTAAAATTGCTGATGATTCCCTCGTAAAAATCATTAGATCATTGGCATATAGAGCCTGCTTTTTTACCCATTCCCTGTATTTGAATGAAGCAAAAAGATGTTGTTACATGCCAGTGGTTCTATGTAGAGATCAAAGAGTAGGGGCAAAAGGGGGCAACCCTGCCTAGTTCCTCGCTCCAGACTAACTATGTTGGTTACATTTCTGTTAACTATTATCCTTGCTGTGGGAGTTTTATAAATGTTTCTGATGACCCTCAAAAAAAAATTCTACTAGGCCAAACAAGTGAGCTATATGATGTAAACATGACCAGCTCACTCCTTTAAAGGCCCGGGTCGCGCCAAACGCAAAGATAGTGAGAGGCAACTTATTAGCTGAGGCGATATTGATTGCTCCAATCAGCTCATGAGTTAAATCGTGAAGCTAACGTCCTCTAATAAACGCCTTCTGGTCTGGATGGACCAGGTAACCCGTCATGTTGTTCAATATCCCTGCTAAAATTTGTGTAAAGATTTTATAATCACAATACAGCAGGGAGATTGGTCTATAGGATTCACATTTTTTTCAACCCGTATTGGGTTTCAAGATCAGAGTAACCGCTGCCTCATTCCAAGAATTAGGGATTGGAGTGTTACTATTGAAAATACTATCAAATAATTTCTCCATGACAGGAGCGAGTGTCTCGTTAAGGGCAATGTAAAACTCATTTGGAATAGCATCTAAACCTGCGGCATTGCCTCTTTTTAAGTGTTTTATTGTGACCTTTATTTCTTCTAGTGAAAACATTTCATTCAACTGTTGGGCCTGATTGCCAGATAGAGGCTTTAAGGTTATGTTATCCAAGTAGTTTTTTATTTGGGAATCTGTGACCACTAGGTCTTCCGTGCACAATGCTTGGAAGTAAGATTCAAATGCTTTTTCCACATTAGCCCTATCTGAAATCAGCTCCCCTGTTTCTGTGTTAAGAATTTCCTTGATTACATTTCTGGATTGATTAACACGAGACTTCCAAGCAAGGAGTTTTCCACACCCTTCTCCGTATTCATAATTCGCTAGTTTACTAGATTCCCATCTGGTAATATTGTCTAGATAGTCCCTCATCTCTTGCTGCTTGGCTAACACCTCAGAGTTTTCCTCCCTTTGCTCTGCATTATTTTGGTTGGCCGCTTGAATACATAGTGCTCTAACTATATGTGCTTCCAATAACTGAAGCATTTCTTTAGATGCCTTATGAATTTTAGGTGAGATACTGATAACTCTGCCTTTAATAAATGCCTTATAGGCATCCCATGTTACCTCTATGTGAGCCGAAGGATGATTTACTTCAGAAAAGGACAATGTCTCATTCTTTAATTGTTCAACTACTGAAACATCTTGAGAAAGGGCTCTGTCGAATGTCCACCTTCTTATTACAGGCTGTCTTAAATTGTAAGTCCATTAACACCGCTGAATGATCTGATAGGTGCTCTGGGATATGTGTTACAGAACTAACAGTATTTTTCAGCCTAGAATCTATCAGGAAGTAATCGATTCTAGATTGATGACCATGTTTTTTTATGGAAAGTATAGGTTAGAGGGCCAGTTACCGCTCTCCAGATATCTACGAGGCTTAGATCATCCATTAGGACTCTGATCAGGGAACCCATTTTAGTATTTACTATTATCCCCCTCTTTGATCTATAAAGAGAGGGGTTCAATAAAATATGAAAATTGCCGCCCATGGGGGCGCGTGACTTTGCCGAGCAGCGAGATGGCCGCACACTAAGGGGGCTCCGCCAGCCAAGCCTCCAATATCCGACAAAATCTGCACATCAGACGTGGACTCAGGGTCAGGGTTCACAGTCAGAGAACCACGTAGTAAATAAGGTTGGGTCATCGATGCTGCAGTACGAAGGCACATCTCAGAGAAAAGACGGACCTCGTGAATGGTAAAAAATCTGCGCCATAAGGGGCCTAGTCATGAGGCCACATCTTAAAATCCCGGTCCTCAAGTGAGCGCCCACCCGGCGTGAAGAGGGAGGAAGGTCGGGAGGAAGCATCGGAGTCACTCGCACCGGAGCGACAACTACCAGGTCAGTCTGCGCAACTGCGTCTGCCAGTTTGGACAAATGCAACTTCACTGACGCTAAGGTCGAGTGTCTGAGCCAATTCTGACACAATTTGCCTACAGAATAGGTAGTGACTGAATGTTGACTCTGAAAATGGGGATCCACTCTAACCTTTGTATAGCCAGGGATCAGACATAGAAAACGGGGCTGGCAGGAATCTGCACTTTTTTGCCAAAGCAACCAGCGTTCGGGATAAATGCTGGAAACATTAAAACAGGAATTATCAACAGGGCTTGTAAACCACTTAGGGAAGTACTGGTGTAATTATTCCAAAAGGGGTAATCACCCAAATCAGGAAATGAAGGAGCATTTAAGTTTTTTAGAAGTAGCCAATCCAAAGCAGGTGGTTTGTGAAATTGTAGCATTCAGAAACAACATACGGTTCGGGATGAGACATGCACGATTCAAAGCCTCTGTGCCTTGCACATGCCAACTTTTAGAACCCCAAACAGATTTAAGATCAACTGTATCTTTCCACAGCTCATAGCCCTCAACATCCAACTGGTCAATAAAGGACTTTAAATACAGTAATTTTGTGTGGGTAAGTCTAACCTTGGGAGAGGACTTCTCAGTCATCCTGAAAAAAATGAATTTGGGTTTGATTGAATAAAATCCGTAAAATAAGAGAACTTTTTCAAAAGAGTTTTGGAGCTGCTTTCAACAGGTGCGGGACAATGTTCCCACTGTGTGCAGTTAACTACATTTCTAAATGAATATGTCTTACGCAGAAAGTGATTGCCAAAATGCTGGTAACAGTACAAATCACCATTGTTTGCAGACTCTAAATATAGATCTTCAGCATCGAAGGCAGCATAATATTTCAAATCAGAAAATAAAGCCTCTACAGTCTGAACCTCACAATCATCAAAGCGAATATTTTGTTTAACCACATCCCCAATAGAAACAAGGAGTACATTGGGAACAATAATAACCTCTGTGGGCACATGAATCTGGAACTTTACCGCATCCCACACAATCCTACCCAAAACGGGCCAAGCAGTTATACTCATAAAAGTCGGGTCCCTCTTCATGATGTGCGAAGAAGAGTGGGGGGCCAAAGTTCTATCAATTAGTCTAATTGAAGTTCTTTCTTGAATGTAGTGTCCATTAATACAATGAAAAACATACACCACAAATCCGATGGACATGTATAAAAAGATTGAAAAAAGCACCAACCAAATGTAAGTCCAAGGTGGAATCCAAAAATGTTTTTTAAACCAGGTAGCAAAAATCGAAACTTTTGAAGGGGCCGTAGATGTGGAAGAGCCAGTGTCAAATGAAAAACGGGATTGATTAGCCGCATGGGTCCCCAAATCAGGCATAGACAAGTCAGTGGGGTAAGTATATTCAGTATCATTAAGAGGATCACCAGAAGTTGAATTCAATAAAGGATTTGCAACTGTATTCATTTCCATGGCAATATCAGGTCTGATGGCAAGATCCAGGACCAAAACAGAGTGTCGCACTATTGCTGGCCATGAAACCGCAAGTGTCATACTAGGAAGAATTGGCCACCCTGTGTAGTTTGACATGGTCAATGGAG
Source organism: Lissotriton vulgaris (assembly GCF_964263255.1). Taxonomy (NCBI): domain Eukaryota; kingdom Metazoa; phylum Chordata; class Amphibia; order Caudata; family Salamandridae; genus Lissotriton; species Lissotriton vulgaris. The sequence goes on from NW_028249961.1 coordinate 232,819, forward strand.
ATATACCTGTTCCCCTTTTGCCCAGGAAGAGGAGGTAAAATGACTGTTCCTGTACCCTGCACGCCAAGCACATGAACTGAAGCTCGATAGGAGGGACCGAATTCCTTCTTGTTCTCGATCTTCTCTCAGACCAGTTCTCCAACTTGGGGTAGCCAGCCACCTACCGGAATCTGCAATGCAGCATCAGGTGGGGAGGGCAAATGTTCCTTTGCAAGACTGTCTCTGGTCTTTTGTAGGTTCTGCAAAACATTAGAATGTTCATCTACGTCAAAGGATGCGGCTGCCACCGCCATGTCTAGACCATCAAGGTCCGGGACAAACATTTTGATGCCAAAGAGCATTTCGTATGGGGTCCGCCCATCCAGAGACCTTCTAGGGAGATTATTTAGTGCACGCTGTATGCTATTGGTTAAGCCAGTCTCTGCCAGTACCTAATACCTTAGCTGTCAAGGATTGCTTTAAGTCACGGTTCATCCGCTCCACAACACTATAACCCTCAGGCTGGTATGGAGACGAAAATTTGTCCTGGACTCTCAATGAAGCCATGGCATCCTTGTATGCTTTAGAGGGGAAAGCTGGACTCTGGTCCAAATGGAAGGTACCACACACAAAAATTCTCACATAGACACGCAAATCCCTTACGACAGTTCTGGAATCAGCACTCCTTTGAGGCCACAACCACACAAAGCGCGTACTTATAAGCAGTATCTAAAGAGAAAGGACTGCAGTGATCTAAATAAACACACGCAAGTGGTTTATTAGATATGTACAACTGAGTTTGGGGCGGGCGTGCAGCAGTAGAAGGCTTAATTTGCTGACAAATGCCACATTGAAGGAAATAATCATGCATTTGTTTGTACAAACCCCGCCACCAATATCGTTGCTGGAGGAGAGATACAGTAGCTGACACGCCGGCATGTGATGAGGCCATCCCAGCGTGAGCTGCTGTAATCAAAGTCTGCCTGCGGTCCACGATGGGTATTAACCTGTCACCAACGTCGTTAATTCTCACATAAGGAACTTTACCAGGACTTAAACGATAAGAGTATTTAGAAGAATTGATGATGACATCTTGACAGCTTTTGCTGCAACAGAGAAGGGAGGTAATTACCCTACAGGTTTCGGGTAATTACCTCCCTTCTCTGTTGCTGCAAAAGCTGCCAAGATGTCATCACCAATCTTACTTTTGGAGCGTGTAACTGCTGCTACTGCATATGCTGCAACTGCTGTCTTCGCAGCTTCATCCGCGAGACAGTTGACAACAGCATGAACTCCAACATGCTGGTGACCCAGAGTATGAATTACAAAGACAAGTGGCAGCCACTCTTTAAGCTCAGCCACTCGAACCCAGATCATTTTATGTTTTATTGTGTGACCTTTGGAGTCATGATAATCATTTTGAGTCCAAAAGGGTAGATTGTCATTGTCATTGTATGATTGAACACAATAGTAAGTGTCACTTACAATAAGAGTAATCACACTGGGGTCCATGTACTTCAATGCAAGCATCAGAGCTCGGAGCTCTGCCAATTGGGCAGTACAGTCCCCTAATGTCTGTGTATGGACGACATCGGACTTGAATTCACCATCCACCATAGTACCAACCACAATTGCACAGGCCGAAAAATATGCGTGCTTTAAACCCATTGCCACTTGCGCACTTCCGTCAGTGTAAATGATACAACAGAAATCCTCAAGTGGGCGCATAGTCAGAGGAACATGATAAACAAATACATACTGCAAGAACTCATGCGTCTGCAGTGAGGAATTAAAAATGAACGTGACATCCGGAGATGTCAAGGACGTGGCCCATTGTACAGCGGGTGCAAAGCTTTCAAATTTGGTACACTGGCTTTCGTCACTGCCTCCAAGACAGGATACGGAGTAACAACCAAAATGCGCTTTACCTGCGGCAGTGCAAATTCCTTTAGAATCGCCATTTGCACTGCTGTCAAAACTTTTTCCACAGTGGAAAACCGCAACTCAGTCAAAGTATACAAGTGTGACTTGTAAGCGATAGGGACTGTGTCACCCTCATGAAAAGTGAGGTACGTGAAACCCACCGCCCCAAGCACGATTCTTATCACCCGGTTGGTGTGGTTATCATGGTTCAACAAGAACTTAGATTCAAGAAGATCAGCCTGCAAGGATTGCAAGATGGTTGAATGTTAAGGCAGCCAGCACGATTTGGAAAAAGAAGTTTGTATCAAGGCATAAAGAGGCTTGATACGCTGGGCATATTTGGGAATGTAGGTACGTCCGAAATTCAAAAAGCCCAGTAAAGATTGTAGTTTTTTCAGTGTTGTGGGAGCTCACAAAAGTGCACATTTCTCCAGGAAGTGAGGAGCCAAACTTCTACCTTCATTGTTGAGCTCGTAGCCCAGGAACAACACTGTATACTCTGCAATGTGAGATTTAGCAAAGTTAAATTTGTAGCCAAAGTCCGCAAAATTGCAAATTATGCGGTCCACTCGGCACAGATGCGGCCATATTTCGTCGTCTGTGAGATAGATATCATCCACATACGAACATGCATCTGTGTCGATCCTCTCCAAGAGAAATACAACGCGGGCGGCAAAGACGCCAGGACTGTTCTTATATCCCATAGCCAATCTTGTAAAAGCCGTCCATTTGAGGTTCCGTGACGATTTGAGCCCGTGTTTTCAACATTGTCGTAAATACATAATTTTGGTATCAGTGAACCGCAAATGATCCATTTAGCATATCCTGGTGTTTTCGCTATGCTACGAGCAAGAGTACTCCTGTTACAAACACATTTCTGATCTACCCATGGCATCCATCTTAGATTACGGCAGCCATTTTGTATTTCTTGCCCTCACATAGTCAATGGACACGCAATGACCTCTGATTACTTCTTTCAATTAAGGACACGTAAGCTTTAGCCGGCAATTCACCTTGCTAGTGACACGTGCACCTTAGGACAGAACACGCCATGGCTGCATGACTCGACAGAAGCTGCCTCCTCTGCCTGAGGCCAGCCCTGCTATACTGGTTCTCGTGTTCGTTGGCCTGATCATGATTAGGCGGCCGAAGCTGGTAGCCTTGCCCATTTACGACCCACAAACATCTCTTATCCTGCTTTTCTATCTTCAGCACCTGGCTCTGCTCCTTTCCTTCTGGGCCTTTATTAGGGGGAGGTAACGAAATTTACGATGAGGCGGTCCGGCTCTTGAATGAAAAGTTGACATGGGATTATGATGGAACAGTGGGAACCCCTCGTTCGTAATGTTTTGACATCAGATATTGTTGACGATTCCTGTGCAACGCCAAATATTTATTGTTTAGGATGCAAAGGTTTAGGAATGTACTAACATGTAAAGAATTTGCCCGAAGCCTAATATTTAGTATATAAGGAGCAACCCTCTTTGTACAAATCGAACAGGCTCCTAGATACTGCCCGTGTGTAGTTTCTGTGACTTCTGTGTCCCTGCAGTAATAAACCTTTGGTCTTTGACGCCACCATCGAGAAGCCCGTGTTTCTGTTTATTTGTGCACCAAGACAGGTAGAACTCCGGGGTCTTCGGGTGTTATCCCTGACACCTCTGGACGGAACCAAAAAGTCCAGAACTCCAATTGGCGCCCAACGTGGGGCGACGTCATTCGGTACCGGTCCAAAAGCCTGAAGAGTTCGAGAAGCTTCGTGTGAAGATTCCTGAGGGAGGCGCCCCACTTCATCGATCCCGGCATATCGCAAAAGTGGCCCGACGTTCTCTTCCATGAGGGTTCCCGTTCGGACGGCTGCAGTGGTCCGTTGCCTTGACCGTCGCCCTGTCTTGGACCCGAGGTGCAGACCTTAGTACGGCGAGACGTAGACGGGTTTCTCCTTGGTGACGTCTTCAGTGCCTCAGTTAAGTATTAAGTGGTTGCTAGTTGGTTACTTCGTAAGGGTTGCTCCTGTTTGGATAATCCTTTTAGTTCTTGGTTTGGTTTGGTTTCGTAAGATTATCACTGGTTGTTCTGGTTACGATAATCTTTTGGTTTAGTTTGGGTATCGATACATTTGTTCGCTTTGGTAGGCCTAAGTTCTTGGTTCGAGTGCACATTTTTGTTTGTGTTTTGTCTGTTCTGTGTTCCGGATTATAAAATGGTAAGTCGGAAAAATTGTATGTTGTCATGTTTTGGTTGCAACAGTGATTCCCAGTTGGAGGACTCATGTCTGGTTCCTCCGATCGGAACTCCTCTTTATGATCTGTATTGTAAGTTTGGTGTGGGTCCAATATCTTATAATGAGGTATGGATCCGATATACCGAGAAAGACGGTGTCCTTAGTTGGCCACTGCATGGTAGTTTTGAACCCGAAGTCCTTGATAATTTGGAAGTGAAATTGTTTAAGAAGAAAGCCCGGCCGGCAATGTTTGATTCTTTCCGTTATTGGCGAAAAGAATCCAAACAAAGAGAAATTAAAAAGTTAAAGAAAGAACAGAAAGAGCAAGAGTTGACTTAAGAACAGTCTGCTAAGCAGCTGCAACTCAATGAGTCTGAGAAAGCAATGGAGGTGGCTGTTAGAGAGCGTAATCTAGCGATAGACAAGTGCTACCCTGCCTTGCCATCGAGTACAGCTAAGACAGTAGAGGACCCCGAAAATGATCCTCTGTTGTCTTATTTGTTAAGGTCACCACCACCATATGCGCAGGGTGCTACGGCTCCACCTTTACCGAATGTTCAATTGCTGGTTGCTGGACAACCTGGTATTCCTGCTCCCGCTCCCCTGAATCAAGCTCCTGTACCTCCTGTGGTCAATGTTAATGTTCCTTCGGCAACCCCTCTTCCAGGGTTGCCGGCTTCTTTACCTATACCTGCATCACTTACGCCTGTTGTTTCACAAACTACTTTGCCTGATACTCCTACTGTTCCTGTTCTATCTGTTCCAACTGCTACTGTATTTTCTGCTTCTGCTAGTATTATGACTCCACTTTCTGTTCGACGGAGAATCACTGATTCTGTCTCTAATATTCTGTCTCCCTTCTATAAAACTTTAATTAAGACTCCTGCCTCTGACTCTGTTCAGAGACGTAGTCAGCTTCCCAGTACTGAAGAACGGGGAATATTAGATTCCACCGCTCTTAGATGGATTTCAAAAAGTAGAAGATATAGTACTAGAGATGTATTAGATACATTTATGCAATGGAATGAACCGACACAACGATATGTGTTCGACGAAATGTGCTCCCTTTTGCGTGAGGAATTAGAGGAGGATGACTCCGAATCAAATTCAGAAGAATTAATTAATATTCAGAAAGAGTTTGCTGCTGGTATGATAGTTGGTCAAAATATAAAAGAGGCGATGGAACTGATTTTAAGCTATAGGAATGATCCATCCCTTCGTTCACCGAGGGAGTTAGAGAAACGTAGTACGAAGCAGAATCGCCAATATCCAATGAGGGAGGTTCCTCCCATTTGGCGCGAAGCTGTGCAAGCAGATGCGAATCTTGGTATTGCTGCTGCTCCGGCCCAATTCCAGAGAGTGTGGATACACATTCCGTGGAAGCGAGCCGAAGTATTAGCAGTGAAACAGGCCTTGCCTGATCCACGTAAGAATCCCGCCGGATACTACAAAGAGTTAGCGCAGACAGTTGAAGCTTGTGTGATGAATTTAGCGGACATTGACATGTTATTTGGAAATGTAGTTCCGCAACCAATTTGGGCTAAAATTCGTAAAGAGAATCATCCAGTTGCCCTAGGTGATGATTGGGCAGCTATAATTGCAGCGGATGGTCAACAAATAGGTGGTTCTAAACCCAAACCTCTAATTGCTAATTTACCAGGTAGAATAATTGACTTAATGAAGACTCTGATGCCAGCATTGCGCGTTAACTGGGACAAGTTGTCCGCATGCAGGCAAAAGAAAGAAGTGTCTCCGACTTTTTCACAAGGTTCGAAGAGACTTTTGTAGATCACAGTGGTCAGGATATGAGCACGGAAGGAGGACAGAGACTGTTTGTCGATAAATTTGTACACAATCTATTACCAGAGCTTAGTAATAAATTAAAAGATTCCGAGAGTGCGTGGGCTGTCTCTACAACTGCGCAAATACTTGCAACTGCACAGTATTATGAAAATAGGGATAAAGAAGAGAAGGAAAAGTCAGATAAGAAGACGAAAGACTTAAAAACTAAAGTTCTTTTGCAGCAAGCATATCCGCCTCGCACGAATCAGACTAATGCACAGCAAGGGTCATATCAAAGGACAGATTATAGTTCGCCGAGGCCACAATACCAGTGGAATCAGTGTGCGTACTGTAAGAAAGAAGGTCATTATAAGAATGACTGTCCAGTCTTAGCGCAAAATAATGCTGCAGCAGCTCAAAGAGGTCGTGGTGGTTCTATGCAAAATTCTAGTGGTCGAGGACGAGGTGCTATGCCTCCACAAACGAATGATCGCCCTTCTAATCATTTTGATCAGCGGAATGGACAGTCTGCCCAACAAAATAGATCTCAACAGTATCATGTTGAAGACTATTGTGAGGTTGATGAGGGATTTCAACAAACTGAGTACTAGGACAGCCATGGACAAAGAGAGGGAGTAGTATCAGTTCCAGTGGATCAGAGTGGGCCTTATGTCGCAGTAGCAACATCAGGTGTAGTCGAACCGTTTCTGTTGGATACTGGTGCAGCAAAAAGTTCTATCATTCATGCGAAACTCCCTGGCGCACCTTTGTCTGGCTTAACAAATGTTTCAGTAGGTTTTTCAGGTGCCCCTGTTTACAACCCCGTATCTGGTCCTTTGTCTATCTCTGTTGGACCACGTCAATTGAAAGCACCCTTGATTTTGACGGCAGGTTGTAATGAAAATCTGCTTGGTTTAGACTTGTTAAAACGCCTATATGCGACATTGTACTGTTCTCCTTCAGGAGTACAGCTTACATTGGGTAAAAGAATAACCTCTCCGATGTACTTGTCAATGGATGCACTCCCGCCAGAGCTGCGTTCACTCCCTGATACTCTTTGGGCGACTGGTCCTAACGATGTAGGCCTTTTGGAAATACCACCATATGTAGTCACTTTGAAAGCAAATGTCAAATTTCCACGAATTCCACAATACAAGATTTCTAGTGAAGGTGAACGTGCACTTTTGCTGATTGTGCAAGACTTGATTAAGAAAGGCGTGGTTGAAGAAACTAGAGGAAATGTCTGTAACAGTCCCGTATTGCCAATTCTGAAACGTACTGATCCTTCAAAGCCTCCAGTGTATAGGTTTGTAATCGATCTTAGAGAGGTTAATAAAATTGTGGTTCCGCAGTTTCCTGTGGTTCCAGACATTACTGCATTGTTAACGTTGATTCCTGCTACAGCCACATGGTTTTCAGTTATCGACTTGAAAAATGCCTTTTTCAGCATTCCGATAGCCGAAGAAAGCAGAGATATTTTCGGCTTCTCTCTAGGAGGTCGAAGCTTCAGGTTTAAACGTGCTCCACAAGGCTATTGTGAGAGTCCGTCCATTTACAGTCAGGCATTAAAAAGTCAGTTAGATTCCTTTGTACTTCCTCCTGGTTCTGCCCTAGTGCAATATGTCGATGATCTTCTAGTGGCTGCCGATGACAAGGAAACTTGCAAAGCAGCTACAATTTCCTTATTGCATCATTTGTCTAGTTTGAACCATAAGGTGTCACCTTCGAAAATGCAATACTGTTGCCAAGAAGTGACCTACCTAGGTCATCTCTTGTCAAAGGAGGGAAGGAAGTTGACCCCAGAGAGAATAAAAGCAATTACGCAGATGAATGTTCCCAGCACACAGAGAGAAGTACGCGCCTTTTTAGGTATTACCTCATACTGTAGGCAGTGGATCCCAAATTTTTCTCTTTTGGCAAAACCATTGGTAGCTTTGACTGGGAAAAATGTTCTGAGTCCGGTGCCATGGTCTGCTGAATGTCAGGAGAGTTTTTCTGAGTTACGAAATGCACTATGTTCAGCTCCTGTATTGGGTACACCCGTTTACAGTAAGCCATTCACGCTCTATGTTCACGAGAGAGAAGGTTGCGCGTTGAGTGTTCTGACACAGAGATTTGGTGATAAACAACGCCCTTGTGCGTATTTTTCATCAACATTAGATCCGGTAGCGAGAGCGTTGCCTAGTTGTTTGAGAGCTACAGCGGCAGCTGCAGCTTCCATTCGACAATCTGCTGGTTTGGTGATGAACAACATGCTGGTGGTTATGGTTCCTCATGCTGTGAATACACTCATGAACCGAACCAAGACGCAACACCTTACCAGTGCTAGATTATCTGGCTATGAGCTGACATTACTAGCGAGTCATATTCAGATCAAAAGATGCAATGTATTGAATCCAGCAACATTGTTGCCGACTAGTCAGGAGTTGAGTGATTCTGAGCCACATGATTGCTGTTTCAGAACTGAGGAAGAGACAAAAGGACAAATTGATTTAAAAGACACTCCGTTGTCAGATCCAGATGGCACGTTGTATGTTGATGGGTCATGTTTTAAATTGGAGAATGGTGATGTGTCTGCTGCTTACGCAGTAACGACTTTGAGTACGATTGTGGAGACTGCGAGAGTGAGTCAGAATTCTGCCCAAGCTGCGGAATTAATTGCACTAACAAGAGTGTGTGTTTTAGCTAAGGGAAAGAGAGTGAATGTGTTCACAGATAGTCAGTACGCGTTCGGCGTGGCCCATAGTTTTGGCCGTTTGTGGAGAGAGAGAGGTTTCATTACGTCCTATGGGACTAAGATTCAACATGGTCAGCTAGTTAATGACTTGTTGGAATCTCTAACCTTGCCGACTGAAGTTGCGATTGTGAAGTGCAGCGCTCATAAAGCAATCACGGATGATGTTGGTCGTGGGAATGCTTTTGCTGATGAGACCGCTAAACAGACAGCTAGAAATAAGATGAGTAGAATGTATGTTGCTACGTCTGCAAGATGGATTTCTGAGTCTGGAATGTGTGAGGACACAGTGGAAAGTGTGAAAGAAATTCAGAAAGAGGCGACTGAGGAGGAAAAACTCAAATGGAAAGAAAGAACGGGTAAATTGGACTCAAGTGGGTGTTGGATTGATCTGTCGGAACAACAGCGTTGGATGTTGCCTGATGCGTACGTGCTTGCAGTAGTAACGATGGCGCATGGAGCAGCGCACATCAGTTCTAAAGGGATTTGTAAGATGTTGGCTCCAGTCTGGAAGAATGATGGGATTAGTAAGTGTGCAGAGAGAGTGGTGAGAAATTGTATGGTATGCCTGATGCATAATCCTGGCAAGGGAATCCCCACACCCGCTGGTCACTTCGCTCCTCCTTCTTGCCCCTTTGAAGTGATTCAGTTAGACTTCATTCACATGGATCGTTGCAACAATCTAAAGTACGTCCTAGTGGTAGTCTGTGCTTTTTCCAGATGGGTCGAAGCATATCCACTGAAGGACAATACTGCCCTGTCCACTGCCAAAATTCTTCTCAAGGAATACTTCCCCAGGTATGGCATGCCACGGATTGTATGGTCAGATAATGGAAGTGAGTTTGTAGGGAAAGTTATGCAGAGTGTGTGTGCCGGTTTAGGGATCAAACAGAAGTTCCACAGTGCAAATCATCCCCAGTCTGCTGGTTTAGTTGAGGGCTACAATGGCACCCTCAAACTAAAACTTGCTAAGATACAAGCATCCACGGGTTTGTCCTGGCCAGATGCACTACCTTTGGCTCTGTTATCCACAAGAGCGACTGTGCATTCTAGAGTAGGGCTTAGTCCATACGAAATAGTATTTGGTCGTCCGGCCAATGTTTGGGGAGTACCTAGACCGAAGGAATTTAAACAGTTGGAATACCCAATGTTAATTGATTACCTTTTCGACTTGACTGCTAAATTGAGTCTTATTCACCAACAGGTTTTCGATGCATTGCCAAAGCCACCGGAGAGTCCAGGTCATCAGCTGAAACCAGGCGACCAAGTAGTCATCCGTAATTTTGCCCGGACGAAAAACCTCCAACCCAGATTCGTTGGCCCCTTCCAGGTGTTATTGGTGACGAGAACTGCTATTCGTGTGGCTGGACGGAAGAACTGGATTCCTACAACACATGTCAAGCGTGTGCCTCTGCCGCTTCCTTATGATGATTGGGTAAAGAAAGGAATCGGTGCCTCTGAATCTGAACAAATCCCCAGGTTTATCCCTTTCAGCGATGCAGAACTAATCACTGGTACTTCGAACTTTGACTCCCCTTCTGAAAATACTCCTTTGAATTCTGAACATTTGCCCTCTGAATCGGAAGAAACTTTGCCATCTGCGAACTTGAACATTGCAACCCCTGCTGAAAAAACACTGTTTCCAGATCAAACAGCTCCTGCAAAATTGAGATACAATTTACGATCACGAAATATGGACAAATAAAGCAGGAAACTGCCTATTTTACACATTTGAATTTTGATATATTGCCTCCAGCCAGGAAGTTTGCTCATACTTTGTATTTCTTTGTTGTTTTAAAATTGCCTTGCCATCTGGGTAGCCGTAGGGTCGTGGCTGTGTGCCTAGTTGAATCTGCGGGGGTCAGACACTAGGTCGATCTTTCTGTTAGTTCTGGGAACTCCCAGGGCTGATAGAGGCATTTTCATCTACGTACACATCATCAGTGGTCGCGAGCGGATTGTAGAAGATGGAGCTGCCTGAGCTGCAACGAGAAAATGTAATTTATGTTCGCAGAAATAGACTTTACAAAATTCTTCACAGCAAATGCTTTCTAATGCAATGTGCAGCTACATTTTTGATTGTTTTAATAATGTTGGTGGGTGGAATCGTCTTAGGCGTGCATTTAATTTTTACACCGGTAATAACTACAGTACCTCCCCTTGATCCTGTTTCTTCTACTGTTTCTTCTGTGCATTCTTTTCACTCGTTTCCTGAACACGAACAAGCTCGACGCTCAGAATTCATTAATAACACATTTGTACAGCTCTTGCACCAACACCAACTGGTAGTTAACACTACAGACTGCTGGGTGTGTGGCTTGATACCCCACACTATGGATAAAGGCATTCCCTATCTAGTCTTGCCTTTCAGCTACAATGGATCATTTCAGGCCTTTCAGACCATTTTTGCCTATGCCCTCGAGACCTATCCTCCGCGTCCACCACGTTCCACTAAATACAACTCTGCCAACAAAGCTTTAGTCCAGGGAATTATTGATATGATTAAAGACGTCAATAATACTCCGTCTTACCCTAGAGATGAATTACGGGTATATTTGAGTTGGAATTCTACAGAGTATCGCCTTAGTTTGGGAGAAAGCAAGCGTAAAAGCTCCACTCCAGTCTGGGTCGTACCTCACCGAGGTCAAGTCTGTTTGCAAGGAAATGGGAGAAATCCGAGAGCTCGGCTAGGGAAGAGTGAGTGCGTTGAGACTTACGTATTTCCGTCTAACTCTTCCCCTGCCTTTCTTACTGCTAGGGGTACCTACTTCATCTGTCAAGACAGAGCATATACATGGTTGCCTTTCGACTTTTCAGGTTCATGCTATATTGCTCGACTGTTGCCTCCAACGTACACTGCCTCTTCAGATTATCACAAGACCAGAGTAGCAAGAGGTGTCTTCAGCGAGGAAGATACCGCTGGTCAGGAAGCAGGAGACTTCTTCAAAGGTTTCCTTCCGTTCTGGGGGCCTATGGCCAATAGTAGAAATCTACGTCAGCTAACACGGGTAGTTGAATCTACTATTACAGAAACTGCTGGTGCCCTTAGTAACTTGACAGCTGAGCTTCAGGCGGATCCTCTCATGACGTTGCAGAACCGTATGGTTCTAGACGTAATACTTGCAGATCGAGGTGGGGTATGTAGAATGATCCAATCGAGCTGCTGTGTTTTTATTCCCAATAATGCTCCGACTGTCTATGAGGCGATCTCTAAACTACACAAGATTTCCGACTCTATACACGTAGACAAGGGAAACTGGTCCCTAATGGAGTGGTTGTGGACTCTGCTATCAGCGTGGGGATGGAAGGTTCTAATGGTCATTGGTGTCATCCTAGTATTCCTGTTCTCGTGCTGCCTTATTATTCAATGTGGTCCCACTTTGTGTAGTCTCTGTGCTGCAACCTGTTTCAGAAAACCACCTGCGTTTGGAGAAAAGGCGCTAGAAAGGATGATGATACAGCAACATGTCATTGACCTGATGAGCATAGAGTTAGACTCTGACATAGACTGAGTAATTGCCTATGTAAGAGCAAAAGGAGGGTTCAGGTTCCGTGACGATTTGAGCCCGTGTTTTCAACATTGTCGTAAATACATAATTTTGGTATCAGTGAACCGCAAATGATCCATTTAGCATATCCTGGTGTTTTCGCTATGCTACGAGCAAGAGTACTCCTGTTACAAACACATTTCTGATCTACCCATGGCATCCATCTTAGATTACGGCAGCCATTTTGTATTTCTTGGCCTCACATGGTCAATGGACACGCAATGACCTCTGATTACTTCTTTCAATTAAGGACACGTAAGCTTTAGCCGGCAATTCACCTTGCTAGTGACACGTGCACCTTAGGACAGAACACGCCATGGCTGCATGACTCGACAGAAGCTGCCTCCTCTGCCTGAGGCCAGCCCTGCTATACTGGTTCTCGTGTTCATTGGCCTGATCATGATTAGGCGGCCGAAGCTGGTAGCCTTGCCCATTTACGACCCACAAACATCTCTTATCCTGCTTTTCTATCTTCAGCACCTGGGTCTGCTCCTTTCCTTCTGGGCCTTTATTAGGGGGAGGTAACGAAATTTACGATGAGGCGGTCCGGCTCTTGAATGAAAAGTTGACATGGGATTATGATGGAACAGTGGGAACCCCTCGTTCGTAATGTTTTGACATCAGATATTGTTGACGATTCCTGTGCAACGCCAAATATTTATTGTTTAGGATGCAAAGGTTTAGGAATGTACTAACATGTAAAGAATTTGCCCGAAGCCTAATATTTAGTATATAAGGAGCAACCCTCTTTGTACAAATCGAACAGGCTCCTAGATACTGCCCGTGTGTAGTTTCTGTGACTTCTGTGTCCCTGCAGTAATAAACCTTTGGTCTTTGACGCCACCATCGAGAAGCCCGTGTTTCTGTTTATTTGTGCACCAAGACAGGTAGAACTCGGGGGTCTTCGGGTGTTATCCCTGACACCTCTGGACGGAACCAAAAAGTCCAGAACTCCACATTGACTACCAAGAGGGGACAGATTGTGGGCAAAAAAACCATTGGATTTGTCAAGTGTGGTTTTGAACCTTTTACGCATAAGACTATCCACAAGAGCAGAACTGTGAGTATTCTGCACCATGCAGGTACGACAATGTGAGTTTAAGTGGCGGTAATCCAATACCAAATGGTACAAGCAATCTGGCTTGGTCACAGTAAAAAGAGGGTTATTCATCAGAGACACAGACGTTTCAATTACACCTTGAAATTCCAATTGTTCAAGGATTACCACAATGGAAGCTTTTGCTTCTCGCCGCATGGGGTATTGGGATTGAGGCTGTGACATTGAATCTCATGTCGAGGGGAAAATTTGTCCCACCCACAGTGAGTACGGTACATAGCCGGTGCAAGCGCCTTAGCCCAATCTTCTGCAAAATGCAGCGCTTGCTCTTTCGGCACTGTGTGCGCGAAACTAGGGAGGATTATCTCCTCCCCTTGGGGACCAGCTAAGACAAAGGGTGGGGGCCAGCCGACCTCCGCGAACAAAATATCATATGAAGTAGTAAGATTTTCCCAATATACCCCTTTTATGGTACGTTCTATGTCACCTTCAATTACAAGGACAATTTCATAAAGTCTGTTAGGGTGAGCCACTCTAGTGTCAGCTGTCTAAACTACAACGAAGATGTCAGTCGCTGTCACCTTCAGTAGTGGACGCAGGGCCTCTCGCACCATGGTAATCTCCGCCATGCTGTCCAACAGTGTCAGCGCCCATGTCTGATTCCGAAGCTGGGTTCTCACTATCTGAAGCATATCTCGCTGTTACCGCAGCAACTTTCTTCTTTTGAAACTAGGGTCTTTGTTGCTGTGACTCATCTTGCTTGCCTTTTCCGTCAGCCTTGCGGAGCTGCTCACGGGTCTGTTGGGCACCTCGACCTCTGCCGCCGCCTCCTCCACCGGTCGGTGAGACCGATGTTTCCTGCAAAGAGCGAGCAGAACATTGCTCAGGAACCTGAAATCTATCAGGTGACTTTATTGTTGTGCGGTTGCGCAACTCATATGTACGCTCAGTACAGACAGGTGTAGGTGAAGCAGGGCAGGGCCCTTGTTTCTGTTGCTGTTTCCCCTGTTTTTTGTTCTTACTCCAATTTTGTTTTGGAACTTTGGGCGGTCATCTTTATCAGATGACGCCTGCTGAGTTTGCTTCTTAGCAAAAGGCTTAACACCCAAACTATTATGGTCAACGGTCTTAAAAGCCTCCGTTATAATTCTTGGTAACTGACGGGGTTTGTCGGCTTCGGGGACATCGCGCAAAGCATTCAACACTTGGAAACTTACTGCATCCCCCTTAACATTTGCAGGGACGAGATTGTGAACCATGTCAAACGCTCCCACGAGTCGCATTCTCAACTCCACAGCCGTCTCTGGTTTCTGTTCATCCTGAACACGCTTAATGATGGAGGACAGGACAGCCATTGACGGGGTGCTGAAGCAGCTAGTATAGACCGCCGCAAAAATCACACCCCAAGTGGTACAGTCATTTACGTCTGGCACTAAGTCTTTTTGCAAACTAATAGTAAGGATCCTGTGTTTATCCACAGGAGAAGTATTTGGGAATACAGCCTCCAGTTGGTCAAATTTCTCGGCAAGCCAAAAAGGCATTGCATCCTTATCCTGGGGACGCTTGCCCATAACGGCATTACCGGTAACGGGACTAAGCTTTATCCCGTTCGCTCCAACTGATTGCGCCGCACCACCCGGGGCCCCACACGGGAGGTTGCTGGAAATGTAATGAACCAGACCCCTTATCACTGTTACAGCAGAGTTATAAAGGGGTCTCAATTTAGGAGCTGTCAACCACGGCAGATTAGGATGCGGGGTATAAGCAGCTAAAACAGGCCAAGAAGCTCCTGCAATCGACAACGATCCTTGTCTGACCGACGTTATTACGTGTGGGAGGGCGCCATTAAACCAAACCCCATGCTGCCAAACAGAAATCGCAACTTCATGTGTCTTATATGGAGCGTACTCTGCAGGCACGCCAGATGGAGTGTAAGAGTGAAATTCCCCAGTACCAGCATAAACCACAGGAAATGTAACCCATGAGTAAAACAACTCAAACGGGTATGCTGCGTCAGCAGACACTAAAAAATCCACTGCCTGTTCTTCCAAAAAAAATAGGAAATCCTGCAAATGATTCCGTACAGCCAAGCGACTGTGTGCTGGAATATCAACCACAGCCATATCGACACAGTGAAGGATAAGTACAATGCAGTCCAAAAAGCACAACTGGGTAGTAATTCAATAGAAAATCGTTTTATATTATCAAGCTTGAAGAGACCTATTTAACTATAGGTATATTTTATCCATCACCACTGTCAATCGGGAAACAATAGTGAGGGGGTCATGGACTGATACAAGCACTACTCAAGAGTCTCACAATAAGACCACCTCATTGGTGGCGCCATGTTGCAAAGATCCTGCTCACACACAGAACTGTGCACAGAAACCTAGGACATCAGTGAATTGTGGTGTACCAGAAACTCACCTCAGTACCTAGAAAAACCCCAACCAGCTAGCATCAGTGTCACATTAGCTCTTCATCCTATAGCAAAGGAACCAATGATTAGACAACCTAGAACTAGTGACTTAGGACAAACTCAGGAATGGTGGGAAGTGAGAGCACTCTTTCGTTATACTCTCATACCAGTCCACAACAGGAGAAAAGTAGAGACACGTGTAAGGTTAAAATATTTTTTAGCAACGTGATCTCAGGTGCAGTATCTTAGCCAACATAAGCAGACATATTATTAAAAATAATATGGTCAGCAGTGTTACAAGTCCATAAAATACAAAAGGAGAAATCATTAAAATGATGGTGAAAACAGGTCTTATAGCGCCTAGTGTTAACACCCTCCCTATATGGGAACTATGTATTATAAACTAAAGAAGGTCTCTTAGGCTTGTTTGGGGGGCCCCATTACCTTTCCGCTCAGTAAGAGTAAATCACATTCGGATCAGCCAAAACTCTCTGCATCCCTGGAAACGAAAAATGTTCCCAGTGTGTTGAATCATGGCAAGTGTGCAATAATAAAGGCACCAGAATCTTAGTTGGCTCACAGCTGCCTAATTGTTGTATCTAAAAGCATTACTTGACCATGTTGAAAAACAGCTAACATGTTTTGATAACCTTGAAGGCTTCAGCACTCACTGTGCAGACTAGGGGCATGATATAAGTCTAGAGATGTCAAAAACAAAAACCTTTTCTCATGTGCAGTCCTTTGTGAAGGCTAACTTACAAAAACAGCTATGCAGTGTTGTGTGCAAAAGCAGCAAAAGGTAAATGGCGTTTAAACTTCTAATAAGCCATGCTAACATACCATGGGCGCAAAGCAGACCTCAGACCATACTACACCGTCATCAGAATTGGTAGCCGCTGGGGACAACACAGAGCATGGGCCGTCACCAGTTCAAGCAAAGTATCAACATCCGTTGGCATGACTGATGTGAGTGTGAGACATAAGTCTAACACGCATTCTTCTCCGCCTAGGAGGCAGCGTAGAACAGGTAAGATGCAATCTTGCCAGATTGGTATGAATGACAGAAACCATGTGGTATTTAATTCTCGTAGACTAGGTAGTCCCAAAATTTGGACGATTCGCTCACTACAGGTCATTGCCAGTAGAGTGGTCTCCATGGAGAACTGGGTGTCACTGGTGAATTGGCTTGCAATATCGC
This sequence comes from Lissotriton vulgaris, assembly GCF_964263255.1. Lineage (NCBI taxonomy): Eukaryota > Metazoa > Chordata > Amphibia > Caudata > Salamandridae > Lissotriton > Lissotriton vulgaris. The sequence goes on from NW_028249961.1 coordinate 249,683, forward strand.
AGCAGTAGGAGTAAAAATAGTATCCCTGCAGCGAGTCCCAAAATGAGAGGCAGTCTGCTAAACACTGAGTACACAAAGTTTGGAAATATTCCTAGGACTGCTTCAAAAGGTGCTAACAGTCCAGAAAATACCGTCTTAAATACATGCACAATACCACTTGTATCAGACATATTTAAGAACCGACTTAACATTTCTGAGAAATGCACATGGCAGTTTGTAGTTAATAGGGCATGTATCTCGGCAGAAGTCCCTGCTACTTGCAGATCATAGTTCTCTTTGGCCGAGGTCAGTGGCACAGTTTTTTGAAAAAGAATGGCTCTCATTCTGCTTATAGTATCAATTTGTATAGAACAGATGTTCAGTGAAGGCCATAACGGCGACTCCCTGTCTGACTTGGTCTTTGGAAACAATACTTGCATAAAGCAAGTGACCCTTGATGACAAAGTTACTAGATAGGGTAAACCTGGCAACATGGCACAGCAGCTGTGATCATTCAACATGAGGTAATTTCCATAGAAGTTGTCTGAAAATTGGATCAATCAACACCGCTGGTGAACCTTGCAGGTGGCTGGATAAGTTGGTAGAGGAACCATAGCAAGCCCCATGTAAATTAATACCCTGACAAAGGAGAGAACCGTTTAGTGCATTTTCACAATTTTTACCACTAAGAAACACTTCTCTTCCCCAACTCCAACATCCTAGGATGTCTTGATGTATTCTTTACCCAAACTTTCATATGTGCCTACTGGTATATGTTTTAGGCAATACTGAAAATGGAAAATTGTAACAGGAAGAGTGATTGTTCCATGTGTAATCCATTCAGTGGCTGGCTTTTCAGAGACTGTAAATGGCAATCTTTCCAGTTTTTCAATGCTCAGCACTGTATAGTCTGCTCCCCTTTGTGCCAATTTGATGTTTATCAGTGAGATTAAATTCTGAAAACAGTGACGTAGTATTGATTAAATGCCAAGACACATAGCCTGAATGTAGGTTTTGTAACACCCAGCCTAATAGCATGATAGAACGTAATTGCAACTGACCATGTTGCAACATGACCAAGTCCTGTTCCATGATGTCTATGGCAGAAGACACTATGCTGTCCAATGAACACATCCTAGACGGCAGAGTCGTTAACTCATTGTCAACTACAAAGAGAGTTTTCTCAAAATTAATACGATCAGTTTCTCGTATTCTTTCTGCAGTCTCTGCTTGCGTAATCTTCCATGCTTCATTATAAGCAGCATAGATACCGGCATATATAAAAAGTTTATGACGCTGTGTTCTTGGTCCTAGCAAGAATTCCCTAAGATCAGCGTCATCTTTAACCACATGACTGCTAAGGCAACTCCCCTCGTGTGCTGCAGATCCTTGAAATACATTATTTCATGACGAGCTCAGCTCGTCATGAGCACACGACCAGTGCACTGCACGACGAGCTCAGCTCGTCATGAGCAGCGAAGGGGTTAAGGAAAGATAAGTGTTGTTTCACATCCTTAAGTGTAGATCTATGTAACCATTCAAGGCACAGTTTCCCTACACTGTTTGTTGTTACTATTCCTAAATGCTGTCTTTGAACATGTCTTGGGTCTGGCTTAGTGAATGGTAAACCCTGTGTTTTGTTCAGGAATCTATCTTAACAGTTGCTTATGTCTGTGGGCCAGATTAACCATTAACAATCATGCGAATCTTACTGGTCTTGTGCCAGTTGGTTTAATGTCTAGGTCGTAGGAGAGTCTTCAAAAATATAGGTCAATTTCACCTCGTCCGTGTTCAAAGTAATACTTTGAACACGGACGAGGTGAAATTGACCTATATTTTTGAAGACTCCCCCATGACCTAGATATTTTCAACACAACTGGCACAAGACCTGTTAGATTCGCATGATTGAGTACTAGCAGTGTATTATCCACAATCATTCACAACGCTGATTATCCGGAACACTTCACCTGAACAACATTAGCCAGGCCGGTTTGGAATTATCACCGGCTGAGCGCCCTGAAGAAGTCACGGAGCAATACTCCATTGTTCGACTAAACACGTATCGGCTGGCTTGTTCCACATGGCTTTACGTTTCAAAAGGAATAAAAGATTCAACTCGATTTAACCGCATATTGACATCACCTTAAGACTTTTTCCTTCCTTCTGGATGATACCTTTTGCTTCTTTTACGTTGCTATTTACATGAACTTTATTCACTCCTATGTGTGCCTAGACGTTTGCTTTTTGTTTGCTGTGTGTGGGATTTCCCATACTGAATCAAGGGGTTACAGGGCTTATCGCCTTGCCTAGCTTGCACCATATTGTGTTTTTTTTGTGAAACTGTACTCATTAGCGTATATTAGCTGAGCGCCCAAATCAATCCCTGAACAAAAAACCCTTTTCAAGTACACTCAACCATTTTTTCCAATCTGGATCTGCTCTGTTGTGATGCAACATAATAGTATGTACGTCGACCTCCCCCTCTGAAGTGTTATTCCTATCAAGTGTAGGTGTAGGTATGGACGGATTGTTCAGGTCTTTTATCTTGGCTAACCCAAGACAAGACGTCTGTTGGACAGTGTCATTAAAAACATAATTTGCTCAGTGATTATACAGGCTCTAAACATAGCTTCTATCCCCTGTACCTGCCAATCTTTTGTGCCCCAGACAGTTTTCGTCTCTATGTTGTCTTTCCAAAAGACGAAACCTAGTTTAGACATTTGAGCATAAAAGGCTGCAGAATAAATTTGTTTGGTATTTGTCAGCATACTTTTCATGCCTGTTTTGTTTACATATCTAAAGTAAAACGATTCAGCATTGGATACATTGAACCCTGAAAAGTATGGAAATTTTCTTGCAAATGTTTTTGAGCTACCCTTTGGAGGAGTAGGACAATGTTCCCATTGGTTATACATTAATACATTTCTAGGATTTGCAGAATTGTGCAAGAAATGATGACCATAATGGTTATAGCAATACATGTGTTCATATTCTGATGAACCTTCTAAATATTCATGATTTGTGAATACTGCGGACATTTCAATCTGACATCATATTATTAACAGTCTCAAAGTCCCAATCATCAGAAAAGGTACTAGATAAAACAAAGTCCCTTAATGAAATCTTGAAAATGTGTGGAATCTTCAACAGCTTCGACGGGCCAAAAATGTCATATTCACTTCTGTCCCAAGCTATACCACCAAGTATAGGAATGGCTTTGATGTTCACTGTTGACAAGTCTCTTTGTTCAAGATGGGACGATTTGTGTGGCTTGAGGAGTAAGTTTATGTTCTTACTTGCTGTGTTCATTTTGACATATCTTCCATTTATCAGCATTCCCAAAGTTATAACCAGAGTCAACAGAAGTAGACGAAAAAGCACACCCAACACAATACAAAGTTCAATCCATGGTGAAACTAGATAAGTCTTTTCCAGGAGTTGAAAAAGATCTGTTGCTTGTTCTGTGAAAGTTATTTTTGCTGGCGTCGTTTCAGGTTCTTTGGGATCCTTAGAAAAGGTATCAAAGTTAATGAAATAGCCAGAGGCAGTTCTGTCAATGATGGGGATTGCACCCGGATTTGTCAAAATCACTGGAACCACTTGATCACTTGTTACTTCATTGTAGACAGGTGTCTCTTGATGAACTGTTTTTTGGGTTTCAAGAGGTACAAGTTCCACTGCTTTGTTGCATAGTCCTTCTTTTCGCACTGCAGATTCCTCAAAGGTGATAAGTCTCTCAGTTTTAACCTCTTGGATAGTAGCCAGATTAGGGCATCTGCTACTTGGTCGGAGTCCACTTGGCCTACTGCTTAGTATCGGCCACATGATGTGGTTTGACCAGGTCGATTGACACAAACCTGTTCTCCTTTTTACCAGCAAGGGGCTGCAGTAATACTGTTCTTGATCCGTGGATTGCTAGGACAGGTACTGGTTTGTCTGTAAGAAGGCCCAAATTCCTTCTTGTCCGCCATTGTTTCTCTGACTAGATCCCCAAGCTTAGGAATCCAGACAGGCCTTGCTGGGATGGTCATTTTTTCTTCAGTGGTGGTTGGCTTCAGGAACACGTTACTTTGTTTTGTTCTTATTTCATTTAAGTCCTGCAAAACAGCCAAACGGTCTTTGATATCAAAAGGTTTTTGGTCTACCACTGAAGTCTGACAATTGAGGTCCGCTACTAACATTCTAGTCCCAAAAAGGACTTCATATGGAGTGATTCCCCCTAGAGAACTTCTTGGCAGATTGTTAAGACTACGTTGGACACTTATTAGATGTTTGACCCAACCGTCTCCCAAGCGTAATACCCTAGCTGTTATAGATTGCTTTATGTCCCTGTTTTTCCACTCCACAACCAAATTTCCCTCAGGATGGAATGGACTAGAGTACCGCAATGCAATGTCCAATTTGGCCATGGCTTCCTTGTAAGCTCGAGAGCTAAATGCAGGACCCTGGTCAGAATGTAGCCTGCCGACTACGTATGTGCCGATAAAGACTTGAAAATCTTTTATAACAGTGCAAGCGTTAGCCGAGTGCTGAGGCCATATCCAAATAAATCTTGTCTTCATATTTGTGGGACCGCATTTGTCCACAGGGACGTCTGGGTGTAGAAAGTCTAATACTGCCTAACAATGGTGTCTGTACTAGGCTGGCTATTCTATGGTCAGGTATCTGGCGGCGTTCAGTGCTGCGATCTCCATTGCCGTCGATGCAGTTAATAACAAATGTGTGAATGTGTGCATTCGTACTTGGCCACCAGTTCATCTCCTTTAATTCTAATATTGTTTTGGAGATCCCCTGATGTATCAGACCCTCTCCCAAATGTGCTTCGTAAATCAAAGCTACTCTACTTTTCCTGTTTGGAATTACCCTATCCCCACTCCAGGGATTCGAGCAAAAGGAGCAGAGTTTGCATCAATTATATATGAGTATTTGAGTGGAAACTTATTAGGTAACGCGCACCGCTGCCTTTGCTTGTGGCATTGACAGCTAGCATTATTTTGCCACCTATTTTTGTGTGTGATTGCAGCTACTGAAGCAGTTTTGCACAGCTGCCTTCGCGGCTTCATCAGCCAATGAATTCCCTTCAACGTGAACGCCATCACATTGATGACTCAGTGTATGTATCACGTGAGTGTTTTGTAGTCCTTGTCGTAACTGAAATACTTGTACCTAAAGCAGTTTATGCTTGATTGTGCCACCTTTGGCATCTTTGTAACTGTTTTGAATCCAGTTTTGCAAGTATTCATTGTAAGATTGAACACAATAATACGAATCGCACACTATGAGTGTGGGGAATTCGAGATCCGTGTTTTCAAGTGCCATCTTGAATGCTTGTAATTCAGCTCGCTGAGCTGTACAGTCTCCTAGAGATTGAGTTTTTGTGACCATTAGTCGGAATTTGCCACCACACCAGCGACCTTTAATGATCGCTCACGCCGCACTATAGGTTTGTCCCCTACGTAGCGGGTTGAGCTGATCCGTCAGTATAAATTATACATTCATACTTCTCTAGAGGCAGAATCTCAGTAGGCAGAGGACATTCTTGTTCGTATTGCAAAAATGCTTGTGTTTTCAAATAAGGATCAAAAATGTATTCAACATCTGTTGCAGCAAGAGAATTAACCCATTGTATCCATCTCTGATGTAAAGCTTTAGCTTTCGGAATGCTTGCTTTCGTCACTGCCCCTAAGGCAGGTACAGGTGTGATGACCATAATGCGCTCACCCTGTGCGAGGGCGCTCTCTTTTGCTACTGCAGTTTGAACCGCTGTCAGAATTTTTTCTGTTGAAGTCAATTTCCTTCCTGCTTGTGTGTACAAGTGTGATTTGTAAGCTATTGGTACTTTTTATCCTACGTTAAAAGTTAAGTATGTGAATCCACATTGTCCTGGAATGATCCACATTGTCCTGGAATGATTTGCAAACACGTTTACGCGTGTTTGCAAATGTTTAGTTGCTAACATGTCTGTTTGGAGAGAACGCAAAATTTCTGTGTGTTTTTGTGTCCAATTTACTGTTTTAAAATCTGGTTTAGTTAATTTGTAGAGAGGTTTTACCATTTTTGCGTAATTTAGAATGTATGTTCTTCCGAAATTTAGGAAACCTAGAGTCTACTGTAAGTTTTTCAGCATTTTTGGAGGTTGGAGCAGCGCGCATTTCTCTAGAAAGTTGTCTGCCAGGCTTTTGCCTTCACTTGATAATTTGTATCCTAAGAACATGACGTTTAAATGGAAAATTTTAGATTTTTTTAAATTGAATTTGTACCCTTCAGAGGCGAATCCCAATATAATTGTATTCACCCTATTCAAGTGCCTATCTAAGTCATGATCTGTTAGATAGATGTCATCGGGCATATGACAATGCTTAATCATCATGAGTTTGTAGTAACTCTGTTACCCTCGCTGAGAATAACCCAGGACTATTCTTGAATCCCTGTGGGAGACAACATAAGTGACGCTGTGTCCCCATTATTGAGAAAGCGGTCAAATACCTACTTTCTGGTGCAATGTTTTGACAGAAGAAACTGTTAAAAATATCTAATGTGGTTTTATATTTTTTACGCACAATATTATTCATTAATGCTGCACTGTGTGCATTTTGTACTGCAAATGTTTTGCAACAAGAGTTCAAATGTCTGTAATCCAAGACTAGATGATATGTATTGTCCGGTTTGGAGACAGGAGACAAAGGATTTTTCATTGACGAAGTGCATGTTTCAATTACCCCCTGGTATTCAAGTTGATCTAAGATCTCCCTGACCTGTTTTTTAGCTTCTTGCTTAACTGTGTACTGCCTTTGTGCAGTTGGTTGATTTTTTAACTGTATCTTATGGTGAGGAGTGTCCTCACCCCATCCTACATGATTTTTGTATAATGCTGGAGCCTGGGCTACTGCCCATTTCCTGGCATAGGTATATTTTACATGAATTGTAATGTGGTTGGAAAAGGCTGGCATAATGATGTCTTCGCCATGTGGGCACTCCCTGACAAATTGTGGTGGCCAGTCTTGTTCAGCTACAAGAATGTCATAATCCTTAGAAAGTCGCTCCCAAAAGAGTGCGCTTATCTTTCTTGGTATGTCTCCCTCCATCCGGAGTGTTACTTCATATAACCTATGTTGAGAACTAACCCTGGTATCTGCAGTTTCAGCTTGAATGAACTCAAGTCCACTGTCTCCAGATGATCCTTCAAGTTCTTGCGGGAAAAGGTGACTTCTGCTGCGCTGTCCAACATTGTCTGAGCCCATTCCAAGTTCTTGAATTGTGTCCTCAAGATCCTCGGCATGTCTGATTTTAAGACCTGCTACCTTGTTTTTGGTGAATTGATGTTTCTTGTTTTTGTAAACGTTTTGATCGTCTTTGGACTTCACGCGTTCTTCCTTATTTTCAGGCCGTCCTCTTCTTTTGGCTTTCTGTGATGAAGTCTGAAAGGTACGAGAGGAACATGTATCAGTATCTTGATATCTATCAGGTTTTTTTCAAATTATCCCTATTCCTGAGGTTTTACCTCCTTTCAGGGGGCTCCTTTTGAGTAGACATGCCTCTGGAATGAGGACGCTTCCCTTTAGAAGTTTGTTTGGTGCTTTCCCACTTCTTTTTAGAAGGAGTAGGAATGTTTTTAATAAAGACCTTTTCAGGACTTTCAGACAGTAGGGGTTTAACTGTATAATTCTATTAAATGTTGTATATTACTAAGTATTTCACCAGCCGACATTGCTTCAATGTTAGGGTCAGGTGTATAGCCAGCTAAAGCTGACCATGTTGCTCCTGGTCTACCTAGTGGACCGAGCCTGGTAATGTGATGTAAATGTTTTAGGGCGCCTTTAAACCAGAGCTCATGCTCCTGGTATGTTAGTGGAATTTCTATATCCTCGAAAGGAATATAGCCATCCGGTGGTTCATCTTCTTTGTAGAAGTGAAATATCTGTGTTACTGGATTTGCTTCGGGAATACTATCCACGAATAGAATTCCTCTGTCTGGTGATATTTATGTGCCTCTATCACAAAAACTATCCTACCACTTCTCGATGTTAGGCCGTTTTTTATAAGTTTTATAGTGTTGGATTTCCTTAAATTCATAGGAATGTATATAACATCCTCGTCAGTTTCAATAAAACCAGTTGTGTTAAAAACTGCTGGATCAGCCGCAGCTCTACTGTTCTCGGTGTTGTTGCCGTTATTCGACATTGTTTAACGAAATTTGCAGAGCAAGTTTCAAGGACACAAATCTAAGGTGCACAATATTTTGGAACACTGTATCCTTCAACATTGAACAAACCAAAAGGCTAATACTTAGGATTGTTGTCCTACTCAGTTATGGCGGATATTATTCCTTTACCCTCTCCAGATGTCTATTGGAGCATTTACGGAAAAAGGGGTCTCTGAGAAAAGCACAACTGAGTTACTTTAGTAACTAGCGTTAAATTAGTGCCTTACTAAATGTTGGGCGCCATGTAGTGTAGTTCCCATATTCCAAATAGGCTCTGCGCATTGGAATAATATATCCTATAGATGTGACACAGGACCTAGGTCAGTATGTCTCTATCGAATATACTAAACTTAATTGTGAGTGTCAGCTAGCTCAGAGGTCACTAGAAACTTTCTTGAATACACAAGAAGGGATTAGTTTCTGACAACCGTATAAACATGACAACTTTGTTTCCCTAGACTGGAACAAATATCTTTAGAGTCGTGGAAACAATAGATAACTAGTTCACTCAGTCAATCGTGCATGCTCGTTTCTACAGAGTTGCAGAGAAAATAGAGAGACAGGCGTTTTCAATAAAAGGTTTATTGAACAGTCTTCTTCCTCGTGCAGGAGAGGTGAAGTGCTACAATTGTTAGACAGAATGCAAAGTATAATGCGTACAGCGAGAATAGTATTCTAAAATAATACTGTAATAGCATTGTCTAGTGCTACGACATATAAAAATACATACATAAATAACACAGACTAAAATACTCAACTGGTGCTTCTAAAATATGCCTACCCCACTGTACCTAACCTAGGTCTAGTACGAGGGAAGAAGTAAGTGTTTGTCTTTTAGCATAGGTTTAGTTCTGCCAAGAACTGCCAAAGGTTTCTTTAGGTTTTAATCAGCTCCATACCTTAGAATGAAGGAGGTTGGTATCTCGGTCTCGGACTCGATTTCCCAACACCCTGCAAGGGGAGTCAGAAACACTGGAGCTGGATTCCCGGCAGGAGGATGTCAGCTTCTTGTCAGTGCACTTGCTGTAGCGAGCTGCGTCGGGCAAGTAGGTAGTTGAACTGCACCGAATTACACCATGCTTTGCTATAGCAAGTGAAGGTATATTTATACCTTGAAGGTGTTTATGAATGCCAGCTTTGACGTAAAGTTGGGCATATAAGCGTCATGGATGAAGCCCTAAGAAATAGTTGTTTATGCATAATAAGGAGTTTCTTGGAGAAATCAATAGCCAGGCTAGGGGAAGTCCCTTACAGCTTAAGAGTCTGGTTTTCCAAGAAAGCGTGACGTTGATGAACGGATGGAAGTAGCCATGCCTGTATTTGTTAGCATGGGGTATGCCTAAATAAGGGCTTGATTTCTATGCCTATATAAGGGCAACGTGGATTGTACCTATATAAAGGCGTGAATCGGGAAAATTCATTTGGAATCTAAAACGCCATACAACAGAACTGCATACCAATAGCACAGTTTTGGCTAGAGGTGTTTGGACACATTGGTCGTATGACCAACAACCATTTGACCTGTACACCGTTGATTGCACTACTGGGCTCTGTACTAAAGGTGCTGAAGTGTCAGCGTAAACTCACAGCAATGCTGTTACTCCTAGCGAAGAGACAGGTGGCAATACATAGGGAGAAGCAGAACCCTCCGACTATACCTGAATGGGTGGGAGCGGCCACCTACTGTAGGGACCATCTTTCTCATTACTGGGAGCTACTGCCGAAAAGTTCTAGACCAAAAGACATATGGGAACCCTTCGTTAACTGGATGAGGATGGGGGGGAAGGATATTCGAAATGACCAGGGAGAATAAGGCAAATACAACAACAAGAAGGAAAAGGTATACTTCAACATGGAGTTGGTCGCATTGGCTGGCTGTACCACTACTCAACTCAGCGGGGTGGGAATGTTCTGGACATTGCGACTATAGATTGAGAACCAATGAGGGGACATTTAAGATGGTATGTGGACATGTACAGGCATATATCAAAATGATTTGAAAGGTTGGTGGAAGGGTTTTTTGTTTTAAAGTTAAGCAGTTTATATATCTGATTGGTATAGACATGTGGAAGTTATACATGTGTGATCTTCTGTCCTGGATATTATTATTGTTGTACCAACAAATTATGTAGATCTGTAACTGTGCTTAAACTCAATAAAACCAATAAAAAATTAAGAAATAAATACAAATTGCCCCCCATAATGATCACATATGGCCATGTCTGAACTGGGGTGGCAGATTGGGCTAAAGAACGGTGATGGATTAAACCCAGATTTGTTGACTGGGTGTGAGTGTTTGATTGGTTCAGATGCTCCGTCCATCACCACCCCCTTTTGTACCGCTTTGTTTGCCATAAGTTGGCAGGGTATGCTCAGACGTGAGTCCCTTGCTCACTTTGCCACTGGATTCAAGCAAGCCTGGCTGAAGACAGCTGTAATGACAAAAACCGGTCCTAGGAAGCTTGAATCCGGACCAGGAAAGGCATGGCTTGGCAGTTCAGGCTGGACTGTTCCCATGAGGCACAGGGTCAGACTGATTTGCATATGGCCATGTCTGACTCTGAACTGGGGTGGCAGAGTGGGCTAAAGAATGGTAATGGATTAAACCCAGATCTGTTGACTGGGTGTGAGTTTTTGATTGGTTCAGATGGTCCGCCCATCATCACCCCCTTTTGTGCCACTTTGTTCGACATAAGTTGGCAGGGTATGCTTAGGCGTGAGTCCCTTGCTCACTTTGCCACTGGATTCAAGCAAGCCTGGCTGAAGTCGGCTTTAATGCCAATATCCGGTCCTAGGAAGCTTGATTCCGGTCCAGGAAAGGCATGGCTTGGCAGTTCGGGCTGAACTGCTCCCATGAGGCACAGGGTCAGACTGATTTGCATATGACCATGTCTGAACTGGGGTGGCAGAGTGGGCTAAAGAACGGTGATGGATTAAACCCAGATCTGTTGACTGGGTGTAAGTGTTTGATTGGTTCAGATGCTCCGTCCATCACCACCCCCATTCTTACCGCTTTGTTTGCCATAAGTTGGCAGGGTATGCTCAGACGTGAGTCCCTTGCTCACTTTGCCACTGGATTCAAGCAAGCCTGGCTGAAGACAGCTGTAATGCCAGAAACCAGTCCTAGGAAGTTTGAATCCGGTCCAGGAAAGGCATGGCTTGGCAGTTCGGGCTGGACTGTTTCCATGAGGCACAGGGTCAGACTGATTTGCATATGGCCATGTCTGAACTGGGGTGGCAGAGTGGGCTAAAGAACGGTGATAGATTAAACCCAGATCTGTTGAATGGGTGTGAGTGTTTGATTGGTTCAGATGCTCCCTCCATCACCACCCCCTTTTGTACCCCATAATGATTGGCAAATTGGATTCCAGTAAATGATTGTATATAGATCTAAGGGTGAGCAGCCATCACAACGCGGGCATTACCACGCGCTGCCATTATGATGCTGCTTTTACAACGCAAGTCGTTTCAACGACTTGCGCTGGAGGGCGTTGTTGGAAAAGGAATAGTTTAATTTTCTATTCCAACACCTTCCCTACTGTAACGTAGGCTGGAGTTGGAATAGAAAATTAAACTATTACACTATCCAGCACTTACAGCGCAAGTCGTTGTAACGACTTGCGAGCGTCGTAATGGCATGCGGGGTAAAAGCCCGCGTTGTAATGTCATACAACCGATCTAAGTCTGAATCATCATCTGTGTTTGGACCGTAGTACCCCACTAGAGCCACCCAGTCATTTTGTATCTTAATATCAGCCATAATCCATCGCCCCTTATTATCTATCTTGGTGGAGCCCAAGGTTACTTTGTCCATTTTCTTTAAGAGGATGGCCACACCTTTGATACAGTAGGGTTGTGTGGTGTGGGGAAAACTATCAATCCCTTTCTGCTTAGAAACAGCTGCCTCCCATTCATCAATTGTGAGGTGAGTTTCCTGTAGTATGATAATATCAAAATCAGATTGACTTAAAAATTAAAAAATCCTTTTTCGTCTACCCACCACCCTGAGGCCATTAACTTTCCAGGTACAGATTCTAGTTGGAATCAATTTTTTTAAAGATAAACATAGTTAAAAAAATGTATACAAAAGCATAATACATGTTAATTAATATTATTAATATATAAAATATTAATATTATTATTTAATATATAGTTTAATTTTTATATTTTTTATTTATAAAGTAGATATGTTTTAAAGATAAAAGTAAAAAAAATAATAATAAATGTTTTATGTAATATGTAAATACATGGAGTTATAATATTAAATATTATGGGGCCTATTAGTATGGCAGGCGGTGATACCACCACGTAGTGTGTGGTGGTGGAAAATGCCTATTACCATACGCCAGCAGCGGTCCACACGTTTGCAATATTAGTATGGCCAAACATAGCCCATTTCCCGTCCGTTGCAGTGCGACGCGAACCGCCATCAAAATACGCCTGCCACCTCGGCGGTCTGAGCCAATGGAGACTCACCGCCACACGGAATGACGTCTGCTCCGGTCCACAAATCAGGATGCCCCAAACAACCAGTTGCACCACAACGGAAAAACCACCTAACCAGAGACGGCGGAAGCTCAACAGAGGAGCGCCAAACCAGAGTCCCGGTCCCTTCCACCCGGTCACGACCGCAATGGATCCAGCCCTACACGGCGTTCTGGTGCTGTACCTGATACATCACTTGCAAATCATGGACTGTCGCCGATGCTGCTGCAGGTACGCAATAACACAACACCGCACACAACCACAGCACACAACTGATAGGCTGATACAGGGTCCTAATCCACATTTGACACCCTGGTGGGGACAAGAACACATCCAGAAGTATACCCACACATGTCCTTTCTGCCACCAAGTCAACCCTCCACATTCAGGTCACACGTTTTCCGCGATCTTGTAGTAAAGTCCCGGTCATGTCACTGCAGTGGTGAAGAAAAGGGAATACATGCACACACTGCAGAAGGCAGGGCTCGCGCCAGGCATTGGCAGGGCACAAAGACCACAGGGCCAAACCACCACCCTCCACACACTAGGTCCCCTCATGAAGGGACATGCCATGTGCCCCTCTTGTGCACCCCCATGCACAACAACAAGCCAGGTAAATCCACACCCTGCACCACACACCAAACACATAGGGAGACAGCCACAGCAGGAGTGGCTTCAGAGGAACACACACCACAGAACCACAGGGCCAGGGCAACCCACACGCCACAACAACACCACACTCATGGCAAGAAAACTGAGTACAAGCACAAAATGAACACACACACACATACAAGGAACAAACATCGTGCTGCACACACAGCCTGCGAAGTCACACAGACATACCCCTCACTGACACACAGATACATACACAGACCACATGCCACCAGCAATGGAGCACAACAAATAGGAAAGCCAAAGTAAGGTGCACACAAATGGAAGGTCAAGGAGATAACCTCCAAGCATGTGTACATCACATGCAAGACAAGCAACATAGAACAACGCCCTCAGCCCATAAAAGGACACATGGTTGGCACAGTGAGTGAAATCAAACCAAAGTCATCTCAGTGCAACAATCCAGGAGACAGCACGGCAACCCATGTATAGGCACAGGGATGAAAGGAATGCCCTCAACTCAAACTTTGAACAGCCACATATATTTATACAACTACTTCACAGGACTATGTCAGCAGCACAACACACATGGCCCATTGACACACTCCATGACTGTCAAACACAAGTAGGAATCTACACACATACCCACCTCACACCTGCAGCACACAACACCAGTGTCAAACACACAGAAGTATGTCAATAATATCCAGTCAATACACAGACAAACAATCACACTCCCTGGGGATAGCCACAAACATCACACAGACACATGGATGCCAGAACCAATGTCTGCACAAAAACAACAGTCAAACACATAACTCAACAGAAACACACACAGAATCACAACAAGAACAGACATGCCCTGTGCAGCAAAACTTCTGAAAGGCAATGGGAGCACAGACACAAAAGGCAGGAGTGCACAACCTCATCAGTCAGGAACAAGGCACATACAACATACCACAACAAAGACAAGAAGTGCACCATCACAGAAAGACATAGCCACATCAAACAAACAACGTATGTACAGGCAAAAAAATCACATAGCAAACACAGAAGGACATCAGGGGATGCACACCAGGCAATGACAAGGCAACATACACCCAGAGCACTGCAACAAGCAGCATGTGCACACCAAACATACAAGTCCCAAACAGATATGAGTGACACAAATAAACCCACACAACACTAATCAGCACAGAACAAAGACAACATCACACTCAGGAAGTGAAGCAGTACCACAGCAAACACACATACACCCAACAAAACACCCACAGATGCAGAAGTCTAGTACAGAAAAGTAGAAACAACTTGACCAGAGGACTGGGCAGACCAAACAGTTGAAGTGCATATGAGCAACCATGACTGCTAAACAGCACAAGAATATCGCCTATAACCAATTGGGGGAAATGTCCTGGGTGGCACATTGTTCTTGGGCAAAGAACTGCACCACAAAACACAGTGTCACAAATGAAGTGATTGGGAGAAACACACACATGCAAACCAAGAGGACAGCTGACATTAAAGTGAAGTGTTGTGCATGTCAGTAGTGGACATGGCAGGAGTGTACCATACACAAATAGAGGGAGTGCAGAGTCACAATTGGTAGGCATCTGAAGCACAAATAGGGGGGTATGACACCACACACAACATGCCATACTGGAGGCAATAAAGCACCATGTGGCAGCAATGCATGAGAAAACACAACAACAATGGCAGTGTTGATCAGCAGGTCTGCACAGACTCAACAAACAGTATCAAGACACATGGATGATCAACAAAAAACAACACTGACTTGCCAGTCACACACTCTGCATACTCACAATTGACAAAAACAACAAGTAGAAGTCAGCCAGTACTGCAAGGACACACCAACGCACTGCACAGGGCACAATATACAACTCACACATATGCATACAATCACATCCACAGGGCTGAACAATCCAAACAACAGGCAGTAAACTCCTGAGAGAAACATGTGTGTAGTTGATAATGCAGGGGCACACACACATCAATACTACTGACAGTCACCCCCCTTTACACTGCACACTTCTTGACCACCCAAGTGCGCACATTGAAAGTATCCCATGTGACTAGGATGACTTTCCATCACAAGATGACCTTACACCTACACTGCTGGGCACACATAAAGTAAGAACACATATACATGATGACCCTGGCCAGCCTGCCTGCAATCCTGTGGATAGAATCCCAATATGTGCTGGAAGTGCCCCCCACCTGACATGTGTACAATATAGCCAACATGAACAAATTATGAAAATGATAACTGCATTTCATATAAAATGACATAATCATACCCACAAGTATCAGAGTAGGGAAGAAGTGAAGTCCCTGTCACCCCTGTAAAAAATAGAATAAGTGAGCCAAGTCATTGAAAATGTTGAAGTGGCACACATAACATGTGGCACAGTAAACCATATACACATAGCAAAAGAACTTTATTCAGTAAGGACACTGACAAAACAGACAACAGGAGCAACTGTCTTTATTCACATATTGCACGGATAGGCACCAAGAGTAGAGAAGAGCAAGACACAAAATGCAGAGTATGTACATGAGAAGCTGCACAGGGAATAGTTAAACATAGCAATGAGCAACAAGGCCAGTGGCCAAAACGAAGAGCAGAGCATGTCCATGAGAAGCTGCTCAGGCAAGGGGAAATCAGCAAAGCCAGTGGCCAGTTCAAGGTGCAGTTGGGGCACTTGACTGGGCAGAGAAAGGCCCAGCTGAGGTAGAGCTATTAGTGGCTTGGGAAGTCGGAGGGCTGCTTGGACCAGGTGGTGAAGTGGCACGTGGAGGTGGAGTCATGCTGCCGGGAGGCACAGTGTAGGTGAGAGATTGTGGAGGGGTACCTTTCCACCTCTTAGGGAGTCGATGGGGAATGATTGTCTTGGGACGAGTGGGAAGTAGGGCGGGCACAACAGGTACACCCTCCACCAAGGCTGAATCCAATACAGCAGGTGGGCCTTTCTCTGTGGACTTGCTGGATTTTGTGGTACGCTTGGCCTGGCCTTGCTTTTTTCCCTCCATCACCTGTTGACCAGGTGAACCTACTACAATGCCCTCCTTTGCCTGCTTCACAGGGGTCTGGATGGGAGTTGAGGTTGTGGGTGAATCTGCGGTAGAGGGCTTTATTTCTGTGGAATCTTAGCAGGCACCAGCTTCACAGCAGGCACAAGTACTGACTGCTTTTCTTTGCAAGATGCTTTTGGGACAAGAGTGTCCTTGGCTGGGGATGCCTTTGAGGCATGTGAGCCTGAGGCCTGCTTCTAGGTTTGATGCCCCTGAATGTCACCTGAAGGGCTTTTGCCTTTGCGCTCTGGGGTGCCTTTGGTTGGTTTGGGGGATGGTGTCTGCACTCCAGTCCGCTTGGGCCATTGCTGTTGTGTGCTGCGTGTGGTGTATCTTGAACCTGAGGTCTTTGGTGTGTGGTCACTCTTGTCAGATTAACCACTGGCAGGGGGGTGGTGCTGGACTCAGAGCCTGTGACAGCAGAATGGCTGCCATCACTGCAGAGGACAAAGACTGGACAGTCGGTGCAGCCCACCCATGTCTTAATGTATGCCTTTCATGAAAGCAAGCACCTGTGCTAATTTTGTTCCGTGGTCTATGAATGCATTGAGGAAAGCTGTCTGGCCCACAAACAGCTGGCGTAAAAGGTCCACAGACTCAGCACTGATGGCAGCAGGGGGAAAGGGGCAGGGGCAGCAGTGCCTGGGGTCAAGGACACTCTTCCCCTCTTACTGGTATGAACACGGCAGCACCAGAGGAAGTGGCTGGGAGAGTGGGCTGTGTGGTGGAAGATGAGGCATAGTCCCCGTTTCATGTGCCCGCCAATATGGATGTGTCACTGCTGGCATCAGCTGACATTGAGCTTTGTGTCTCTGGCTGTGATTCCTCAAGCAGACTCCTGTCCCCCTCCAAGGCGCTGGTCACTTTTGTGTCACCGTGGTCCTGTGCAGCTGTTGTGCTTGATTCCCCACCACCGGAGTCCATCCTCTGTCCCTCCAAGACCACAGGAGATGCTGCATGAGAGAAAGAATTAGGGTTAGTCCAGTGGCAACAACAAAACAAACATATGCAAGCCAAGCATCACTGAAGATGACTAAATCTACGTGTTGCACACACCCCTGTACAATACCATTGTGCGAATACACTTCTTCTGACTCAAACAGTGACTTGGGTATTGTTTGAGCACCTTCTCCACCAGGACCTCCAGCTCCTTGCTTGTTAAGGGACTGGCATGGATCTTCTCAGTCCTTGCCTTCACTGTGGATATGAGACAGCAGCGGCAGAAGTGGTTAGTGAGGGGTCTCAGGCAGCAATCCCTGGAGGCAGCAGCAGATGAGGGGTCACAGGCAGAGGTCCCAGGAGACAGCAGCAGATGAGGGATCACAGGCAGCAGTCCCTGGAGGCAGCAGCAGATGAGGGGTCTCTGGCAGGGGTCCATGGAAGCAGCAGAAGATGAGTGGTCTCTGGCAGCAGTCCCTGGAGGCAGCAGAAGATGAGAGGTCTCTAGCAGCAGGCTCTGGGAGCAGTGGAAATGTGAGGCCCCCTCCCACACATATATAGCCCCCTGGGTTCGTTTCAGTGGTGCCAAGCTGCTGCAATTGGTGATCCAGGTCTTCCTTTTTCAAATGCATCCAATGACCGGTTCCGCAGTGGCGGAGCACGCCTACCGCAATTTTCAAAATTGCATCATGATACCACGATTAAGGTTCCCATTGGGAGTAAGGGCATGGTCCATTGTGGTAACACACTGCAGGGGCCAAGCAGGTGCTACCGCGGTGGTGCATCCTTCAATTGCATCCACGCTGGTGGAGCACGCCTGCCGCGATTTTCAAAATTTCATCATACTACCCCGATTAAGTTTCCTATTGGCTGCGAGCGCATGCTCCATGGCGGTGACACACTGCTGGTGTCAGGGGGTAGCTACCACGATTTGGGTGCCATAAATTCACATGAGTCTCCACGGTTTGGGTGACAGAGCATGCCAACCCCCATTTGGGCATGTCTCTATGGCTATCACTAAAGCACTTGTGTTTTGGGGATTGTTGGTGACAAACCGCTGTTGCCAGGCGGTACGAATTGGGTGCCATACATTCACAGTAAGTCATCGCGATTTGGGTGGTGGAACATGCTAACTGCCATTTTGGCATGCATCTATGGCTATCACTACCGCACTTGTGTTTTGGGGATTGACACACCGCTGGGGCCAGGCATTAGCTACCCCGATTTGGGTGCCATACAGTGACATGGGTGTGCGGGATTGTGTTGGTGGATTACTTTTTCAACTCCAATGGACACATCATGCTGTGCCAATGGCCATCTGGCAATCATCAACAGTGCACAGTGGACACATGGTAATGGCACATCATTGTGCACACAATGCCAACGCTCCATTTACCCCTCTAGTCACTACACATGCCATGTTTGTGTACGTGATTTTGTAGATTGGCATGTACTCCCTCACATGTCACTTGTGATATTGATGGGCCTGTACACAGGACAGTGTTGGTATGGACTGTAAAATGTGTACACATGTCATTGTGTTAAAGTGCAGTGAAAATCACAGCAATGTTTGTCTCAAAGAATGATTTTCTGATTTGCCTGTCCTCTTAAGTTGATCATGCACACACTTGTCATTTATGCTCAGCCTGTGGTCATTGTGTTGTTGATGTGTACCAGGTTCAAATGACGCCTGAAGGTGTATCAGGTACAGCACCTAGGTATGAGACAATGGGGTTGCATTGTTACCCATATGCTGGATGATATACTCCATGGCGTGCCCATTGTAAATGTAGCCATATCCCTATGCACATTCACATAGACAGAGGTGGTTTTTGAGGTACTTGCTGTGCGTAAGTTGACAAGTCTGCGATTAGTGTAGCTGAAGGTGTCCCTACATGTAAGCTGGTCTGTAACTCAATTTTGATGACAGTCATTGTTGGCGTTTTGTCAGCCAAAACGTGAGATGCTGTGCCCATCTCATGATGTATTGCATTGACATGTGTCCACTTTCATCTAAACTAGGAGGAGACCAAATCTGCATCTTCCCTTCACAGTGCTGGTAGACATGGAGAATGAGGCGATCATCTGGAAATTCCGTCTGGATAGAGCCACCCTACAGACCCTTTGTGCTATGTTGGAGCCCCACCTGCATTCTCACAGGACATATTTATTTATTTATTTATTATTTATTAATGACATTTAATAAAGCGCGAACAAATGCCCGTGGGCATCTCAGCGCTGTTACTTCTGCAAACTTCTCCCCTACTGAGCATCTGGCAATTATTGATTAAACAACCACGTTTTCATTTTTTGCCGAAATGACATGAGAGAGGGGCTGGTCCTAATGGACTGGGGTAGTGTGTTCCATAGTTTTGGGGCCGCAACCAGAAAGTGGCGATCTCCCCAAGAGACAGACAGACATATCCAACAGCTTTTACCCCAGCGTCTGAGGTGATGGCGGCCCATCATTTTTTTGCCACTGGATCATTTCAGCACACAGTGTCCAGCACAGGTGGGATGTCACAACCTATGTTCATCTTGGTGCTGCGTGATGTTTTATCCACTATGATGATCTACAAGGACAGATGTATCTATTTCCCCAGGGGGCCTGAATTGGCAGCTGTGAAGGGAGATTTTTATCTCCTCGGACACATCCCCCATGTTGTTGGTGCCATTGATTGCACCCATATTGGGCTTGCACCACCACAGGCACATGAGCATGTCTACAGGAATCTTGAGCATTACCACTTCATAAATGTTCCAGGCAGATATGATCATCTTGCACATGTGTGCCAAATTTCCAGGCTCGGCCCATGACTTATACATCCTGCGTAACAGCATCGTACCCAAGCCGATGGCTAATCTGCTTCCTGAGCATGCATGAATTGCAAGTGAGTTTGCCTGGCCATAAAGATTACTATGTGTGTGACCTGCTGTTCTCTGCCACAGAGACATTGCAATGTTTATCAGTGTTTGTCACACCTAGGTGACTCTGCTTATCCCAACTGTCCTTGCTGGGCCCACTGCGTGATCCCAGGACCCCGGGTGAAGTCCGCTACAATGATGCTACAATGATGCCATGGGAGGACTCCTCATGTGGTGGAGCATACGTTTGGTGTGCTGAAGTCACGTTTCCGCTGCCTGGACAAGACCAGAGGTAAACTGATGTACTCGCCCAGGAAGATGTGTCAGATTTTAGTGGCATGCTGCATGCTCCCAACCTATCCATTTGTAAGTAGATTCCCCTGATCCAGGATGATGATGAGTAGCCAAGGCCCCCGCCTGAAAACCACCTGGTGTCCAGTGAGGAGGAGAGTGAAGAGGAGGAAGGTGTTGACCTGCGTCAATAGCTCCTCACCCGCTACTTCACTTGAAGGTAGGTGACAATGTACAATGTACCCATTGTCTGAGGATGTTGCTGTTGTTGTGAAGGTGTATGTGATATTTGTGACTGCAGGCGGGTGTTGACTCAGTGGTGGCTGACAATGTTTTTGGGACAGTTAATTTAGGAACATATACAGAATGTGTATGTTGGCACTTGTTGCCCATTGTGATGTGTGCATGTAGGATTATCTTGATGTTAAGTGATTTGTGATGTCAGTGATGCCACACGCAGACTAGTGAATGTTGTTCTGTTGTGTTTTCCTAGGTGCCTAGAACCTCTCTTTGCCTACATACATAACATACTCCTGGTACATTGTAAAAATGGTGAAGACTGTACATCCTGGAATAAAGACGAAGCAGGTACAAAAACATGTGTGTAAGTTTTTTATTTACTATGGTGACATGAGGGGGTGAACATTTACATTGAGGTAATTAGTGAAGCAGTGAGTTGACAGTTATGGTAAATAAGATAATCGAGTAGTCACCACATAGATGTGGTGACCCAGTTCAACAGACAGATGCCATTCACATGTCAGTGTGGGGAAGGACAGTCCAAAAAGTCAATGCAGTGATGAAGAGGGTTGCCATCATGGCTGGCTCCATGACTGGCATTTGGCAGGTGCTTTGCCAACAGATACCACCATGGTTTTCTTAGGAGGGCCCCTTCATCGCATGGCAGGGGAGGGCCTCTGCTATAGGGCCAGTGGGGTATGAGGACTCACCCCTATTTGTGGCTGCAGGGGAGGATGGAGAACTGTTATCCTGTGGCACACCAGAGGGAGGTGGAGGTGTTGGTTGTGATGCAGGCCTGTCCCTCAGTACCGCCACTAGCTGGCCCAAGAGGTCCACAATTTGGCCCATGCGGTGTACATGGACCTCATCAGCAGGAGAAGCTCATTGGAATCTTTTTCTGATCGGCCTGTTCATCCCTGGGCCCGTTTATATGCCACAAGGACTCTGTAGGTGGTACAGGGATTCGGTCCAAGGCTCTGGTTGTCTGTGGGTGACATTGCCTCTCCCACCTGCCCTGCTGCCACGGACCTGTTGCCTCACCACTGTAGGCACCCACATCCTCTCCCTGCCCTCCTCAGTCGGTGCGGTGGGGTGGTCATCCTCTGGGACAGGGAGAGTGTTGCAGGCAGCACTGGTGGTGGTGGTGGAGGACGCACCAGCCGTAACAGCAGGAGTCTGTAGAGCCGTTGGTATTGCTGCAGATGTGGTGGGGGGAACGTTGGGGTCCTGGAACCTGTTGAGCCCTGGCACACCAAATGGGCCAGCTTCGAGCTCCTCCCCCAAAGAATCCTGGGAGTCAACATCCAAGAGTCCATGTTCCGGGGGGAAAACTGGCTCTGCAGGTTAGTGGTGTTGTCCTCTGCAGTCAGTTCTTGGTCACCTGTGGGTCACATGGGAAATGCTCATTGTTGTGCACCCCACAAGCTTTGTGTTAACTGGGTACCATTCACTGTTTGTACAACACCCAAATGCCTAATCATCAATTTTTTTTCTATCTGCACTACTGTGCCTCCTGACATGATGCTGTGGTACATTCATTACTTGTCCATGGTGTGATGTGTTAATACATACCATGTGCCCTGTGCATATTTTGTGATTACAGGGACATGTTGCCATCTAGGGACTGGTACAAAAGGGGGTGGTGATGGACAGAGCATCTGAATCAATCAAACACTCACACTCACGGGCTGGACTGTTCCCATGAGGCACAGGGTCAGACTGATTTGCATATAGCCATGTCTGAACTGGGGTGGCAGAGTGGGCTATAAAACGGTGATGGATTAAACCCAGATCTTTTGACTGGGTGTGAGTGTTTGATTTATTCAGATGCTCCGTCCATCCCCATCTCCTTTTGTACCGCTTTTGGCCGCCATAAGTGTGGCAGGGTATGCTCAGACATGAATCCCTTGCTCACTTTGCCACTGGATTCAAGCAAGCCGGGCTGAAGACGGCTGGAATGCCAGAAACCAATCCTCGGAAGCTTGTTTCCGGTCCAGGGAAGACATGGCTTGGCAGTTCGGGCTGGACTGTTCCCATGAGGCACAGGGTCAGACTGATTTGCATATAGCCATGTCTGAACTGGGGTGGCAGAGTGGACTAAAGAACGGTGATGGATTAAACCCAGATCTTTTGACTGGGTGTGAGTGTTTGATTGATTCAGATGCTCCATCCATCACCACCCCCTTTTGTACCGTCATCTAGGGACTAGCGCAACAAATATTTTCAGTGAGCACTCTTTGTTGATTACTCTGCCTTGGCAGATGTTCCATCTGATCATGAACTGGCCATTGTCAATTCCTACATACCATTGTCTTGTCATGTACATATCTGGATTTGTACCACCAACCATGCTTTATTTGTGTACAACCAAGATAGATCGCACACCACTAGCCTCTCCTCCGGGTCACCCCTTAGCACTCTGGTACATGTAGTGCATGTAGATGGACAAGTAAAAAGTAGTTCACCACAGTTGGTGCGAGTAGTTACTCATTATCCCCAAGTTCTCTGGACCCGAGACATGACCCGGGTTTTCGGGTTAGTTTCCCTCGTCAGCAGAGCAGTGGTTGGGGTGGATGAGAAGGCCGCCAAGTAACCGTCACAGGCCCTGATGCCTCTCCGGCGCGCAAGTGCATCTCTAGGAGCTCGTCAGCTCAGGGCTCACGGGAGCCGTTTAAGTACAACCAAGATGGATCGCACACCACTAGCCTCTCCTCCGGGGCCCCCTTGGCACTCTGGTACATATAGTGCATGTAGATGGACGAGTAAAAAGTAGTTCACCACAGTTGGTGCGAGTAGTTACTCGTTATCCCCAAGTTCTCTGGACCTGAGACATGGCCAGGGTTTCGGGACAGTTTCCCTCGTCAGCAGAGCAGTGTTTGGGGTGGATGAGAAGGCCGCCAAGTAACCGTCACCGGCCCTGATGCCTCTCCGGCGCGCAGGTGCGTCTCCAAGAGCTCGTCACCTCAGGGCTCACAGGAGCCGTTTAAGTACAACCAAGATGGATCGCACACCACTAGCCTCTCCTCCGGGTTGCCCCTTGGCACTCTGGTACATGTACTGCATGTAGATGGATGAGTAAAAAGTAGTTCACCACAGTTGGTGCGAGTAGTTACTCATTATCCTCAAGTTCTCTGGACCCGAGACATGGCCCGGGTTTCGGGACAGTTTCCCTCGTCAGCAGAGCAGTGTTTGGGGTGGATGAGAAGGCCTCCAAGTAACCGTCACAGGCCCTGATGCCTCTCCGGCGCGCAGGTGCATCTCCAAAAACTCGTCAGCTCAGGGCTCACAGGAGCCGTTTAAGTACAACCAAGATGGATCGCACACCACTAGCCTCTTCTCCGGGTCGCCCCGTGGCACTCTGGTACATGTAGTGCATGTAGATGGATGAGTAAAAAGTAGTTCACCACAGTTGGTGCGAGTAGTTACTTATTATCCCCAAGTTCTCTGGACCTGAGACATGGCCCGGGTTTCGGGACAGTTTCCCTCGTCAGCAGAGCAGTGTTTGGGGTGGATGAGAAGGCCGCCAAGTAACCGTCACAGGCCCTGATGCCTCTCTGGCGCGCAGGTGCGTCTCCAAGAGCTCGTCAGCTCAGGGCTCACGGGAGCCGTTTAAGTACAACCAAGATGGATAGCACACCACTAGCCTCTCCTCCGGGTCGCCCCTTGGCACTCTGGTACATATAGTGCATGTAGATGGACGAGTAAAAAGTAGTTCACCACAGTTGGTGCGAGTAGTTACTCGTTATCCCCAAGTTCTCTGGACCCGAGACATGGCCCGGGTTTTGGGACAGTTTCCCTCGTCAGCAGAGCAGTTTTTGGGGTGGATGAGAAGGCCGCCAAGTAACCGTCACCGGCCCTGATGCCTCTCCGGCGCGCAGGTGCGTCTCCAAGAGCTTGTCAGCTCAGGGCTCACAGGAGCCGTTTAAGTACAACCAAGATGGATCGCACACCACTAGCCTCTCCTCCGGGTTGCCCCTTGGCACTTTGGTGCATGTAGTGCATGTAGATGGATGAGTAAAAAGTAGTTCACCACAGTTGGTGCGAGTAGTTACTCATTATCCCCAAGTTCTCTGGACCCGAGACATGGCCCGGGTTTCGGGACAGTTTCCCTCGTCAGCAGAGCAGTGTTTGGGGTGGATGAGAAGGCCTCCAAGTAACCGTCACAATCCCTGATGCCTCTCCGGCGCGCAGGTGCATCTCCAAGAACTCGTCAGCTCAGGGTTCACGGGAGCCGTTTAAGTACAACCAAGATGGATCGCACACCACTAGCCTCTCCTCTGGGTCGCCCCTTGGCACTCTGGTACATGTAGTGCATGTAGATGGACAAGTAAAAAGTAGTTCACCACAGTTGGTGCGAGTAGTTACTCATTATTCCCAAGTTCTCTGGACCCGAGACATGGCCCGGGTTTCGGGACAGTTTCCCTCGTCAGCAGAGCAGTTTTTGGGGTGGATGAGAAGGCCGCCAAGTAACGGTCACAGGCCCTGATGCCTCTCTGGGGCGCAGGGGCGTCTCCAAGAGCTCGTCAGCTCAGGGCTCACAGGAGCCGTTTAAGTACAACCAAGATGGATCGCACACCACTAGCCTCTCCTCCAGGTCGCCCCTTGGCACTCTGGTACATATAGTGCATGTAGATGGACGAGTAAAAAGTAGTTCACCACAGTTGGTGCGAGTAGTTACTCGTTATCCCCAAGTTCTCTGGACCTGAGACATGGCCAGGGTTTCGGGACAGTTTCCCTCGTCAGCAGAGCAGTGTTTGGGGTGGATGAGAAGGCCGCCAAGTAACCGTCACCGGCCCTGATGCCTCTCCGGCGCGCAGGTGCGTCTCCAAGAGCTCGTCAGCTCAGGGCTCACAGGAGCCGTTTAAGTACAACCAAGATGGATCGCACACCACTAGCCTCTCCTCCGGGTTGCCCCTTGGCACTCTGGTACATGTACTGCATGTAGATGGATGAGTAAAAAGTAGTTCACCACAGTTGGTGCGAGTAGTTACTCATTATCCTCAAGTTCTCTGGACCCGAGACATGGCCCGGGTTTCGGGACAGTTTCCCTCGTCAGCAGAGCAGTGTTTGGGGTGGATGAGAAGGCCTCCAAGTAACCGTCACAGGCCCTGATGCCTCTCCGGCGCGCAGGTGCATCTCCAAAAACTCGTCAGCTCAGGGCTCACAGGAGCCGTTTAAGTACAACCAAGATGGATCGCACACCACTAGCCTCTTCTCCGGGTCGCCCCGTGGCACTCTGGTACATGTAGTGCATGTAGATGGATGAGTAAAAAGTAGTTCACCACAGTTGGTGCGAGTAGTTACTCATTATCCCCAAGTTCTCTGGACCTGAGACATGGCCCGGGTTTCGGGACAGTTTCCCTCGTCAGCAGAGCAGTGTTTGGGGTGGATGAGAAGGCCGCCAAGTAACCGTCACAGGCCCTGATGCCTCTCTGGCGCGCAGGTGCGTCTCCAAGAGCTCGTCAGCTCAGGGCTCACGGGAGCCGTTTAAGTACAACCAAGATGGATCGCACACCACTAGCCTCTCCTCCGGGTCGCCCCTTGGCACTCTGGTACATATAGTGCATGTAGATGGACGAGTAAAAAGTAGTTCACCACAGTTGGTGCGAGTAGTTACTCGTTATCCCCAAGTTCTCTGGACCCGAGACATGGCCCGGGTTTTGGGACAGTTTCCCTCGTCAGCAGAGCAGTTTTTGGGGTGGATGAGAAGGCCGCCAAGTAACCGTCACCGGCCCTGATGCCTCTCCGGCGCGCAGGTGCGTCTCCAAGAGCTTGTCAGCTCAGGGCTCACAGGAGCCGTTTAAGTACAACCAAGATGGATCGCACACCACTAGCCTCTCCTCCGGGTTGCCCCTTGGCACTTTGGTGCATGTAGTGCATGTAGATGGATGAGTAAAAAGTAGTTTACCACAGTTGGTGCGAGTAGTTACTCATTATCCCCAAGTTCTCTGGACCCGAGACATGGCCCGGGTTTCGGGACAGTTTCCCTCGTCAGCAGAGCAGTGTTTGGGGTGGATGAGAAGGCCTCCAAGTAACCGTCACAATCCCTGATGCCTCTCCGGCGCGCAGGTGCATCTCCAAGAACTCGTCAGCTCAGGGTTCACGGGAGCCGTTTAAGTACAACCAAGATGGATCGCACACCACTAGCCTCTCCTCTGGGTCGCCCCTTGGCACTCTGGTACATGTAGTGCATGTAGATGGACAAGTAAAAAGTAGTTCACCACAGTTGGTGCGAGTAGTTACTCATTATTCCCAAGTTCTCTGGACCCGAGACATGGCCCGGGTTTCGGGACAGTTTCCCTCGTCAGCAGAGCAGTTTTTGGGGTGGATGAGAAGGCCGCCAAGTAACGGTCACAAGCCCTGATGCCTCTCTGGGGCGCAGGGGCGTCTCCAAGAGCTCGTCAGCTCAGGGCTCACAGGAGCCGTTTAAGTACAACCAAGATGGATCGCACACCACTAGCCTCTCCTCCAGGTCGCCCCTTGGCACTCTGGTACATGTAGTGCATGTAGATGGACGAGTAAAAAGTAGTTCACCACAGTTGGTGCGAGTAGTTACTCATTATCCCCAAGTTCTCTGGACCCGAGACATGGCCCGGGTTTCGGGACAGTTCCCCTCGTCAGCAGAGCAGTGTTTGGGGTGGATGAGAAGGCCGCCAAGTAACCGTCACAGGCCCTGATGCCTCTCCGGCGCACAGGTGCGTCTCCAAGAGCTCGTCAGCTCAGGGCTCACGGGAGCCGTTTAAGTACAACCAAGATGGATCGCACACCACTAGCCTCTCCTCCGGGTCGCCCCTTGGCACTCTGGTACATGTAGTGCATGTAGATGGACGAGTAAAAAGTAGTTCACCACAGTTGGTGCGAGTAGTTACTCATTATCCCCAAGTTCTCTGGACCCGAGACATGGCCCGGGTTTCGGGACAGTATGCTTTATTTGTGTTCATATGGTCCTTGTTGCTCTGCCCCATAGCACTACACATGTCATTCAGTGCTGTGCATGATTGTGCACAGACGGTCTTCTACATGTTCATTGGTGTGTCACACTTTGGTTGCTGTGACAGTTTCCTTTGCTTAGCCATGTGCACACTTTGAGTGGCAATATGATCTGTGTGAATATTTGTGCAATGAGAGGACATGGTTTTTTAGACAAAGGGTTAGGTGCACATACTGGCTCCTTACCTATTACGTTTTCCCATTTGGCTTTGTTTTGTGACACATTTGTGTGTGTGTGTGTGTGTGTGTGTGGAGGCTTACATCCTGCTCAGGGGTGGGACAAGACAGCATAATATGTCTACCTACTTGCTAGTTTGTTTGTAGTGATCCATGAGCTGCCACATGCATCTGGGTGGGAGGGAGTGCTCCATCTTGCTGAGCTAGGGGACAAGGGTGCATGATGGGAGTAGTAGTGCAGGCCTTCCACCCCCAAACATCCTCCCTTTGAAGATGGCTACTACCTGTAAGTTTGGTTGGTGTACTGCAATGGCTTCTAACTGCTTCTGGGTGTGGGGTGCTCCATCCTGCTTAGTATTTGTGACAGGTGCCTTGTGCCAGAATGAATCCTGCCCTGCATAGTTATCCACGAAGATGCCACTATGATGGATGAAGCTGTCCATCATAGTGGGGAAAGGGCGGGAATACGTTTGATACCGCTAACGTGTGTCTGACGGCAAAGACGGGGTTAAAGCACACTTGGCCAGCCTCGACCGTGCTCAATATTGTTTTGCTGAGAGGGAAGGGGTCCCAGCGAAAAAGCATACGTTTCAACAGAATTGAATTAAAGTAATAATGCACTTAATGAGTCTACAATGTTTTAATCACAATGTAGATGAAACCAGGATATAGTATCCAACATTACTCATTTTTGAAAGGTTGAATAGTGCCCCTGGGAGTACGGGAGGAGTGATAAGGTGAGGATAGTGCAGGTAGGGGATGGTGACAACAAAAACAAACAAAAATCTTGAACAATTGTGAATCAATTGTGATATAAGGACAATAATAAATCCAAATAAATCACTTAAACAAAACATGCCCCATGTAATACATTAATGTAATAGTCTCAAGTGTGGGGCTGGGGTATTGAGGACGGTTGTCGATGTTTCGACCCACTGGAATGCAGAAATTAGTTGAAACCTTGCGGCGGGGTCTGATTAAAACGTTACTGAATTTGAGCCTTTTTTGGGCACCTTCTTTATTCATATCTGTAAGTGCTTCCTGTTGAGGTTACATTTTTGTGTTTAATATTCATTATTATAACTTTACAATCTTAACAAAATGATAATACATTTAAACAAATAGGATACCTATTGTAGTATTTTACTTAAACATGATAGTAATTTTTATATCACGTTATACAATTTTTTAAATTAAATTGCATTTATTATATATGTTTGAAGCTGCCATATTTCTTTGGGGCTTGCAGTATGTAACCGCCCACACTGGTTTTGGATTATATTGAAGGGGAGAAGGTCACGGTTGGGAGGTGCTTCACGTTGAGCAAGGTAAGATTACTTTCCTTTACTAAATCTATATTTTTAATTATATTTGGAGGTAGTTAAGTTGTAGTTAGTGCATGGTCAGTTAGGTTTTAGAAGTTATGGCATTTTTTATGCGTTAGGTTTCGACAATTTATGTATCGTTAGTTTTTGAGGCCTAGTTTAGAAAATTTTAAGTATGGTAGGATATGTTTTATTAACGGGTGTATAATGTTTGTAATGCTTTTATATTGTTTATTATTTGTATATTTGTGTGGATGGGAATGTTTGTGTGACTTTTTACAGGTTTTAGTCAAAAGAAGTTGCGGTCGTGGAAGATTGTGTTTTTTTAATTAAAGAAGTGTACATTTGTTTCAGTATCTAACAATTATTTAACACTTGCTTAATTTCTCAGGTTTCCATGTAGCTTTTCATTTTTTTAAAAACATTTTTGGATTTTTTGATGGTTACTGGATTGTAGATTTACAGACCGAGGATTACTTTTTGGTACAGTTGGATTTTTTCATTTTTTTGGGGAAACTTTTTTATCGATTTGGACTATGAGCTACCTGGATTATTTAACAAGATGGGGGATTTTCTGTCTAAGGCTACGGAAACTGTAAGTTATTTTAATGTTTTTATTGTGGGAGGGAAATAGGTCAAATTTACTATTGTTGATGTTTGTTTTTTCAAATATCTAATTAATGTGTCTCTATATGTTTTCATTTATTATTAAAAATATATTAGACAAATTAATTAGTTTAGTGAAAATATACAATTGTTTAGTAGGCATTTTAATATAGGAGGCTTTTGGCAATTATTGCTAAATATTCAATATTCTAGACCCCTTGTTATAGGGTATAGTATGACTTGTTGAAGGAATTCAAACATTTGCTTAGTTTATTTGGATAGTTTAGGCCTGATTTGTGTAACAGATTGTTCCATTCTTAGGTGTTGGTAGCTCTGTTCTTTTTGAAGGGAGAGTAAGAGTGTGTGTAGAGTAGGTGTACCTCATTCTGTTGATGCTTGGAAAGCATTATGTCAACCTTCAACATCACTGTTGGTTTTTGCCTCTTGGTTTAGTGTGCTAAGGTAGACATTCCACCATGGAATTTGGTATTTTGGTTGTCTCCTATGGCCTGTTCTATGGAGTCTTCCCACCCAGGTAACTTCAAAATAGTCTCGGAGGGGACTTAATTGTTGTTTGTGTTGCTGGTAGTAAGGACTTTCTTGCAAAAAGGTGTAATGCTCGGCCACGTCAGTTACTGGGACGTAGGCCAGTGCAATACTTTTTTTTTGTTATGCAAATTAACTGTGTGTCACATACTCTACACTTAGGGGCTCATGAGGATGTTGGTCGGAGGCACAACCGCGGTGCTGGCTATGGTGGAAAATGTCTTTTTCCACACGCCAGCAGTAGTCCTCACAGCTGCCATATTACAATGGACAAACATAGCCCATTTCCCGTCCGCCACAGGGTGACGCGAACCGCCATAAATATGCGCCCACCACAGCGGCGGTGGGTGCCAAAAGAGACCCACCGCCGTGCGGAATGACGTCCCGCCCGCCGTACAAATCAGGATGCCCAAACAGCCCGGCACACCGCAGCGGAGAAACCACCCAACCAGAGACGGCGGAAGCACGACAGCGGAGCGCCAAACCAGACTCCCGGTCCCCACCAACTGGTCCCGACCACAATGGATCCAGCTCTCCAAGCCTTTCTGGTGCTGTACCTCATCCACTATCAGCAAGTAATGCACAGTCACAGACAACGCAACAGGTATGCAAATACCCAACTCTGCACACAACACACAACTCCTGTTCTGGTATGTCAGCACAGGAGTTTCCTGTTCACATCAGACACTCTGGTGGGGACAGGACCATATTCCCCAGTGTACCCACACATGTTCTACCTTTAAGAAAATCACCCCTCCACATCCAGGTCACCCATCCACTGTAAAATCACTGCAATGTCCCGGTCATGTCACCGCAGTGGGAAAACCTGCGTACAATGTAGTAGGCAAGGACGGGGCCAGGCATGGGCAGTCCACAAAGATTTACAGGGCTCCTCCTGTGCCCCCCTCTGCACAATTCATCTTCCAGGTGTAGCCAGACCCTGCACCGCGCACACACCAAACAACCAGGGAGCATGTCTCAGAAGGTGGGGATGAAGAGGAACACCCAGCACAGAAGCTCAGTGCAGTGCATCCCTCCTCCTCACACCTACCTTCCACTCATGTCAAGCAAACTGAGTCTAATCACAAAATGAAGACTCACAGTGCATATGTACATCCACTGAACTGTCCACACTGCCTGTAAAGTCACTCAGACACACCCCACATTGACACACAGCCACAAACACATACCAGATGTCAGCAGCAATGGAGGACAATAAATGGGCTATCTAAAAGTTAAGTGGACAGTGCTGGAAATCCATGGAGCAAGCCACAAAGCATGTGTACATCACATGCAAAGAAGCAACATATTACACCACCCTTAGGCCATCAAATCAGACATGGGTGGCACAGTGAGTGACATTAAACCAGAGTGACCTCCATGCAACAACTCAAGGAGACATCAAGGCAAGCCATGCATAGGCACAGGAATGATAGGAAGTGTCTGAAGTCAAAGAGTGATCAACCACACATCGGTGTCAACTTACTTGACAGGGGAAAGTCATCAGCACAACACACATGGCTCACTGTCAAGTTCCCTGACTGTCAAACCCAAGTTGGACCTTCACACATACCCCTCCTCTATCCACCTCACACCTGCAGCACTCAACACCAGTGTTAAACACACAGAATGGTGCAAATGATGTCCTGTGAGTCTACTGACAAACAATCACACTCCCTTGGTAGCATCCAGAAACATCACACACACACACACTCAGGGATGCCTGAACCAATGCTGACACAAAAACAATAGCCAAACACAAACCTCACTAACAACATACACAGAAGTCCAACAAGCCCACATATGGACACCCAAACATTGAAAAGGCAATGGGACCCCAGACAGAACTGGAGTATACAACATTGTCACTCGGGACCAATAAACAGACACCATACCCCAACACAAAAAATAATTGCATCATCTCAAAACAATCATGAACACAAACTGGAACAATAAGTTAACATAGACAGAGACATCACACCACCCATCAAGTCAACATGGTGGCATAGTATACCACAAGCATGCACATGCACAATACAGACAAGTGACAGGTCAAATATAGGATGATATAGCACTATTCTGCACTCAAATCATTAACAAGAATACACCTTGCTGCATGTGACAGGCACACACGTAATGCACACTACACTTGCAACACACATCAGAATGTATCATAATGTGCACAATACTCACACACAATGTCATGCAAATAGAATAAAAAACACACAGAGCATCTGTCAGCAGAAAGAGCCAACATAGGCCAAACACTGCACACAATCATCCACATCAAACACACAACAGATGCACATGCCAAATCCCTCACATTGCAAGCACAGCTGAACATCAGGGGATGTACACCAGGCAAGTACAAGGCAACAAACACTCACAGCACTGCATGCACAACAAGCAGTGTGTGCACACCAACCAAACCAGTAGCAGACATATCTCAGTGCCACAGCATGTACTCGCACACACTATAAATCAGCACAGCACACAGATACCATCACACTCATGAAGGGTAGGAGTGCCTCAGCAAACACACATACTGCTTACCCAACACACACAGATGCACAACTCAGGGACACCCAGGTGCAAACAACATGACCAGAGGACTTTGCAGCACAAACATTTGCACTGCACATGAACGACCCTGACTGCAAACCAGTACAAGCAAATCACACATAGCTAATTAAGAAACTGTCCTGAGTGGCACATTGGTCCTATGCACAGATCAGCACCACAAAGCATAGTGTAACAAATGAAGTGGTGGGAAGGCTCACAAACTGGTAACCCAAGGGGTAGGTGACATGAGATTGAAGTGGAGTGTACATCAGTAGTGGACAGGTCAGGAGTGTACTGCACACAAACACATAAAGATGTCACTCACAATGGGTAGGAATCAGACGCACAGATAGAGGATGGTATGACTCCAAATCTCACATACCATACTGGAGACAAAAATGGGTCAAGTGATAGCAATGCATGAGAAAACTCACAAATAATGTCAGTGTTGCTGATCAGCTCTGCACAGTGAGCACAAACAGTAACAAGACATATGGCTGATCAGCAAAACACAACACAGACTTGGCAGTCACATACTCTGCATACTCACAACTGGCAGCAACAACAAATAGTGTCCCCCAGGAGTGCAAGGACACACCAACACACTGCACAGTGCACAACCTACAACTCCTACATGTGTCCACAAAATGAAACTCTTGGCTGACAATTCAAACAAACAGTCACTCAGCTTATGGGTCATACATGTGTGCAGTTGGCATTGCTGGGGCATACGCACACATCACCACTACTGACAAAGTCACCCCTTTACACTTCATGACCTCACAAGTTCACACATTCAAATGTACCCATGTGACCTGGAAGACAGGCCATCACAAGATGACCATACATCAACACTGCTGTTCACATATCAAGAAATATCACACAGATATGATGGACCCTGGCCATCCCACAAGTAATTTGTGGATAGAATTCACCTCTGTTCTGGTATTGCATCATTACATGACATGTATACAATTTAGCAAACATGACCATATGATGATTATGATAATAGTAGATCATCACAAACACCCATCGTTGCACCCTCAAGCCTCAGAATAGAGAAGAACTAAAGTGCCTCTCACCACTGGCAAACCCTGAAAAAGTTAAAGAAGCAATTGGCAATGTTAACATGACATACAGAGGATGGCACATGAAACCATACCCATACATGAAACCTTTTATTTACAAAGAACACTGACAAAGCAGACAACAAGAGTAACTGTCTTTATTACATATTAGCTTACCCGTCGCACATTGCTGCGATCTCAGAAGAAAAGAAATTTAAGGAAACTTGTTATGATAACATTTAATTTACATTGTGTCATTTTTATTGAAACTTATTCATTTTAATATGGAAAACATTTTAAAGTGTTGTTTTAATTCTGTTTATTTATTCGAGTGCTTGTGGATACACTGCATTTTTTGTTTTTTCATCTTGTGCGTACACGAACTTTATTGTTTAGTTAATTAAAACCATAACATTTTGATGTACATCACACAACCAATATTAAAACTTTTAAGATGCTCATTAAAAAGAGATAAGAAAAGAGAACAGTCACATAAAAAAATTGTTTTAGTAAGAACAAAAACTAGATTATTTTCCTCCTATTATTCAAATCATGATAAAAGAAAATGAGGCAAGAACATAAACCATTAGAAAATTTAGACTTCCTGTGGTTTTAAGGCGTTTCTCGAATACCTGCAGGAACTTTACCAGCTTGCAGTGAATTCGAGGGGCAGTTGAGTTCAAGCTAATAATGGCAGATCTACATGTCCGTAGTCTCTCAATCCGAAAAATATGCTTTAAAAAAGTATGTCCGTTCCTTGTTCAACATCTTGCAATGACAAATTATATGAATTGGATCTTCTTTGGGACTACCACAAAGTCGACATGTGACAGCTTCATGTTCTTTCCAAGTGGGCTCCTCAGCTAAGGTCGGAAATTTGCCAAATCTCAGTGCCATCAGCTTTTTCTTGATAAGGATAGAATAAGTTGTTTCCAAGTAAGGTGCTGGGGTTAGTGACTTATAACCGTTGATCACAGCCCAAGAGTGGGAATGATGGGAAAAAATGTATTTGTCCGTAACCAAAGAATGAAGTTTGGCCACTTTATTTAGTGCCTGTTTTAATGCGGCAAATGGCATATTTTTATCCCACAGATTTGCCAAGCATGTGACCTCCAATGCATGCGTAAGGAATTGATTTGCTTTTGATTTTTTGTGTGTTTTCAACTCTTGCCATAGGAAGGTATTAAGATTATTGTCAGTTGCTTTTTGCTTAATCTGGTACCACACCTTGATATATGAATATAATCTGTCCAGTGTTTCATTTTTTAAGCCAAATTCGAGGCGCATTTGCGCTCGCGAAGACATGATGGGTAGTCGAAGTACCTTTTTATAAATTTTAGTTATTAAGCTGTTTAATAGGTCCGCGTCCTTTCCGTGCATTGCCACACTTCATTATGTCAGGGTTGGAAGAACCTTGTTCGCCATCACGATTAATAGTGGTTTTAATGATGGACCTTCCAATTTCTTCGACAGAGTGCTTAACCCGAATATTCAGGCTCCTGCTCTTTGCATCAGATATTTCTTCTGGTCTATTAAGTCAAGCTTATCAATTATCATCTATATAGAAGCCCAGATACTTATAATTTGAGATTTTCTCCAACGGTTTTCCTTCTAGCCAAATATAGTGTTGTGATACACGGCGGTTGGATATTAACATTGTTTTGGTTTCTGTAACATTTAAAGCCAACTTGTTTGCCAACAGGAAAACTGAGAGTTCTGTTACTAGCCTAGTTAGTCCCACCTTTGTTAGACGCATGTGAACAATATCGTCAGCATATGCCAGATGTGTGAGCTGTAAGTTGCCTAGTTTCGGAGGATGTGCATTAGAAGTATTCAATTTCCCGGAAAGATCTGAGATAAAAAGATTGAATAGATGAGGCGCAAGGACACACCCTTGTTTAAGGCCAATCGATGTAAAGACTTTTCTCGATAACCGGGAACCATCCCCTATTTTGACTTGAGACCAGGTATAGGAATAGAATAGTAACAGGCCCCTTAAAATGCTCTCTGGTATGGCCCATGCTCTTAATTTTGACCATAATAAGTTACGATCTACACAGTCGCAGGCGGCTTGAAGATCAATAAAGCACAAATTCAAGTCCTGTTTACTGCTAATACATTTTTCCGCTATCATGCTGATGGATCAAATATTTGATGTTGTTCCGATCCCCTTTCTGAACCCTGTTTGGTTAATGGGGATTGTTAGACCTGTCTGCTTCTGGGGATACTCTAACCATTATTATTTATTTTTGTCCCCCTTAGCCTCCCAGAGTTTCTATTTTTATTTTTACATATGTCCATCAGGATTTTTCAATGCTGTCAGGGGGCTAGGTGTTCCTTGGCGATGACGCCATTCTTCCCTCATAACCTGTGAGGCCTAGTCAGGCCCCTTGAAAATCTAGGGATCTCCAGAAACCTAAAATGGTGTCCACCAACTGCCATAACGGACACTACTGGAGGACAGGCCCATAGGCTAACATTAGGGAACTTTCTAGAATCAACTAGAGACTTCTGCAGGTCTCAGGCCTCCCTATATAAGGCCAGTGACCAGCAGCCATTTTGTGCTGACCCAAGAGTGGAGGAGTGAGGCAGTGGTGAGAGGAGGTGGACGCACTGAGAGCAGCTAGTTTGTCTTGGAGGCAGACAGTCACTTCAGAGGGACGTTCCCCCTTCAGCCTCTGACCAATCCCTCCCCATACATCAACTATTCAGAAGAAAAGCAACCTGTGTGTAAAGGAAGACCCTTCCTAGACTGAGCCCCAACGAATCCTGACAGGTCGCTCTGAGCTGAGGGCTTCTCTACCATTCAATTTCCCCTTTGCCAACGCTCACCTACCAGACTGAAGGAGGAGCTGTGAGCCCCACTTTGTGACCAGTGTCCTTGGTCGCGCTGAGAAGAAGGCGCGTGTCAGGGGAACTTTAGCAGCCTGGAGGAGCGAGTCGCCGCTCCAAAGTGTGGTCCCCGTGGAGCCAGGTGAGGGGAGAGACTGCGCAGGAAAAGCGGAGAAAGTACAGCACCGGGCGGGAATACTAATCCCTCGCGCCCGCGCTGTTCAACCCTTTGCTGTGAGGAGGCGGATCGGTGGAGGCGAGGCCTGCGGGAGGCGTGTCTGAGGAGCGAGCAGCCTCCGTGTTCCGCCGGCCTGGGTGACGCCGCGGGAAGCGTCCGTGTATCGCGCATGCCCAGTGGAGTGTTAGCGCTACACAGAGGAAGCGGAGGAGAACCGGCGGAAGGCAGAACAGCCTTTCGCCAGCGGAGCGAGTAGTGAACGCGCTGAACGTCAGCGAGGCCCCCTTCGCCCAGCGCTGGCAAGTGGAAGCGCACCTGAGGAGAGGAAGCGTGCCCAGCCCCCTCACGCCCGGCCACCGGAGCAAGTGCATCGCGCTGATCGTCCACAAGGCCCCTTCGCCCAGCGCTGCACAGTGGAAGCGCGCCTGGTACTGGAAGATTAACAAGCCCCCCCCCCCCCCCCCCCCCCCCCCCCCACGCCAGCAACAGGCAAGCAGCTGGTTGGGGAAAACCAGGAGTCGGGTGTCATCTAGAGACCTGTGGACTGTGGTGAACCTGCCACTAAGACAGTAAGGAGAGTGGGGGTGAGGAAGGAAGGTGCTGAGTCCTAGTGATTAAAGTTACAGAAATCTAACCAGATCTAGCGCCAAACAGGGTGCCCTGACCATTTTGGTCCTCTTAAATTCTAAACTATGACATAGTAGATAAGGGGATAGAGATCATAGCCCTGTATGTGATAGAATAACCAGTGAATTGGCAGGTTCAATTGGTGAAGTATTGTTGACATTGTGTATTAATGTAAAGTAACCCTGCATAGTGTGAACCTAATGGGATTCTTTTAATTCCAAAAGAGTTTCCTTTACTCATTACTGAATCCTTGACAATAGAATGTGTTTTACTGTAATTTTTCCACAGCAAGAAGAGTGACATGTATTTTTCCAAGACAAAAGTGTAATGATTATTTCTGAGAGAAACTGATGTCGTACCCTGTATACATTGAATCCAAAGAGTCATATTATTTTTATAAAAGGTAACAGTATTTTTCCAAAC
The DNA here is from genome assembly GCF_964263255.1 of Lissotriton vulgaris. Lineage (NCBI taxonomy): Eukaryota > Metazoa > Chordata > Amphibia > Caudata > Salamandridae > Lissotriton > Lissotriton vulgaris. The sequence continues at coordinate 287,720 of NW_028249961.1, forward strand.
ATTGGTGTTGTGTCTTTTATTTTAGTGGTTCATCACTGAGTTACTGTGGGTGAGACTTGTAAGCACTTAACCAACGCCTTGAGTTTAGCTGTAGCCACTACTGTGCCAAGCTACCTTATGTAGACTTGGATAACCTAGGTCCAACATAATTGGTGTTTCAGCGGTGGGATCACGGATTTGTGCTTACACTCACTTATTAGTAACGCAGTGCCAACCACGAGACCTCACCTGGAGTTTTTTCCCTGCGGCCCTCCTAATCTAAATTTTGCGTTTTCTAAATTAACTACTGGTGGTGGGTGGAGGTTGACCCCAGGTCACTGTATGAATTCCTCCTGTATAGAAGTTTATACTCCAAATAGAAATGGAGATAAATGTGGAAGAGCTGGAAAATTGTACCGTGACCCAATTGAAGGAATGGTGTCAGCAGCAGGGGGTGTTTTTTAAGAAAGGCGCCAGGAAAGTTGAGCTGCTGACCAGTATCCGGGCATGGGTGGAGGCTCATTCCGGGGAGGAGGTAGATCCTGAGGGGAGTGACAAGGACACTGTCCTGGAGACCGCAACACTGTACCAGGCGGGAGGGGAGAACCTTTTAACAGGTCCTAGGACACCTTCCAGAGTGGGCAGTAGTGTCTCAGAGAGGGGTCTGACCGACGCCGAGTTAGAAGATAGGAGGGAGGAGAGGAGGATGAGAATAGAACTAGCCAGGATGGACATGGTAAGGGAGGAAAAGAGGTTGGCGCATGAGCGAACCATCAAAGAGATGGATTTACAAGCCCTAAACCTACGAACCCCCAAACCAGAGAATGGTGGCAGCGATATCCAGACCAACATCAGGGAACCCAGACCTTACCTACCAAAAGATATTATGGCATGCTATGTACCCAGTGATGACATTGCCAAATGGCTAGCCGCCTACGAGGTCTCACTGAGGGCCCATGGGATCTTGGAAGTCCACTGGGGGGGTGGGTTATATAAATACATGCCCCCCACTGGCAGGGATACTTTGTTGGCCCTAGATCAGAGTGAACAGACCTACTACCCGGCAATGAAGTCAGCGCTGCTCAGAAAGTTTGGGTTGACCCCTGAGAAGTATAGGCAAAAGTTCCGGGGCAGCCACAAGCTAGGCACGCAGAACTGGGTAGACTTTTTGGATTACTCCAGGAAGGCCCTGGAGGGTTGGGTGAGAGGCAGCGAAGTAGGGGACTATGAGGGACTATATGACCTCATACTCAAGGAACACCTAGTCGAGAAATGTCTTCCCGAACTACGACAGCATCTGGTGGACAGCAAGCTGACCAGCCCCAGGAAGCTTGCTGAGGAGGCGGACATCTGGGTTAGTACCCGGGTGTCGACTAAGGGGACTGGAGGGGATTCCCAGAAGCATGGACAGGGCGCCCCCCAGAAGAAAGAGGGAGGGGAAACTAAGAGGGAGTTCTCAAAAGGGCCACAAAATACTTCGCAAGGAAGGGGCAGAGGATTCATCCCTAAGAGTAACCCCCCTCGCAACCCTACCCCTGGCCAAAGCCAGCAGCCAAGGGTTGTTCATTGTTTTGAGTGTGGTGGTGTGGGACACTATAAGGGAGATGTTAGATGCCCAAAAAGACCACCCCCTCCCACTGGAGGAAAAGCCCCGGGAATAACTAGTGTAGTGCTCGGGGAGGAGATGCCTTTGGTTAATGGAGGGGAGCGGGCGGGTGTCACTTTAGTGTCCCTGGGAGATAAGGAGATGGTTCCAAAGACCCAACTGCCCTCTAATACTACTAAGTATGAGCAGTGGGTCACCATCAATGGCCGTAGAGGGGAGGCTCTGAGAGACACAGGAGCCAGCATGACTATGGTAAGGAGTCAGCTGGTGTCTCCGGAGCAGGTCATCCCAGATGTACTCCATCCCGCCGTAATGGCTGACGGCAGATTGGGCCACTACCCTGTGGCTGAGGTTCCCTTTGAGTGGGGAGGGGTTGCAGGTCCACTTCGAGTTGCCGTAAGCCCTGCCGTGCCTGTTGACTGCCTGTTAGGGAATGATATGGAGCACAATGCTTGGAGGAGGGTGGAGTACCAGACTCACTCTGAGATGCTGGGACCCCCTGACTGGACTTGTGTCAGCACAAGGTCCGCGACTGCCCGAAGGGGGAGTTCACTTACGCTGGAGCCTGGAACAATGGCCCAGCCGGCTGCCAGAGAGGAGAAGGACAGGAGGCCGGAGGACCCTGCCTCGACATCTCCACCTCGTGAGACAGACGGGCCACCTGCGGAGGTGGATCTGGAGTCCACAGGGGAGAGTGTTGCTTCCCTGGAAAACCTACCCATCCCTAATGAATGGCATGTGGAGGGAGGTCCTTCCAGGGAAGAGTTCTGTGAAGCTCAGAAAGAGTGTCCTACTCTCGAGGGGCTGTGGCAACAGGCCAACGCCCAGGCAGCAGGAAACATTGTAGGGAGCTACCGGATTTACTGGGAGGATGGACTCCTCTACAGTGAGCCCAAGGCACCTGGCCATGGTTCATCCAGAGCCTTGGTGGTCCCTCAATGCTTTAGAGCCTTTCTACTGGAACTGGCTCATGAGATACCATTGGCCGGACACCTAGGACAGGACAAGACCTTTGCCCGGCTTGTCCCCCACTTCTACTGGCCTCGAATGAAAGTGGCGTCTGATACATATTGTCGGACGTGTGTGTCTTGCCAAGCCAGTGGGAAAACAGGGGTGAAGCTAAAAGCTCCCCTGGAACCACTACCTGTCGTTAGCACCCCCTTTGAGAGGGTGGGCATCGACATTGTAGGGCCATTGGACCCACCAACTTCAGCTGGTCACCGGTTCATACTGGTTTTGGTGGATCATGCCACGCGGTACCCAGAGGCAATACCTCTGAGGACCATCACTGCACCTGCAGTGGCAAGGGCCCTGATGGGGATCTTCACCCGAGTGGGTTTTCCCAAGGAGGTTGTGTCCGACAGGGGGACTAACTTCCTTTCAGCGTACATGCGGGCTATGTGGAAGGAGTGCGGTGTTACCTATCGGTTTACCACTCCTTATCACCCCCAAACCAATGGTCTTGTGGAAAGGTTTAACAAAACCTTAAAAGGTATGATACGGAGTCTACCTGAGAGCCTGCGGAGGAAATGGGACGTCCTCCTACCCTGTCTCTTGTTTTCCTACAGGGAAGTGCCACAGAAGGGAGTGGGCTTCAGCCCCTTCGAACTTTTGTACGGGCACCCTGTACAGGGACCTCTCAGCCTGGTGAAAGACGGATGGGAACGGACTCCCAGGAAGCTTCCCCAGGACGTGGTGAGCTACATGCTGGCCTTCCGGAGCCAAATGGCTAAGTTGTGGAAGCAAGCTTCAGACAACTTGGAGGCCAGCCAAGCAGTTATGAAAGAGTGGTATGACCACAACGCTCACCCAGTGGAACTGGAGCCTGGACAGAAAGTGTGGGTGATGGAACCTGGAGAGCTAAACGCCCTCCAGGACCGTTGGACAGGCCCCTTTGAGGTTTTGGAGAAAAAGGGGAAGTCCACATACTTGGTGGATCTTAAGACCCCGAGGCAGCCCCACAGGGTGCTGCATGCCAATCGCCTCAAGCCACATCATGAGAGGCCCGAGGTTGTCTTAATGATGGTAACCGATGGAGCAGAGGAAGAAGAAAGTGAACCTCTCCCTGATCTTCTCTCGTCCCAAGAAAAGGATGGGTCGGTGGAGGGAGTAATTCTCTCGCCATCCCTGACTCCTGAACAGCAGAGTGATTGCCGCCAGATCCTGGAGCAATTTTCTTCTCTGTTCTCCCTTGTCCCAGGTAGGACCCACCTGTGTACCCATGACGTGGACACAGGAGACAGCCCACCTGTGAAGTCTAAAATCTACCGGCTGTCGGACAAGGTGAAGGCCAGCATCAAAAGTGAAGTCGCCAAGATGCTGGAGCTAGGAGTGATTGAACCTTCTGGTAGCCCTTGGTCTAGCCCGGTGGTTTTGGTACCAAAAGCTGCCCCACCAGGCACCACACCTGAATTGAGATTCTGTGTGGACTACCGAGGCTTGAATTCAGTAACCAAAACTGATGCACATCCCATCCCACGGGCGGATGAGCTTATTGACCGGCTGGGAGCTGCTCAATACTTAAGTACCTTTGACCTAACTTCGGGGTACTGGCAGATTTCCCTTACTGAGGAGGCGAAGGAAAGGTCAGCCTTCTCTACACCTCAGGGACACTACCAATTTAGTGTGATGCCCTTTGGGCTCAAGAATGCCCCTGCCACTTTTCAGCGGCTGGTGAACAGGGTCCTTTCTGGGATGGAAGCTTTTTCTGCTGCATACCTGGACGACATTGCTGTCTTCAGTAGCAGCTGGGAGGACCATTTGCAGCACCTGCAAGCTGTTCTTCATGCCCTGCAACAGGCTGGCTTGACAATCAAGGCCAGCAAGTGTCAGATCGGACAGGGGTCGGTGGTGTACCTAGGTCACTTGGTGGGCAGAGGGACGGTGCAGCCCCTCTAGGCAAAGATTGAGGCTATCATCGCCTGGGAGCCCCCCAAGACTCAAACCGAGGTCCGAGCCTTCCTGGGCCTCACTGGATACTACCGTCGCTTCGTGAAGGGGTATGGCACTATCGTGGCTCCCCTCACTGAACTTACTTCCAAGAAGCAACCCCGACGGGTAGTCTGGACGGAGGCTTGCCAGCGAGCCTTCATGACCTTGAAACAAGCATTGTGTTCCGCTCCCATTGTCAAGGCCCCTGATTTTGCTAGAGAATTCATTGTCCAAACAGATGCGTCAGAACATGGCATTGGGGCAGTGTTATCGCAGCTAAATGATGAGGGCTTGGATCAACCCGTGGTCTTCCTGTCTAGGAGACTACTCCCCAGGGAAAGGAGGTGGAGTACAATTGAGAGAGAAGCCTTTGCGGTGGTTTGGGCTCTGAAGAAGCTGCGGCCATACTTGTTTGGCTCGCACTTCCTAGTTCAGACTGACCACCGCCCCCTTCGTTGGCTGATGCAAATGAAGGGGGAGAATCCCAAGTTGCTGAGGTGGTCCATCTCCCTACAGGGAATGGACTTTAGGGTGGAACACCGACCTGGGACGGACCATGCCAACGCAGACGGTCTATCCAGGTATTTCTGCCTTAGTGATGAGGACTCCCAAGGGGTTGGGTAGTTCTCCCCACTTTCAGCTGGGGGGGACGCGTGTTAGACCTGTCTGCTTCTGGGGATACTCTAACCATTATTATTTATTTTTGTCCCCCTTAGCCTCCCAGAGTTTCTATTTTTATTTTTACATATGTCCATCAGGATTTTTCAATGCTGTCAGGGGGCTAGGTGTTCCTTGGCGATGACGCCATTCTTCCCTCATAACCTGTGAGGCCTAGTCAGGCCCCTTGAAAATCTAGGGATCTCCAGAAACCTAAAATGGTGTCCACCAACTGCCATAACGGACACTACTGGAGGACAGGCCCATAGGCCAACATTAGGGAACTTTCTAGAATCAACTAGAGACTTCTGCAGGTCTCAGGCCACCCTATATAAGGCCAGTGACCAGCAGCCATTTTGTGCTGACCCAAGAGTGGAGGAGTGAGGCAGTGGTGAGAGGAGGTGGACGCACTGAGAGCAGCTAGTTTGTCTTGGAGGCAGACAGTCACTTCAGAGGGACGTTCCCCCTTCAGCCTCTGACCAATCCCTCCCCATACATCAACTATTCAGAAGAAAAGCAACCTGTGTGTAAAGGAAGACCCTTCCTAGACTGAGCCCCAACGAATCCTGACAGGTCGCTCTGAGCTGAGGGCTTCTCTACCATTCAATTTCCCCTTTGCCAACGCTCACCTACCAGACTGAAGGAGGAGCTGTGAGCCCCACGTTGTGACCAGTGTCCTTGGTCGCGCTGAGAAGAAGGCGCGTGTCAGGGGAAATTTAGCAGCCTGGAGGAGCGAGTCGCCGCTCCAAAGCATGGTCCCCGTGGAGCCAGGTGAGGGGAGAGACTGCGCAGGAAAAGCGGAGAAAGTACAGCGCCGGGCGGGAATACTAATCCCTCGCGCCCGCGCTGTTCAACCCTTTGCTGTGAGGAGGCGGATCGGTGGAGGCGAGGCCTGCGGGAGGCGTGTCTGAGGAGCGAGCAGCCTCCGTGTTCCGCCGGCCTGGGTGACGCCGCGGGAAGCGTCCGTGTATCGCGCATGCCCAGTGGAGTGTTAGCGCTACACAGAGGAAGCGGAGGAGAACCGGCGGAAGGCAGAACAGCCTTTCGCCAGCGGAGCGAGTAGTGAACGCGCTGAACGTCAGCGAGGCCCCCTTCGCCCAGCGCTGGCAAGTGGAAGCGCACCTGAGGAGAGGAAGCGTGCCCAGCCCCCTCACGCCCGGCCACCGGAGCAAGTGCATCGCGCTGATCGTCCACAAGGCCCCTTCGCCCAGCGCTGCACAGTGGAAGTGCGCCTGGTACTGGAAGTTTAACAAGCCCCACCCCCCCCCCACGCCAGCAACAGGCAAGCAGCTGGTTGGGGAAAACCAGGAGTCGGGTGTCATCTAGAGACCTGTGGACTGTGGTGAACCTGCCACTAAGACAGTAAGGAGAGTGGGGGTGAGGAAGGAAGGTGCTGAGTCCTAGTGATTAAAGTTACAGAAATCTAACCAGATCTAGCGCCAAACAGGGTGCCCTGACCATTTTGGTCCTCTTAAATTCTAAACTATGACATAGTAGATAAGGGGATAGAGATCATAGCCCTGTATGTGATAGAATAACCAGTGAATTGGCAGGTTCAATTGGTGAAGTATTGTTGACATTGTGTATTAATGTAAAGTAACCCTGCATAGTGTGAACCTAATGGGATTCTTTTAATTCCAAAAGAGTTTCCTTTACTCATTACTGAATCCTTGACAATAGAATGTGTTTTACTGTAATTTTTCCACAGCAAGAAGAGTGACATGTATTTTTCCAAGACAAAAGTGTAATGATTATTTCTGAGAGAAACTGATGTCGTACCCTGTATACATTGAATCCAAAGAGTCATATTATTTTTATAAAAGGTAACGGTATTTTTCCAAACATTGGTGTTGTGTCTTTTATTTTAGTGGTTCATCACTGAGTTACTGTGGGTGAGACTTGTAAGCACTTAACCAACGCCTTGAGTTTAGCTGTAGCCACTACTGTGCCAAGCTACCTTATGTAGACTTGGATAACCTAGGTCCAACAGGGATCAACTCTCTTTCACCTGTCCAAGTTACCAAATCGTTTAAAAGAAGCGATGCAAAGTATTTGCCTCAACATCTTGCAGCACTATTAAACGATAATTGATCGGATTTGATCTTTCACCACCTTTGTGGATTGGCATAAATATAGATCCTTGCCAGCTTTCTGGTACTTGGTTGCAAGTTTGCACATCTGCAAACAATTTTGCCAGCCGTGGGCCCCAGAATTCTGGTGCATATTTACACGCTGCTTGAGGAATGCCATTCGGGCCTGGCGCACAATTATATTAGCCTTTTTTGATAAGTTTTATTATCTCTTCTGCCGCATATGGATTATTCGAGAGACCAGAACTTAATGCATTGCAAAGATTACTAGTTGAAGGCTGACTCCCTTGTTCTTTAACTGTGTACATTATATTATGATTTTTTGGGAAAAGATCACTACCTGGAATTTTTGTAAAGGTATCAGTAAATGTTGTCACAAGAAACATAGCCCACTCAGATTCCTGCACATTCAATGTAAGAGCGTTACTACGTCTTGTTAACTGATTTATAATTTTCCAAAATGTATTTGAGTTCTGGAGTTTTGAACTAAAAATCAGTTTGGACCAAAAGCTCTCATTAGTCCTCTTTTTAAATTCCCAGACCTTATTGTGCAATATATTTCATTGCGCACGAAAGGTGACCAACTGACATGCACCATTGTCGGCAGACCGCAACTTCTTGCGAGATCTTCGCAGAAACCTTCGTAAGTCTTGTAGCTCTTTCGAAGGTTTACTCTGCGAACCATCAGTGTTGGTTTTCATGACAGGTAGCTTCATTTTTTGTTTTAATTTCTCCAAAAAGAGAGACCATGCTTGGATCGCATTCATTGCTGCATTCCCTGGAACCTTCAATGTGGCCTTCATTATCGTAAACCACTCGATTTCATTTGAGTTGGACCAGTTTATACGTTTTAGATTAGCTGAACATAAATGACCTTCTAGTATATACGATGGTTGCAATCTTTCTGTGTTAAGGTTGAATTTGGAATGTTGCATTGCATGATCGCTCAACGGGGTGTATTCAATATAAAAACTAATTACTAAAGGGATTAATGAAAGACTAACAATTGTAAAGTCCAAGGTTCATTGAGCATGTGGACCATGATACATTTTACTAGGGGGTTAGTCTTCCAGAGTCCTCCCATTCAGAACACGCATACCGAGAAACTCTAGTTCTGTCACTAATTGGATTGCTAGAAGATCCTTCCGAGTTGCTGCTCCACCTTGTGTCTTTTGAGGAACAGCCCAATGGATGTTATCAGCCATTAATATATCATCTTCCTCTGGGGTTAGAATCAGGTTGGAATTGAAATCACCAGTAATTATAATATTAGACAATGGGTCTGTAGTGCGTAGGTCCGTGATAGTGTTGCACAATATCGCATTCTTTGTCTTTTTCACCTGAAATTTGGGTTGCGTATAGTAATTAATTAAGATTGTTGACTTGGTATTGCTAGTGTTTTGATCTGTTAGTTTAATTAGTTGGATACTTGGACCTGGAGATTGTAGAGGTTTTAAGTTAATTTTTAAAGATGTTGATACATATACTGAGAGGCCTCCAATGGCACGGCCATAGGTCTTACATTTTTCAGCCGCTACACTTTGATGTATAAAGCCAACAAGAGCAATTTCTTCTCATAGCCATGTTTCCTGTAGCGCGATTATGTCACATCCACCCCATTAATCCAATAATAATCCTCCCTCCAGTAATCTTTTTGCACCTGCAATGTTCCAAGATAACACATGTATGTCCTTGTAAGTATTTTGATTCGGTTTACCTTTAAACGGTCAGATCTTCCGTTTTTCATTTAGCATACTAGGAAGCCATTTCCAGTTATCCTTAGTATGTTGCGTTTCCCCATTACCAAGTTCCGTTCCTACACATGCGAGGGGGGCTTCACTTCTACCCTTTGCATTATGTAGAATTGAGTAGACTGGCTTTTTTAGGTTTGGATGTGCTTCATTGATTTTCCTGATAAGTTGAACACTACCCAGCTTCTTCAGAGGAGGCGGATAGCGTGGAGAAGTAGGATGTGATATTTGGATGCCCCAGGTTTGAAAAATGTCTGATCTCCCCATTATTGCTTTAGCTATTGCTGGCGTTTTCCAGGTTGTCAGTGTTTGTTCATTTAATGTGTCGTTAGGACCTTTGAGAAATTGTACCTGTTCAAGGTCAGTTGATTTAATATCTTTTAGGTCCTCAAATTCAGCCATAAGCTTCAGGATGTTGCTCCTATTCAATATGTCATGCCCTCCCTGTGTCTTGTACTCTGGAGTCCAAATAATTTGGTGCAGCTCTTTGCCGGTTTTAGAACTTTTTGTCCATGTCGCAATGCCAGATCCCTCCTTTGCTTGTACCACATCTGTATTCATTACACAAAATTTCAAAGGTCCCTGTGTCGGAATTCTTAATGCTTCTGAGGTGAATCCTTGACGCTCACAGTAAAGACTATCCTTACTTACTGGAATGTCCGGTTCTGATAGTGTTTGTGTAGAAGAGACTGAAATTACCTTTGCCCCGTCTTCGCTACACAATGACATTTGTGCATGGCTGATTGTACTATCTGGAGCAGTATTTTTACCTACTGGCTGATCATCCACTTGCAATGTTGGGGCATTGATTTCAATATAATGCCAGTTGATTGCAGTTGCCCCTCCTTGTTATCATTATCCGAGCCTTGAACTAAATCTTCAGAGGACTGCTGACTGTGTACATTGTTCGCCGATTTTATTGCACTTTTTGTCAGCAGTTGGAATGGACAAAAGATTCATGCTTAACATCTCAATTTGCTGATTTTTTTGCAGTGTGTAAGGGACTAGTCATAGTACCTGATAGTTGGAAGCGTTTAGGGGCTTTTTTGGTCATCGACTTTCCCCTATTGGACATCTCATCACTTACTAACATGTCAGAATGACTTTCACTGGTCCAAGCATTTTTAAATGATCCTTGGTATGGGTTTGAAAAAATGCGATATAATCCGTTACCTAGGTTTGGGGCTACCTCGCTTTTCTTATTTCTGGCTTTCCTCTCTTTTTTCCTTTGTCTCTTTGTTAAAATTTGCTTTAAAGGCTCATCATTTCTTGTCTCTTTCTCGGCTGTTGTATTGGTGACTTCACTCGTTTTAGTATTTCCAAGTGCCAAGTTGTCTTCTTTGGTGGATAACGCAATTGAGGGATATTTATCATCCCATGAGTTTTGATCGGGTATAGAACTGATCTGACCATCCGACTTCAGATCCACATTGATAAATCTTTGGTTTAGAGTAAGAATCTGTTTGAAAATAATAGGAAGAGAACTCAATTTGTCCAAAACTGGTCCACAGGTGCAAGAGGATTGAGGTTGATATGTATGTGCTTGTGCTCTATTTATTAGACTTTTCAAATTGTCCAGCTTTGTATTTATCCCTGCAATAATGTTCATTAAATCAATTTGAATGTCCAACTTGTCCGATTGCATTATCAAAGTTGTTGTTGATGTTTGCATTGCTTTTAAAAGGGGAGCAACCAGATTCACAGAGGCCGCATCCTTAAGGACCTTAGACATGAGTTCCTCTTTTGATGGTTCGTTGTAACTTATATTAACTGATGGTAAATGGTCCTTCCTGAGGCCCATTGGCCTTTGTAAGTGCTCTGTGAGGCACACACTGGCTAATTGCTTAGCCTCTTTGGACTCTCCATTGCGGCTTCCACAGCTGCCTCTCCGTTGATTGGGTAAGACTCAGCCAAGTCATCCTTCCCTTTACTTTTGTCAATTGATCGGCTTGTGGTAGAACAGAAGAGGGCCATCTCGTCGGGGCTCGGTTCCATTGATGCCGTACAATCATGATCCAGATTTACTGTTGGATCTGTTGTAACTGAACTTGGATTGTCAGTTGTTGGAATTTTTGGAAACTGCAGTTTTGATGATATCATAGATGTGTCCTCGGGGGTAGTGTGTACTAATGCTGCTGTTATTATTCCACATTTTTCCCCCAAAGGCCTATTATATTGTCAGTGGTTTCCAATTGTTTGGTTTGTTTAAACGGTTTACGATTATCGCTTGTTTGAGGACTTTGGCTCCCAGGGGCAGTTGTAGATGAAGATGTTGAAAAAGCTTCATTCGGCTTAACCGCCACATATTCCCCCAGGGAAGTCATAATATTGGGGGCAATAGGAGATGATATGCCCAGGACTCCCTCAGTTGAGGAAAACAATACTGCCCCGGGGTCTTTCAGAAACTGGAATCGTGAAATTGACGAGTTTTTGTTTAGGATGGACTTCTCAAATAGGTAGGCAATTGGTGATAATAATGGGTTTTGCAATGGGCTGTTTGCCTTGTTAGCATTCATTTTGTGAAGTCTTTTCCATTTAAGTACACTTCTTGAGGCTGGTATCTTGTCAGCTAGTGCCTTCCTCACTTTACCGGACCTCATGGTGAGTCCTGATGGTGCTAATGCACCAGACACTACTTGCCTTAATCCAACCTATGCAGACAGTATTTGAGACTAAGCGGTGCCCGCTGCTGATGCACCCTTTTCTACCTGCGGGACGTCTCACGACAGAAGGGCTCTTTCAGCAGTTCGTGTGCCACTTTCCAGATGCATATCCAGGTTTTTTATTTCAGGGTATTTCCAAGAACGGGAGCCCGTGAACAGGGCTAGAAGCGTTTTTTAAGCGGGGGGGAGGTTTGAGGCTTCAGGTGCCGCTGTGTGGGAGATGTAACCAACCAAACCACCCAGGTTCCACAGCCACAGTACAGCACAGCTATAGCCACAGCCACAGCCATAGCCGCGACAACCTCCACCAGCCTCCACAGCCTCTGCAGCCACCTCTGCAGCCACCTCTGCCACTCCACCGTTCTCCCCCCTTACTCACTCCTTCTCAGCTCCTTCTCGGCACCTTCTCAGCTCCACGGGGATGTCCAGCAGCTCACCAGCACACCAGCTCACAGCTCACTCACAAGCCGGTCCCTCCTAAGCACGTCACTCCCGCCTGCCGTGAACTACCACTCCGCCACTGCCCGCCTGCCTTGAGCTGAAACTCCGCCGCCGCAACTCCGCTGTGAGCAACGCAGGGCGGAGCGGGGCCGGACCCGGACCCCCAGACCTGCCAGGCACTCCGCAGTCAAGCGCACAGGCACGGCACGGTGAAGATGGCCAAACAGGAGGGGGCCAGACGGGGCCGGACGGGGGGCTTCCACGAGCTTCAGCGTCAGCTTCCGTGAGCTTAGGTGGGGGGTTCAAGGCAAAGGCAACGGCGACGGCTGGACGGCTAAACAGCTTGGCAGAGCTAAACAGAGCAGAGAACTGCCCGCTCACAGCACACAACCGACAGCCTGCTCGCTGCTGCAGCCCGTTTCCAATGGCGCTCCTGGTGTCTTCGTCTTCGCTCTCTGGTGCACTCTAGTGGTCAACATCGAATAAATCAGAAGGTTTTACAACGTGTGAGCTGGCCACATACAGTTGTCCATGTGAGAAGCACGGATTCTCCAAATCTAGTCCACACACTTGCAGTGATTGTCCTTGTGCTTTGTTGATGGTCATTGCAAAAGCGAGTCACACCGGAAACTGTAATGTTCAGTATTGGAAAGATTATGAGGGCCCTGGGGGGCCGATATTGAACACATTTTTCTATTTCCTTTTTTTTTTCCAGAAACCTTCGCGGGAGTGTACTCAACAACTTTTTACTTTTTTTTTTTTTTTTTTGCCAGAAACCTTCACGGGAGTGTACTCAACAACTTCCCAAAGTTTCATGCCGATCGGATGAATGGTGTAGTAATGCATAAAGGACAAACAGACATACTATCGTTTTTATATATGTAGATCACCAAGATAGCCATCAAAGGTAGACAAGAGCAAGGCCAGTGACCAGTCCATAGTTCAAAGGAGGTACCTGTGTGCATTAGAACCTGCACAGGAAATGGGCATCCAAATTCCAAACAGCAAGGCCAGTGGTGAGTCCATAGTTCAAAGGAGGCACATGTGTGCATTAAAATCTGCACAGGGAATGGGCATCCAAATTACAAACAGCAAGGCTAGCAGCCTGTCCATAGTGCAAAGGAGGTGCATGTGTGCATTAGAACATGCATAGGGAATGGGTATCCAAATTACAAACAGCAAGGCCAATGGCCAGTCCATTCTTCAAAGGAGGTACATGTGTGCATTAGAACCTGCACGGGGAATGGGCATCCATATTACAAAGAGCAAAGCCAGTGGCCAGTCCATAGTGCAAAGGAGGTACATGTGTGCATCAGAACCCACGCAGGGAATGGGTGATACCGTAAACTGCCATGCTCAGCAACACAGCTAGGGGAAAAACAATGGGCAGTCAAGTCACCGCTGTGGAAGAGATGAGTGTGGGAGGAGGACTTTGCCTCAGACTTGGCTGTCAGTCGAACTGGGGGGTGGCTGATTGTCAGGCCCAGTTGGAGGACTGCACCTGGGAGAGAGAGGCCAGCTGAGGTAGGGGCATCAATGACTTTGGGAGCCAGACGGCTGCTTGGATCTGGTGCTCTGGTGGGACGTGGAGGCGGAGACAGGCTGCCCTGAGACACAGTGTGTGAGGGAAAATGTGGAGGGCTGCCTTTCCACTTTTTGGGGATTCAATAGGGAATATTTGTCTTGGGAGGAGTGGGAAGTGGGGTGGGCACAACTCGCACACTCTCCACCTAAGGTGCATCAGGTGCAGGTGGTGGCCCTCCGTCTGCTGGATTTGGTGGTACGCTTGGTCTGGCCTTGCCTTTTCCCCTCCATCCCATGTTGACCACGTGAACCCCTACAGTGCCCTCCTGTCCCAGCTTCACAGGGGTGTGGGTGGGAGTTGAGGTTGTCGGTGCATCTGCCTTAGAGGGATTTTTCTGTGGACACTTAGCAGGCACCAGCTTCACAGCAGGCACAGCAACTGAGTGCCTGCCTTTGGGAGCCACTATTGGGACAGGAGTGTCCTTGGATGGGGCTGATTTTGAGGCATGTGAGCCTGAGGCCTGCTTCTTGGCTTGGGTTCCATGAGTGTCACATGAAGGGGTTTTGCCTTTGCAATCCTGCAAGACTTTTGTTTGTTTGGGGGGTAGTGTCTGTGCTTTGGCCTGCATTGGGTGCTGCTTTTGTGTGCTGCTTCTGGTGTACCTGGAGCCCGTGGGCTGTGGTCTGTGGTCACTCTCGTCAGATGTAGCCACTGGCCAGGGGGTTGCCGAAGGGACTGGAGCTGGACTCTGAGACTGTGATAGCTGAATGGCTGCCGTCACTGAGAAGCACAAAGACTGGACAGACCTGTGTAGCCCACCCAAGTTAGAATGAATGCCCTCTATGAAGTCAACTACCTGTGCGAACTTCTTGTCATGGTCTTGGAATGCATTCAGGAGAGTTGTTTGACCCACAAATAGCTGGCGCAAAAGGTCCACAATCTCAACACTGAGGGCAGCAGGGGAGACAGGGGCAGCAGCAGTGTTGCCTGGGGGAAGGACGCTCTTCCCTTCTTACTGTTGCGAGCATGTGCAGCACTAGTGGAAGTACCTCGAAGGGTGAGCACTGGACGATATGTGGTGGAAGAGGAGGCAGAGTTCCCACTCCTTGTGCCGGCCAACATCAAGGAGTCACCGCTGGTGTCAGATGACGTTGAGGTTGGTGTTTCAGGGCGTGATTCCTCAAGGGCACTCCTGTCCCACTCCGAGGCGCTGGTCACATCAGTGTCAGTGAGCTCATGTGTAGCAGTCGTGCAAAATGCCTCCACACTGGTGTCCATCCCCTGTCCTTCTGTACCCTCGGTAGATGCTGCAAGAGGGAGAGACGTAGTTTCTGTACAGTGCCATACACACAAACATCATGGGCAAGCAAAGCTCAAGACAAGATGATGATACCCCCATGTTGCACACCACCCTGTGCAGTCTGCATGTGCAATCTTAATTCTAAACTCAAAATATGCATGGTAACATGCACACTTCACATTAATGATGCATGTGATGTCCACACAGCCAAATTGCTTGCCCGTGCCTCCCTGTAGCCTGGCATACAGATCCCTGTGAGCATACCTAGGTCCCTGTTGGTGAAAAATATGTACATCTGAACATGTTGTCACAGTCACTTATGGAGTCACCATAAGGGGACAACACAGAATCAGACTCCCAAATGACCTTTTTCAATTGCCATAAGCTAGTGCTATCCACCATGTTGTGCTTTTAAGCACAACTACAGTTGCACATTGGGGTCAGATATGTAGTTCTCATGAGGTCAGACACTGCACACATTGATGAAGGCACACTAAGATGAGGCAGACTGCCGTTCACTGCCATGGGATTTGGATGACTCCCCTAATGCAGCGGATGCCACAAGGACACAACTCTGCGTGCAATGTCAAGGGCCATTACGTTAAAGACATGATAAAGTACATATAGCTGCACCCAATACAGAGGCCACTTACAAGCCATTGCATCACACTAGAAACATTACAGAGCTCCGCACTGTTTCAGGGTTGGAATACAAGCAATCACTCACAGCCATAGTCACCCTTCACAGAATACTCACCCCCAACTTGCTGCTGATGGGCCCTCAAACGTCCATCCAGCTCTGGCTTTGTCACTGCCAAGATGCGGGCAATTAGTGGTGTCATGCTTCTGCGTGCCAACCTGAAAGTCCAAGGCAGCAGCCCCAGCGTCATCTCTGCCACCTTTTTGCTCTGCAGGCAGATGTCATCCCACCTCTTGTGACAGGGTGTGTGCCGTCGTTTGGAGACACCAGAGCCCGCACCTTGCGTGCAATGGCCCTCTATACGGCCCTACGCTGGTGGACTTTGAGCTGCAGGCATGGGAGACAAGAGGAGGACATTTCAGTGACACTAGGTTGTGTAGCACTGTGTCTCAGTACAAGAGCATGTATACACTCAGCAAAGCTATTCAGATATGTTTAGCAGAGACAATACAGCATGACACGTAGTACTTTAGCATGAGATAATCATACCTAAATGCATCTAGGTGTGAGGATGGACACAGTCCCTGGCCATCTCATGCACAAGGCAGAATGCCAGCACAGAAAGCAATGTGAAGAAGGCCCACATCTGCGATGCAGTTTATGAAGGAGCAAGACATACATTACATCGTAAATGATGTTTCAGGACAGACTCACTGTGCCCAACACTGCACACCCCTCAATGTCCTTGCCCTGTGAATGGCTTGCTGTGTCATGGAGGTCACATTTGGAGACATGATCTTACAATCTCACACCCTTCTCACAAGGTCTGTCTTGTGCATTCCACAGGCCCAAGACAGCTCATTGATTAATAGGGTAGCAGACAACCCATATGTCTCACACGGTCCATTCAGTGATGGGTCCCTGTCAAATTGGGTAGTATCTGTGCAGGCCAGGGGGGCTCACACTGGGGGCTAACATGGGCCATCAGAACTGTCACATGCATTTACAATATGAGAGAGCAAACAGTGCCTACACATGCGAGTCAGTACACATAATTAAGTGAATGGAAGTGGGATGTTTCAGAAGAACAACAATCTGCTGTGTCATAGGTGAATTTATACTAAGAGTGTCACTCTCAGGCATTTCACTGTCATGTATAATGCTTACATATCCATGGTGTCAATATAAAGTCAAACCCACCTCCATCAGTACCCTCTGGACGAAAAGTCTTTGTAATGTCACAAATGAGCCTGTAGAAACCTCATGGACTCAAACATCATTTAGCACAGGCAATTTATGTCCTGGCTCCCTCTTTCCACACTTGCAGTGTCACTGTATGGCTGCAAAAACACTGCATGTCCCTACCATCCTGATATGCTGCTCGGAAAATGTGTAAAATAGGCTACAAACCCTATTTCCTTGAAGTCAGCATGCTAGACAGTGTATCGCACCAACCCACATTGTCAGGCACATACTGCAGCAGATCAACTTCATGTGTGCACTCCCTGCACTTCCCTACTTTCACTCTGAAACACTTACCATGACATCAGGAGCTCTGTATAGCCTCCCATGCTGTGTGATCACCTCGTCCACCAGGACCTCCAGCTCCTCTGTGGTGAAGGGACGGGCCCTGATGTTCTCAGTCCTTGCCATCCTTGGGTCCATGAGCCAGGAACAGCAGCAGTTGGTGGTGAAGAGTGTCAGTCAGCAGTGGCTGGTGAAAGTGGAAATGTGTGGCTCTCTCCCACACATATATAGCCCCCTGGGGTCGTTTCAGTGGTACTAAGCTGCTGCAATTGGTGTTCCAGATCAGCTTTTCTCAAATTTGACCAATGACCGGCCCGCAGTGGCAGACCACGCCTACCACGTTTTTCAAAATTGTATTTCTCTACTACGATTGCGGTTCCCATTGGTTGTAAGGGCATGGGGAATGGCGGTGACACACCGCAAGGGCCAGGCGGTTGCTACCTCGATCGTGCATCTTACAATTGCACCCAATGACTGGCCATGCAGTGGCGGAGCACGCCTACCGCGATTTTCAAAATTGTATTTCTCTACCGCGATTGTAGTTCACATTGGCTATAAGGGTATGGGCATTGATGGTGACACACTGCAGGAGCCATGTGGTCGCTACCACGATCATGCATCTTACAATTGCATCCAATGACCGCCCCCCACGGTGGCAGAGCATGCCTACCGCAATTTTCAAAATTGTATTTCTCTACTGCGATTGTGGTTCCCATTGGCTGTAAGGGCATGGGCATTGGCGGTGACACACCGCAGGGGCCAGGCGGTTGCTACAGCGATCGAGCATCTTACAATTGCATCCAATGACTGGCCCTGCAGTGGCAGAGCGAACCTACCATGATTTTCAAAATTGTATTTCTCTACCGTGATTGCGGTTCCCATTGGCTGTTAGGGCATGGGCATTGGCGGTGACACACCAGAGGAGCCAGGCGGTCGCTACCGTGATTTGGCTGCTTGACATTGGCGCCTATGACCTTGATTGTGGCAGCGGAGCATGCCAACCGCCATTTCACAATGTGCATATCACTCAGCGATTGCGGTTCACATTGGCTGCAAGGACATGGGCATTGGCGGTGAGACACCGCAGGGGCCAGGCAGTCGCTGCCACGATTTGGCCGTTTGACATTGGTGCCTATGGCCGTGATTGTGATGACAGAGCACGCCAACTGCCATTTCACAATGAGTATATCACTACTGCAATTGTGGTTTACAATGGCTGCAAGGGCATGGGCATTGGCAGTGACTGCCAGGCGAACGCTACCTCGATTTTGGCGGTTGACCTTGGTGCCTTAGGCCGTTATTGTGGTGGCGGAGCATGCCAAACGCCATTTCACAGTGTGTATATCAGTGCCATGATTGCGGTTCACACTGGCTGCAATGGCATGAGCATATTCTGAGCAATTTTCTGAAATCATGAGATGATAGCCTCTGAAAGACAGAAAGACCTACTAATAAATAATATGTCTAAGCATCTATTATGTTTATTCTTTCAATTCATGACATTAATCAGAAATCCAGAATTAATCAAGAACAACTTTCATCCGGTATCATCATAATAAGGGTTCCGGTTGGCGGGAACTACTAAATACTCTTCGAAGGAATCAGGTAACTTAAATGCTGATTTAAACTACTGATCTATATAGTATATTACTAAGAAATAGACAAATATAGAACTTTCCTTTTTTTCACTTAGTTTTTATCACTTCATCACCAAAAAAGTTCGAATGAAAGAACGGGGAAAACAACTTATCTTAACATCAATGCATTAACAAAACAAATACTTAGTAAGTACCGAAGCCTCTAAATATAGAGAAACTTATCCATGTAGTCTGAGACATAAGAATACCTCCAATTAATTGAAAGAATTTCTAAGTATCTATTATGCAATATGTGACACGGGTTACTCCACCCTCTTTCTCTGTAATACCACCAAAAAACCCTTTTTTTACGCATTAAATGAAAGTGTGCCGAATATAAATGATGATAAAGAAATCAATGTTTACGTCTGCCCATCCTTTCTTTCACCCCCCCTTCTCCATCTTGTAAATTGCCCACCAATGGCTTTTCGTTCTAAGGAAATGACAAGACTTATGTGCACTATTAGGTTGCACTTTCTCCTTCTACAGCTGCTAAAATAAAATTTTTTAAAAAAATAACCTAATCTTTTATGTAATGTGAAATGTTTAGAAACATGCTTTTTAATCTGAGAGTCAGAATTGATATAATTTATATTCTATGTATTTTGACTTTGTAGATATTGTGTGGCTGCTCCAAGAAGAAGGCGCTGGCCGCCGAAACGCGCGTAGAGACCGAATTTTCATGCCACTTACTCTTTAATTTTTATATTATGAATATATTAGATATAATTGTTAGGTACTCAATGTGATTTTACAATTGTTATTTGATGCTATATGAATGATTTTTACTTGTGCTAATTGTTTAATAAAAGCCTGTTTTTTTAGCCAGCTGTAGTTTACTTTTATATCGTGTCTAATTTACATGTGATCTGTATCGCTAAATGTCCTAGGTTGTTATTTTTCATTTATGCATATTTCCCTGGCCTAGGAATTGTAAGATTCGGTAATTCAGGGGGTCCTTGATACATATACATTGATTTTCCCACAGCTTGTCTGTGTAGGGCGTTTTCTTAATAATATCTGAATATATCTTACCCCTCTTGTCATTTCCTTATTCAATTACTGCCACTCAAATTGATTACTTATCAGATTCTAATTCGATATCATTATGGCACTTAAACAAACTTTCGGATTTACGGACGAAGAATTCGAAACACTCGTAGGTATATCCTCTACTTTTGGAAATTCAACCTCTAATTCCTATCCACACAATGATGATACAAAAAAATTACTAGACCTGAAAAAGAAACTTAAAAGAATTGAGGCACATGGGGAATTTATGCTAGCCTATCTCAGGCTGGGCATAATCCCTATGGGTTTGAGAGTGAGAAACATCCCAGGCCTATTCGTACACTATAAAGCCTTTTTAGATAAATGGAGCAGAATCGCGAGTAGATGCTCTAGGGACCTCATGATGCTCATCGTTGAGACGGCAAAAGAGTTAGCAATAGAAGTAAGATCCGAGATAGAAGAATTAGAAACTAAACTCAAACAATTAGGTGACATAGAAGAAGCCAAAAGGAAAATAGAGGAATGCAATAGAGAGATAGAGTCATTTACTAGTTACCTAGAAAAAAGGAAAAATGACAAATTATTAAAAGATAAAAGATATGCAACAATTGAAAACACATACCCTTACCTAAGAACCGATTTCTACCAACAGAATCATTATACAACTGAAAATAATGAACACCAACAACAGAACCAACGGGTAAATACTTTTTCAGAAACCTCCGATTCTGAAAATGAAAGTAATGAAGGTTATTATGATTCTGATTTAATGTATAATCAAACAGCTAATAGAGGAAATCGCAGGCAGCCTTTTTTAGGGAACCGCGGGGGACGTCGGGGACGCCCCAGAGTTCACTTCCAGGGCCAGCCGAGAGGCAACTACCAACCACAACACCACCATCAACAGGAAGAGCCACAATTTGTAAGAGAAACCAGAAGCAGACAGTATTGGAAGCAGGGCATATAATTCCTATCTTTAACCTAGCCAAATTAGACCTAGATGAACACAGTACAAATCTACTGTCTAAAGGGTTATCCTATGTCCCCCACTCTACGGTCAATTTATTTGAACTGTACTGCGACATCATCTCCTTCTTCCGCAAAATCCGTCTGAAAAAATTCTTTGCCTCGAATACTACATCAGACGAAGAAACCACCCCTATAAAACCACTCTGCCTCCCATCCACCTTCTGTCCTGGTCTTGAGCAATTAGGGCCAGAAGTAAGTACCTTCGAATTAGTAGTTTTAAAAAAATTAGACCAAGCGCTTAGATTCATCCCTAAACCTATCTACAATCTAGGGAAAGAGGAACATCAAGCCTTAATATCCCTCTCAAAAAACAAGGACCTTACCATTAAAGGATGCGATAAAGGAGGAGGTATTGTAATTGTAGACACCGGAGAATATGAAGCCAATATGTTAAAAATGTTGAACGACCCGACTTTCTATGTTCCCCTCAAGTTCCATTCCACAATTAAACTATCTAAGAGAATTCTAGCCCTAACTAAAACTGCTCAGGAAAACGCCTTAATAACTGCGAAAGAATATGACTATCTGAACCACCATCAAGGAAAAACTGCTTGCATCTATGGTCTGCCCAAGATCCATAAAGATGCTACCAACCCCCCTTATAGACCCATAGTTTCCACAATAGGAACACCAACCGAACCACTTTCCAAATACGTGGACAACTATCTACGCCCTTTTGTCCCCAAGATCGAATCCTACATTCGAGACACGGGACATATAATCCAAAAAATTGAAGGAATACCTTTCAATTCAAATAATGAATTATTGGTGACAATGGACGTAGAGTCTCTCTACAGTAATATCCCCTTGACAGATGCATTAACAACCACAAGTTGGTTCATTGATCTTCACC
Organism: Lissotriton vulgaris; assembly: GCF_964263255.1. Lineage (NCBI taxonomy): Eukaryota > Metazoa > Chordata > Amphibia > Caudata > Salamandridae > Lissotriton > Lissotriton vulgaris. Next base: position 309,360 of record NW_028249961.1, read on the forward strand.
AAATACCATGCCCTAAAGAATTCCTTCTCAAATGTTTAGAAATTGTATTAACGGAGAATGTTTTCGAATTTGGCAATCACTTATACCGCCAAATCAAGGGTGTAAGCATGGGGGCGTCGGTAGCCCCATCAGTAGCCAATATCTTTATGGCAGCTTTTGAAAAGGAATTCATTCACAACGAAGTTGCTCCCTTCTACGAGTCCATCTCCCATTGGTCCAGATATATTGATGACATCTTTTTTATCTGGACCGATGGGAGAGAGAATCTCCACGAATTCCTACAATGGATAAATGGAGCTAACCCTAATTTAAATTTCACCTCTCATGTTAGCAATAAAAGAGTCGAATTTCTGGATATAGAAATCTTGGATAATGAAGGAACCTTAGAAGTGGACCTTCACATAAAACCTACCGCAAGAAACACTCTACTCCACTACCAAAGCTACCACCCTCGGACACAGAAAAATAGTATCCCCTTTTCACAGTTCCTGCGGGTTAGACGGAATTGTACGAACATAAAAGACTTTGACAAACAAGCTGCACTGATGAGAACAAAATTCCTTGAGAGAGGATACCCACATCGATTAATAAGAGAATCGTATAAACGTGCCCGATACTATGATAGGGACTGCTTACTCAGAGTAAAAGCCACTAAACCCAACGACCAATTGGTATGTGTAACAAGGCACTCGACCATAAATGAAAAAATTAGATATGTCATAAATTCAAACTGGCATATATTAAATAGTAACAGTACCAATGAGCAGAAACTGATGAAACCGATTTTTGCACACAAAAGAAACAAAAATCTAAAGGAATTCATCGTCCACTCGCGCTTTGAGAATAGTTCCCAAAAAGATGCACCAAATCAACGTTCAATTGTAACCAACCACCCACTAAATGGGACTTTCCCATGCTCATCATGTAACTCATGTAGCAGCATTCTGTTAGGCGAAGAATTTGAACACAATGGCCACAGAACAAAGGCGAAGGAAATGTGGAACTGCAAAACAAACAATGTAGTCTACTTTATACAATGTCCATGTCTCCAAGGATACATAGGTGAGACCTCGAGAGCAATACAAACACGCCTGAATGAACACCGTTCGGCGATACGAACCAAAAAAACCATATGCCCAATGGTCAAACATTTCCTAGATAAAGAACACAGTGCTAATGATTTTAAATGGAGAATTCTTGAGAAGATCCACGTGCCTGACTCTAAAGGAGGCACATCTATCCGCAAAAAACGTGAGGTCTTTTGGATTTTTGTTTTTAACACATTTAAACAAGGCCTGAACAGCGAAATACCGTGGGAACACGCGATTCTCTAAAAAGAAAATACTTCAATACAGAAATGACACACTTTAATGTCCACACAACCACGAGATGGTAGGCACTTGATTTTCTAGAATCCAATACATAGATCTATATACACCCAATCAAGCCAGAAATCGAAACATTAGATTACACACACTATGATGAAGTACTTCAACCTTAAAGATCATAACCTAAGATGATATCTATATATAAGCCCCAAAAAAAGAGAAAGTATAGACATATAGACATAAACTTCCCTATTTACACACTTAAAACAAAAAATTGCCGCGTTCTAACGCCACGGAATAATAAAATCAATAGAAAAATTCGCACTCATGCGGGTTTACCATATAGATATTCTTTCTTTACTTTTTAGAACAAACAGCGCACCTTGTAACACTGATATGGGTGTAAACATATACGGTATCCCAGTGAAAATACGAAACTCTGTGTAACCATCAAGTCCTACGGATAGTATGAAAAGAAAGAATTCGGAATGCTCCGTCTTGAAGTATTTTGATGAACAGTATACGTGGCAACACTGACATGAATACAAACACTGCCAACCAATCACAATTAGGTAATTGGCGTGAGCCAATTAAGCACGAGGAGAGGAAACCCCGCTACCATTTCAGATCTAACAAAAGATCGCCTTTTTAAACCTCCGCGGTTGTTTGATTGAAACTCTGTAACATTGAATTAAATGTGAATAGGTGAAACTCTGCGTATCCATCCAGTCGTAAGTAAAGCACAAAGGAGATACATGCGGAATGCCCCGTCTTGGAGCTCTCCTGTCAAACAACATATATTATAAACACAGGCATGAATGTAAACATTGCCTGCCGACCAACCACAAGCAAGGAATTGACGCGAGCCAATTATACGCGAGGATATGAAACCCATATCCAACCAGGGAATAGCTTTCTAAACTCCGCGGCTGTCCGATTTAAACTCCGCAATTCCGCAACTCCGCACCCTCACGTTCAAGCTACGTGAGCGCAGGTGTTAACAATCTAAAGCACTTAAGGACAATATAAATAACGGCGCCAGGAAACCGACTTGCAATCATCATTTTTCCCGCGCTATCGCTCACCAAGACGCCGCTTCCCGCCACCGGACATAGGGAGCCCTGCCGACCATATACAGGTAAAATTCTAATTAGGGGCCCCCAAAAAGAGACTATTTAAGACTACTAAAAATAGAGTTTGAGATCTATCATCCAGTGACCCCTACCTCCTCTTATATTCCTTTTTTTATTCAAACCCACAGGCAGGGAGATCTTTTAAATCTTTACCTAAGACCTAACATCTTCCTTGACCAGAAACCTGAGACAAGCATCCTTCTTTTCCTCAGGTAAGACAGAGTACGCTGTAAAAAAGAATATAATGAGCACTATAGATACAGCATATGTTAAAGCAGGTCACTCTAATATTTATATAACCCCCTTAGGTCATCAGTTCCCTGAGAAAAATAGCCTAACCATCACTTTGAAGTCTGTTGGACCAAATCTAAGGCCAATTAGATAAAATCTAGGAGGTAAGAAGTTCTAAATCAGCATATTCTGAGCAATTTTCTGAAATCATGAGATGATAGCCTCTGAAAGACAGAAAGACCTACTAATAAATAATATGTCTAAGCATCTATTATGTTTATTCTTTCAATTCATGACATTAATCAGAAATCCAGAATTAATCAAGAACAACTTTCATCCGGTATCATCATAATAAGGGTTCCGGTTGGCGGGATTTACTAAATACTCTTCGAAGGAATCAGGTAACTTAAATGCTGATTTAAACTACTGATCTATATAGTATATTACTAAGAAATAGACAAATATAGAACTTTCCTTTTTTTCCCTTAGTTTTTATCACTTCATCACCAAAAAAGTTCGAATGAAAGAACGGGGAAAACAACTTATCTTAACATCAATGCATTAACAAAACAAATACTTAGTAAGTACCGAAGCCTCTAAATATAGAGAAACTTATCCATGTAGTCTGAGACATAAGAATACCTCCAATTAATTGAAAGAATTTCTAAGTATCTATTATGCAATATGTGACACGGGTTACTCCACCCTCTTTCTCTGTAATACCACCAAAAAACCCTTTTTTTACGCATTAAATGAAAGTGTGCCGAATATAAATGATGATAAAGAAATCAATGTTTACGTCTGCCCATCCTTTCTTTCACCCCCCCTTCTCCATCTTGTAAATTGCCCACCAATGGCTTTTCGTTCTAAGGAAATGACAAGACTTATGTGCACTATTAGGTTGCACTTTCTCCTTCTACAGCTGCTAAAATAAAAATTTTTAAAAAAATAACCTAATCTTTTATGTAATGTGAAATGTTTAGAAACATGCTTTTTAATCTGAGAGTCAGAATTGATATAATTTATATTCTATGTATTTTGACTTTGTAGATATTGTGTGGCTGCTCCAAGAAGAAGGCGCTGGCCGCCGAAACGCGCGTAGAGACCGAATTTTCATGCCACTTACTCTTTAATTTTTATATTATGAATATATTAGATATAATTGTTAGGTACTCAATGTGATTTTACAATTGTTATTTGATGCTATATGAATGATTTTTACTTGTGCTAATTGTTTAATAAAAGCCTGTTTTTTTAGCCAGCTGTAGTTTACTTTTATATCGTGTCTAATTTACATGTGATCTGTATCGCTAAATGTCCTAGGTTGTTATTTTTCATTTATGCATATTTCCCTGGCCTAGGAATTGTAAGATTCGGTAATTCAGGGGGTCCTTGATACATATACATTGATGGGCATTGGCTGTGACACACCGCAGGGGCCAGACGGTTGCCACCGTGATTTGGCCGCTTGGCAATGGTGCCTATGGCCGTGATTGTGGTGGCGGTGCACGCTTATGGCACCTATGGACACATCATGCTGTGGTAGTGGGAATGGCCAGTTCACAATATTGTAAAGTAGACACATGAATCATGCCACCAGATAGTGAAAACCAATGCTAGTGTAACATTTAGCCCACTGATGACTACACATGCCATGTCAGTGCACAGGATTACATGCATTGGCATGTACATCCCTCACATGTCACTTATGATATTGTTGTGCATGTACACATAACTGTGGTGTGATGGCCTCCCAAATATGTACACATTTCAATGTGTGAGATGGCTAAGTAAAACACTTTAATGAAGGTCTGACTACATGATGTGCCAATTTCACTGTGTACATTGCAAAGCTCCTGTACATACTAGATCGTTATGCAGACACTGTGCTCATTGTGCTGTTAATGTGTGACCTGTCCAACTTACTCAAGAAGATGTGGCAGGTACAGCAGCTACATAGAAGCTAGCAGTGTCTCTGACTCACACATGTGGTGTGTTAATTACTCTCAAGGCTGGTGAAACAAGATGTGGAAATGTACCTTTTGGCATTCATATAGGCTGAATCTGTTTTGGGGGTACTCACTCTGTGAATTCTGGACAAGTGTCCGACTAGTTCAGATCAAAATGTCTCCACATGTAAGTTCTGCTGTAAGCTGAAGTTTGATGCCAGTCATTGTTGGTGCTGTGTATGTCAAAAGGTAAGAAGATGGACACATCTCATTGGGGATTGAAATTACATATGTCCCCATTCATCTCACCTAGGAGACGACCAAATGTGCATCGTCCATTCACAGAGCTGGTGGACATTGAGGATGAAGACATCATATGTAAATTCCGTCTGAATCAACCTACCCTTCAAGACCTACATGCTCTGTTGAAGCCCCATCTCAGGCCTCGCAGAACCTATCCGACTACTTTGACACCAACGTGTAAGGTGATGGGGGCCCTGCATTTTTTGCTACTGGTTCATTCTAGTACACTTTGCCCAGTGCAGGTGGGATGTGGAACCAATGTTCAGCATGGTGCTACGTGACGTCCTGTCCGCTATGATGACCTACAAGGACAGATACATCTTTTCCCCCAGCAAGCATGAATTGGCAGCTGTGAAGGGTGATTTTTATGACCTTGCCCACATACCTAAAGTTGTTGGTGCCATTGACTGCACACATGTTGGTCTGGTTCCACCACAGGCACGTGAGCACATCCACAGGAATAGGAATAATTTCCATTCCATCATTGTGCAAGTCGTATGCCAGGCGGATATGATAATCTCACATGTCTGCGCAAAATTTCCAGGATCAGCCTATGACTCCTACATCCTGCCTAACAGCATCGTATCACAGCTGATGGCAAATCTGCATCCAGAGTGTGCATGGATTGTGGGTGAGTATGCAGAGACAATGAGCGTGCTATATGTGTGACATGCTCTCCTCTGCCACAGTTCTGTTACAAGTTTGTTCTGTGTGTCTCACACCTAGGTGACTCTGCATATCCCAACCAGCCATGGTTGCTGAGCCCACTGAGGAGTCCCAGGTCACCGGGTGAATTCTGCTACAATGATGCAATGGGAGGACACGTTGTGTGGTGGAGCATACCTTTGGTCTGCTTAAGTCAAAATGTTGCTGCCTGGATAAGACCCGAGGTGCACTGATGTACTCTCGCCAAAAGGTGTGACAGATCATAGTTTCATGCTGCGTGCTCCACAACCTGGAATTGCACAAAGAGATCCCCCTGCTCTTGGATGATAATCAGCAGCCGAGGCCCCCGCCTGCAAACCCACACTTGTCCAGTGATGAGGATAGTGGAGAAGAGTAAGGTGTTGACCTGTGTTAACAGCTCATCAACCGCTACTTCCCTTGAAGGTGCGTGAAAACATACAGCGGTGCCATTGTCTGCTGAATTTGTTGTTGATGAAAAGGCCTAGGGGAGCTTTGTGACCGCTGCCTGTTGTTGGCTCTCTGCTGGCTGCTAATGTTTTTGGGACAGGGTAGTTATGCACAGCTACATGATGTCTATTGCCGTACTCTCGCTCATCTTAATGTGTGCAGGTTTGAGTACCTTGATGACAAGTGTTATGAAATGGCTGTGATGCCATCACCTAACAGGTGATGGAGCAGAGGAAACAAAATATTTTTTTTGTACCTGTTGGAAGTTAATGGCTCCATAACTTTAATGATACTAACTTTTTGAACGCATGTATTAATCAACAAATAAATCTTTATTAAACAGTACATGTGGGCAACTTGCTAGAATTGCAAATTCTAATTCATTTACAAAGTTAAAGTAAAATAACATTAGTAATGTGATTTCCGTAGTAAATAGAGTAAATTGCATGATTTGTGTTGTGTAGGAAATTGTACTGTGGCAAAGAGTGAAGATGGTAAGTAAAATGGCTTTAAATGTTGCTTCTGCTTGGTAACACCTAACAGGGGTCTTTAGAATGGTGGGTGGTAAACAGAAAGGCTTATTTTCCATGTCTAATTTTGTTGTGTTTGTCCTTATATTAGTTTCATTCTGGCCTGCTGGGTCGCGCTTCAAAAATGGCCGTCGGAAACAGATAAGGTTACGTGCGCTGAATAAAATGGCCCCCACGCATGAGCAGAGTGAATGCTCCAGTCACGTGTATACGGCCTGTGCCCAGAGTGAGAGATGTCAAAGTCAGCCTGACCTGCAGCAAGAGTCGTGCCAAGAGTTCAACATGTATGCATGGGAATGGATGGAAGAATTGAGTTACAGAGGATGAACTAATGTGTGACCATCAGAATTTGTTACAAAATTCATTAACAAGTTGAATTACCTCTGGGCATTGTGGGTCATGAGAACTATTGTATGCGTTATTGTCTGCAAACCGGTTGGAACAAGGAGGGCTATGAGGTGACCATCACCACCCCTCCAAATGGACCAATTAGCGTGATTTCTGCCCCCTCGATTGCAACTTTGAGTGTAGTGAGCCAGAGAATAGGGTATAAGAGAGTCTGCTCTTAAGTTGTGTGTTTGTTGCTGCTGTTTTTCCTGTCCAGATGCAGCGAGATAGTCAGTCATTCTGGACTCTTTTCACTTTGACTGGGGAAGGAACATGATTGTTGCGGGAGTTGCCCCAGGAGGAGATTGCGTCTGAGTAGGTTAGTGGGACAGTCAGTTGGTTTTGGGAGTCCTATCCTGTGACCAGCAGTTCATCTTTCTTACCTGGTGAACCATTCTTGTCATCACCCTATGGCCAAGGCTAATGAATATTTTCTGTTTCTATTTTCTAAAATGTACTTAAACGCTGATTAATATATATATTATGTATTTTTCAGAATAAAGAATTTTACTTATCTGCTCAAAGAATTTAGATAAAATTACATGCTAACACTAAATGAGTCTGTGGTTCTTTAAAATAAAATTGTGATTTATAAGTGTTAAAGGTTTTAATTGTGATTGAGATGGACTTAATTGCCATCAACTAATTCTACTAGTTGGTCTATCGACAAAATAGCAGAGTACTTTGATGTTTTGAAACTGACAGGATCCTAAGTTAATGAATATAATGTGTAAGTTATAATAGCTGTCATTTTAACAAAGTTCTCTATTTGTCCAGCAGCTTATTTTCCTTACAGTTTGATGCAGTGAATGCATGTATGCGGTGTTATGGGCCCCACCAACATAGGGTTTGAAATGATTAAGGATGTGTAGATGTTTTTTTTCCGGGTTAGTGTCATAAGGAAAATGTATTGTAGCCACGCTGGATCACAGGTGAATATTGTTCTCTTGAGTTTTCCTAGGTCCCTTCAGCCTCTCAATGCCTCCAAACAATCAGTTCTCCTAGTACCTTGTAATCAGAGTCAACATTGTACATCCTGTGATAAACATGGAGATGACACGAAAAAATAGGTGTGTAAGGAGTGTTTAATTACAATGGGTATATGTGACAGGGAAGTAAATGTTAACAAAAAGGTGAAAAGGAAATCAATGAGTTGTCTGTGATGGTAGATGAGGCAATAGAGAAGTCATCACATTGATGTAGTGACACAGACCAACAGACGCCTGCCAACATTGTGGCAGTGTGGATAAGGACAGTCAACAAAGTCAATGAAAAAGTCAAGAGGGGTCCCATCCTGGCTGTCTCCTTGACTGGAGTTTGGCTGGTGCTTTGCCATGTGTTCCTCCCTTGGTTTTCCTTGGACGGCCCCTTGAGAGTTTGGCAAGGGGGCCTCTGCTGCGGGCTCAGCGGTGTCTGTGGACTCACCCCTCTCTGTGGCCCCAGGTGAGGTAGAGGGACGGTCACCCTCCGGGCCACTGGAGATAGGTTGAGCTGTTGTTGGGGCCACAGTCCTATCTCGCAGGACATAAACAAGCTGGCCCAAGAGGTCCACAATTTGGCCCATATGCATGTCTATAGCCCTAAGCAGCAGGCGGAGCTCACGTGATTCTTCCAGAGCCTGGCCCGTGTGTCCCTGGGCTTGTTCATATGCCCCAAGGACTCTGGCCTATGTTGGCCAGGGATTCGGTCCCAGTGTCTGGTTGATTTTGTTGCCCAGTTGCTCTCCCACCTGCCCTGCTGTTCCAGACCTATGGGGTTACCACTCTATGCACCTGCGTACTCTCCCTGCCCTCCTCAGATTGTGGGGTGGTGTGGGCATCTTCTGAGGGAGGGACAGTGTTGCAGGCAGCACCTGTGGTGGTGGTGATGGTGGAGTTCCGCACAGGTCGTTACAGCAGGGGTTAACGCAGTTTTTGTTGCTGAGGTGGTGGTGGTGGGGACAGTGGGGGCCTGGGACCTCCCTGGCAGGCCTGATAGGCCAGGTTCTGGGTCTGCATTCAAGGAATCTAGGGAGTCTGCATCAGAGAGTCCATGTTGCGGGGGGGAGACTGGCTCTGCAGGTTGGTATTCTTATCTGCAGGTGTCAGTTCTTGGTCACCTGTGGAATAAAGGGGAAATGGTCATTGAAGTGCACCCCACAAGCTTGGTGTTAGATGTTTGGATGTTACATGTTATACACCACACAATTTACATTGAGATCACTCTGATACACGGTACTGAGCATCATGACATGATGTGGAGGTAAATAAATTACTTGTCCATGGTGTGGCATGTCAATAGAGAACATGTTCCACGTAAAGATTTTGTGATTGCAAGGACATCGTTAAACATGGATGATGGGCAGTACTTTTAAAATCTGTCCCAAGCCATTCTACCAATTATACACTGTCCATGCCCAACATCAGAACACCAACATCTTCTGTATCTATGCCTTGCTACCCAAAAAACAAAAGTCCACATATATGTAAATACTAAGTAAAATTAAATAAGAAACAAATAATTATTTTCCACAGAAATTATTATAGATTTTGATAACTACAATTCTAAAATCCTACCCACACACATCAATTCAGGGATGTTACTATCACTTCATTGTCTATGGAGACACCTTCAGAAATCAACACTTAGGAGTCTATTAGGATGGAGGTCAGAAAACCAATCCTTCCTGCCATGGTAGCGGAAATGAACAGTCTGCACGTACTGCAGGAAAACCGGCAGTCCGATTAGGATTAACCACCAGAAAAATCTGACTCTGGTGGAGCAATGCCACAAAAGACCTCCGGTAGCGGGCGGAGCAGGTGAAAATCCCTCCGCGGCGGTCTGGTTTGCAGCGGAAAAACCCCAAACTGCCCCTAGGCCAGCAGATTGACCGCACTTACAATTAGGATACCATTGAGGTGACAGCAGAAAGATCCGCTATTTCTGACCGCTGCGATCGCAAACAGTGATGAATGGGAGAGCAGACGGAAGGGCGGTTGCATACCCACAGCGACGGGCGCTCCGTAACAATTATGTGGGTAGACAAAAAAACACACAACAAGGCCACAAAGTGTTCAGACTACAAAACCAGCCCTGTCCCTGACCAGAATCCTTTACAATACTCCACCCCTGAAGGAACTAACACTACAGAACAAAGGAGAGACAAACCACCACACATCTCACCAGCACAAAAACACACAAACATACCACTTACATCCCCACCACCACTCTCACATCTGCACCTTTAAAACATTTGCCTATGTTATGTTATGTTAATTTCGATTTATATAGCGCCAAATCACCGACAGGTCTCTTAGCGCTTGCTTTGGGAACCCGTCCTGGCTTTCCCTGCGAGATAACTCCTACTGGGCATCCCCAAGATGAAGACCAGGCATCCCATCATGTGGGGCCGTAGTGGAGATTAAGCAAGCTATTGCCCAGAGTTGCAGAGTGTGAACCCATGATTCGAGTAGGCACCGAGGCGAGAATTATCGAGTCTGTGGACATTTTGAGCTCAAGACCCTGCCGCGTCGGGAATTGAACCCTGGTCCCGGGTCTGACCTCTGCATCAGGGTCTGCCTATCACACCCTGTGGCACAGAAAAAAATGCCCAATTCACTGACAATGAGTTGTCAGTCATGCCAGATGAGGTAATTAGAGTAGAACCACAATTGTTTGTTAACCTGGTCTAACAGACACCATTAGCCACCAGAACACAAATATGGGAAAGGATAGTCATCAAAGTCAATTCAGTATGGACCACCCCACACTCCAAGAAGGAGATCATGAAGCGGTGGAAGATCTCAAGAGACAGGTGAAAGAGAGGAACAACAAGAACCGTCAGCTGGATCAGATGACTGGCGGTAGCTCTCCCATTCCACCAAGAGCATTCACTGCATGGGAGTAGAAGGTGCTTGCCATACTGCATCCAGAGAATTTCACAGGAATAGCCAGGGGAGTTAAGGCTGGTAAGTACAAACAATTGTCTACCATCACACTGCTATGTACTGCCTTGCACAACTACAAAGCTATACCTCCTAGGCCCAAATGCATGCATGTGCACCACACACTCCCCAACATATGTCTCACAGATCCAACATTCACTCACTCTGATTCACCCCAAAGGTAGCTAGCAACATTCCTAGTGTTGTATGTGTACAGGCAGCCTGCACTACAACTCCCACCATTCCCCCCGACCCACAGCTCAGCAGGATGGAATACTCCCCCACCCAAGAGCCATTCCCTTCCTCTGGTCCAGAGGGAGCTAGCCATCTTAAGAGGGAGGGGTGCCTGTGGATAAGCAGCCAGCACTACAACTCCCACCTGGCACCCTTGTCCCACATCTGAGCAGGATGAAGCAAACCCTCCACCCAGAACCATGTGGCAGACATTATATTAATCACAACAAACCTACAGGTAGGTAGCCATCTTAACAGGGAGGGGTGTTTGCTTACATCAAACGTACAGGTAGGTAGCCATTTTCTACAGGGAGGGAATGTTGTGGGTGGGAAGACTGCACTACAACTCGCACCAGGCCCCCATGTCCCACAGCTTAGCAAGATAGAACACTCCCCCCTCCCAGAAGCATGTGGCAGCCTTTGTATCTCACCAACCAAACTAAGAGGTAGGTAGCCATCTTAAGGGAGGTGGGTTAGTGGGAGAGAGGCCAGCATTCCAACTCCCACAAGGCCCCTTGTCTCACAGCTGAGCAAGATAGAACACCCCCACCCAAGAGTCATGTGACAGCCATTCTATTAATCACATCAAACTTACAGGTAGGTAGCCATCTTAACAGGGAGGGGTGCCTGTGGATAGGCAGCCGGCACTACAAATCCCATCAGGCACCCTTGTCCCACAGCTAGGCAGGATGGAGCAAACCCATCACCCAGAACCATGCGGCGGCCATTCTTTTAATTATATCAAACTTACAGGTAGGAAGCCATCTTAACAGGGAGGGGTGTTTGCTCACATCAAACTTATAGGTAGTAAGCCATTTTCACAGGGAGGAGAAATTTTGGGTGGGAGGTCAGCACTGCAACTTAAATCAGGCCCCCTTGTCCCACATCTGAGCAAGATGGAAAACTCCACCCCACCCAGAAGCATGCAGCAGCCATAGCATTGTTCCCTTCAAACTCATAGTTAGGTAGCCATCTTATGTCCTCTTGTCTCACCCCTTACCAGATGGAACACTCCCCCCACCCAAGAGCCAAGTGTAACCTATTCCCTTCCTCTGCTCAACTTCACAGGTAGGTAGCCATTTTCACAGGGAGGGGTGTTTGTGGGTGGGAAGCCTGCACTACAACTCCCACCAGGCCTCCTTATCCCACAGGTGAGCAAGATGGATTACTGCTCCCCACCCTGAAGCACGTGGCAGACATTGCATTGCTCTCCCCAAAATTACAGGTCGGTAGTCTTCTTAACAGGGAGGGGGGTTTGTTCATTGAAAGCCAGCACTACAACTCCCACCAGGCCCTCTTGTCCCACTGCAGAGTAGGATGGACCACTCCAACCATCAAGAAGCATATGTTAGACATTGCATTGCTCACCTTCACCTGACAGGTAGGTAGCCATCTTCACAGGGAGGGGTGTTTGCGGGTTGGAAGCCTGCACTACAACTCCTACCAGGCACCCTTGTCCCACAGCTGAGCAGGATAGAGCACTCCACCACACACCCAGAAAGATGTGTAAGAAATTCCCCACAAATGTGCCACAGAACAGGTAAGTAGACCACGCATGCACCCCGCCATTTAACTCCAAAAACATGGGGCTATACCATCACATCAGCCCTCACATCCCACCAAACTTGACATAGATCCAATAGCCACTTCCAGAGTGCAGACAGCTAAGCGTATGTAACTGTCACAGAAACCAAAGTGTGACTCATTAAATCATATGTTTAAGAAATTCAGGGCACAATCATGCACAGAATGCTATATGTAAGTGCCATGGTGGCAGAGCGTGAAAGCACATATGAAAAACAAAACAAGCATGTTCAGTAGTAAAAAGAAAGCAAAGCACATTATATGACAAAGGTATGCCTGAGATTCCACTGGCTAGTTTATGTTCAAATGTAATGTTTTCCATGCAGAGTTAACAACAAATATGCTTCTCATACTCGTTAGATCGATGCAACAGCTGCAGCGGCGACTTGCTTTCCCAGCGATGCTTCAACAG